>NC_060955.1:9878836-10200338 GCF_910589235.1 Vespa crabro
AACGAGATTTCAACTTTTCGTTTTTCGACGATACGCGTATATGAGCGAAAAATCGTATATACGATGCGAAACAATGTTAAAACTTCGATTCTAATATAAATAGATGTTTGATCTTATGAAATGCAATGTTCTGCATCGATTGGTAACATTTTTCAAACTGTGGCGCAAGTATTACAAAAGATTTCACGAATTTAACTTCGCGTATAGCGAAATTCGCGTATGTCGATTAAGTTTTTTCGATAAAAATCATATGAAAACGACTATTTAAACATAGCAAAAACGTTATTTTCTTGTTATATTCTTTATTCTGCATCGATAGAATATAAAATCAATGAAATTGAACGAGATATCAACTTTTCGTTTTTCGACGATACGCGTATATGAGCGAAAAATCTCATATACGAACGAAACAATTTTAAAACTTCGATTCCAATATAAAATATATGTTTGATCTTATGAAATGCAATGTTCTGCATCGATTGGTAACATTTTTCAAACTGTGGCGCAAGTATTACTAAAGATTTCACGAAATTAACTTCGCGTATAGCGAAATTCGCGTATGTCGATTAAGTTTTTCGATAAAAATCATACGAAAACGCCTATTTAAACATAGCAAACACGTTATATTCTTGTTATATTCTTTATTCTTCATCGATAGAATATAAAATCAATGAAATTGAACGAGATTTCAACTTTTCGTTTTTCGACGATACGCGTATATGAGCGAAATATCACATATACGAACGAAACAATGTTAAAACTTCGATACCAATATAAAATAGATGTTTGATCTTATGAAATGCAATGTTCTGCATCGATTGGTAAAATTTTTTAAACTGTGGCGCAAGTATTACTAAAGATTTCACGAATTTAACTTCGCATATAGCGAAATTCGCGTATGTCGATTACGTTTATCGATAAAAATCATATGAAAACGCCTATTTAAACATAGTAAAAACGTTATATTATTGTTATATTCTTCATTCTTCATCGATAGAATATAAAATGAATGAAAGTGAACGAGATTTCAGCTTTTCGTTTTTCGACGATACGCGTATATGAGCGAAAAATCGTATATACGATGCGAAACAATGTTAAAACTTCGATTCTAATATAAATAGATGTTTGATCTTATGAAATGCAATGTTCTGCATCGATTGGTAACATTTTTCAAACTGTGGCGCAAGTATTACAAAAGATTTCACGAATTTAACTTCGCGTATAGCGAAATTCGCGTATGTCGATTAAGTTTTTCGATAAAAATCATATGAAAACGACTATTTAAACATAGCAAAAACGTTATTTTCTTGTTATATTCTTTATTCTGCATCGATAGAATATAAAATCAATGAAATTGAACGAGATATCAACTTTTCGTTTTTCGACGATACGCGTATATGAGCGAAAAATCTCATATACGAACGAAACAATTTTAAAACTTCGATTCCAATATGAAATATATGTTTGATCTTATGAAATGCAATGTTCTGCATCGATTGGTAACATTTTTCAAACTGTGGCGCAAGTATTACTAAAGATTTCACGAAATTAACTTCGCGTATAGCGAAATTCGCGTATGTCGATTAAGTTTTTCGATAAAAATCATACGAAAACGACTATTTAAACATAGCAAACACGTTATATTCTTGTTGTATTCTTTATTTTTCATCGATAGAATATAAAGTCAATGAAATGGAACGAGATTTCACCTTTTCGTTTTTCGACGATACGCGTATATGAGCGAAAAATCGTATATACGATGCTAAACAATGTTAAAACTTCGATTCTAATATAAATAGATGTTTGATCTTATGAAATGCAATGTTCTGCATCGATTGGTAACATTTTTCAAACTGTGGCGCAAGTATTACTAAAGATTTCACGAAATTAACTTCGCGTATAGCGAAATTCGCGTATGTCGATTAAGTTTTTCGATAAAAATCATATGAAAACGCCTATTTAAATATAGCAAACACGTTATATTCTTGTTATATTCTTTATTCTGCATCGATAGAATATAAAATCAATGAAATTGAACGAGATTTCAACTTTTCGTTTTTCGACGATACGCGTATATGAGCGAAAAATCGTATATACGATGAGAAACAATGTTAAAACTTCGATTCTAATAAAAATAGATGTTTGATCTTATGAAATGCAATGTTCTGCATCGATTGGTAACATTTCTCAAACTGTGGCTCAAGTATTACTAAAGATTTCACGAAATTAACTTCGCGTATAGCGAAATTCGCGTATGTCGATTAAGTTTTTCGATAAAAATCATATGAAAACGCCTATTTAAACATAGCAAACACGTTATATTCTTGTTATATTCTTTATTCTGCATCGATAGAATATAAAATCAATGAAATTGAACGAGATCTCACCTTTTCGTTTTTCGACGATACGCGTATATGAGCGAAAAATCTCATATACGAACGAAACAATGTTAAAACTTCGATTCCAATATAGAATAGATGTTTGATCTTATGAAATGCAATGTTCTGCATCGATTGGTAACATTTTTCAAACTGTGGCGCAAGTATTACTAAAGATTTCACGAAATTAACTTCGCGTATATCGAAATTCGCGTATGCCGATTAAGTTTTTCGATAAAAATCATATGAAAACGACTATTTAAACATAGTAAAAACGTTATATTCTTGTTATATTCTTTATTCTGCATCGATAGAATAAAAAATCAATGAAATTGAACGAGATTTCAACTTTTCGTTTTTCGACGATACGCGTATATGAGCGAAAAATCGTATATACGATGCGAAACAATGTTAAAACTTAGATTCCAATATAAAATAGATGTTTGATCTTATGAAATGCAATGTTCTGCATCGATTGGTAACATTTCTCAAATTGTGGCTCAAGTATTACTAAAGATTTCACAAATTTAACTTCGCATATAGCGAAATTCGCGTATGTCGATTACGTTTTTCGATAAAAATCATATGAAAACGACTATTTAAACATAGCAAAAACGTTATTTTCTTGTTATATCCTTTATTCTTCATCGATAGAATTTAATATCAATGAAATTGAACGAGATTTCAACTTTTCGTTTTTCGACGATATGCATATATGAGCGAAAAATCTCATATACGAACGAAACAATGTTAAAACTTCGATTCCAATATAAAATAGATGTTTGATCTTATGAATTGCAATTTTCTGCCTCGATTGGTAACATTTTTCAAACTGTGGCGCAAGTATTACTAAAGATTTCACGAATTTAACTTCGCGTATAGCGAAATTCGCGTATGTCGATTAAGTTTTTCGATAAAAATATTATGAAAACGCCTACTTAAACATAGCAAACACGTTATATTCTTGTTATATTCTTTATTCTTCATGGATAGAATATAAAATCAATGAAATTGAACGAGATTTCAACTTTTCGTTTTTCGACGATACGCGTATATGAGCGAAATATCTCATATACGAACGAAACAATGTTAAAACTTCGATACCAATATAAAATAGATGTTTGATCTTATGAAATGCAATGTTCTGCATCGATTGGTAACATTTTTCAAACTGTGGCGCAAGTATTACTAAAGATTTCACGAACTTAACTTCGCATATAGCGAAATTCGCGTATGTCGATTACGTTTATCGATAAAAATCATATGAAAACGCCTATTTAAACATAGTAAAAACGTTATATTCTTGTTATATTCTTTATTCTGCATCGATAGAATATAAAATCAATGAAAATGAACGAGATTTCTACTTTTCGTTTTTCGACGATACGCGTATATGAGCGAAAAATCGTATATACGATGCGAAACAATGTTAAAACTTCGATTCTAATATAAATAGATGTTTGATCTTATGAAATGCAATGTTCTGCATCGATTGGTAACATTTCTCAAACTGTGGCTCAAGTATTACTAAAGGTTTCACAAATTAAACTTCGCATATAGCGAAATTCGCGTATGTCGATTACGTTTTTCGATAAAAATCATATGAAAACGCCCATTTAAACATAGTAAAAACGTTATATTCTTGTTATATTCTTCATTCTTCATCGATAGAATATAAAATGAATGAAATTGAACGAGATTTCAACTTTTCGTTTTTCGACGAAACGCGTATATGAGCGAAATATCTCATATACGAACGAAACAATGTTAAAACTTCGATACCAATATAAAATAGATGTTTGATCTTATGAAATGCAATGTTCTGCATCGATTGGTAACATTTTTCAAACTGTGGCGCAAGTATTACTAAAGATTTCACGAACTTAACTTCGCATATAGCGAAATTCGCGTATGTCGATTACGTTTATCGATAAAAATCATATGAAAACGCCTATTTAAACATAGTAAAAACGTTATATTCTTGTTATATTCTTTATTCTGCATCGATAGAATATAAAATCAATGAAAATGAACGAGATTTCTACTTTTCGTTTTTCGACGATACGCGTATATGAGCGAAAAATCGTATATACGATGCGAAACAATGTTAAAACTTCGATTCTAATATAAATAGATGTTTGATCTTATGAAATGCAATGTTCTGCATCGATTGGTAACATTTCTCAAACTGTGGCTCAAGTATTACTAAAGGTTTCACAAATTAAACTTCGCATATAGCGAAATTCGCGTATGTCGATTACGTTTTTCGATAAAAATCATATGAAAACGCCCATTTAAACATAGTAAAAACGTTATATTCTTGTTATATTCTTCATTCTTCATCGATAGAATATAAAATGAATGAAATTGAACGAGATTTCAACTTTTCGTTTTTCGACGAAACGCGTATATGAGCGAAAAATCGTATATACGAACGAAACAATGTTAAAACTTCGATTCCAATATAAAATAGATGTTTGATCTTATGAAATGCAATGTTCTGCATCGATTGGTAACATTTCTCAAACTGTGGCTCAAGTATTACTAAAGATTTCACAAATTTAACTTCGCATATAGCGAAATTCGCGTATGTCGATTACGTTTTTCGATAAAAATCATATGAAAACGCCTATTTAAACATAGTAAAAACGTTATATTATTGTTATATTCTTCATTCTTCATCGATAGAATATAAAATGAATGAATGTGAACGAGATTTCAACTTTTCGTTTTTCGACGATACGCGTATATGAGCGAAAAATCGTATATACGATGCGAAACAATGTTAAAACTTCGATTCTAATATAAATAGATGTTTGATCTTATGAAATGCAATGTTCTGCATCGATTGGTAACATTTTTCAAACTGTGGCGCAAGTATTACAAAAGATTTCACGAATTTAACTTCGCGTATAGCGAAATTCGCGTATGTCGATTAAGTTTTTCGATAAAAATCATATGAAAACGACTATTTAAACATAGCAAAAACGTTATTTTCTTGTTATATTCTTTATTCTGCATCGATAGAATATAAAATCAATGAAATTGAACGAGATATCAACTTTTCGTTTTTCGACGATACGCGTATATGAGCGAAAAATCTCATATACGAACGAAACAATTTTAAAACTTCGATTCCAATATAAAATATATGTTTGATCTTATGAAATGCAATGTTCTGCATCGATTGGTAACATTTTTCAAACTGTGGCGCAAGTATTACTAAAGATTTCACGAAATTAACTTCGCGTATAGCGAAATTCGCGTATGTCGATTAAGTTTTTCGATAAAAATCATACGAAAACGCCTATTTAAACATAGCAAACACGTTATATTCTTGTTATATTCTTTATTCTTCATCGATAGAATATAAAATCAATGAAATTGAACGAGATTTCAACTTTTCGTTTTTCGACGATACGCGTATATGAGCGAAATATCACATATACGAACGAAACAATTTTAAAACTTCGATTCCAATATGAAATATATGTTTGATCTTATGAAATGCAATGTTCTGCATCGATTGGTAACATTTTTCAAACTGTGGCGCAAGTATTACTAAAGATTTCACGAAATTAACTTCGCGTATAGCGAAATTCGCGTATGTCGATTAAGTTTTTCGATAAAAATCATACGAAAACGACTATTTAAACATAGCAAACACGTTATATTCTTGTTGTATTCTTTATTTTTCATCGATAGAATATAAAGTCAATGAAATGGAACGAGATTTCACCTTTTCGTTTTTCGACGATACGCGTATATGAGCGAAAAATCGTATATACGATGCTAAACAATGTTAAAACTTCGATTCTAATATAAATAGATGTTTGATCTTATGAAATGCAATGTTCTGCATCGATTGGTAACATTTTTCAAACTGTGGCGCAAGTATTACTAAAGATTTCACGAAATTAACTTCGCGTATAGCGAAATTCGCGTATGTCGATTAAGTTTTTCGATAAAAATCATATGAAAACGCCTATTTAAACATAGCAAACACGTTATATTCTTGTTATATTCTTTATTCTGCATCGATAGAATATAAAATCAATGAAATTGAACGAGATTTCAACTTTTCGTTTTTCGACGATACGCGTATATGAGCGAAAAATCGTATATACGATGAGAAACAATGTTAAAACTTCGATTCTAATAAAAATAGATGTTTGATCTTATGAAATGCAATGTTCTGCATCGATTGGTAACATTTCTCAAACTGTGGCTCAAGTATTACTAAAGATTTCACGAAATTAACTTCGCGTATAGCGAAATTCGCGTATGTCGATTAAGTTTTTCGATAAAAATCATATGAAAACGCCTATTTAAACATAGCAAACACGTTATATTCTTGTTATATTCTTTATTCTGCATCGATAGAATATAAAATCAATGAAATTGAACGAGATCTCACCTTTTCGTTTTTCGACGATACGCGTATATGAGCGAAAAATCTCATATACGAACGAAACAATGTTAAAACTTCGATTCCAATATAGAATAGATGTTTGATCTTATGAAATGCAATGTTCTGCATCGATTGGTAACATTTTTCAAACTGTGGCGCAAGTATTACTAAAGATTTCACGAAATTAACTTCGCGTATATCGAAATTCGCGTATGCCGATTAAGTTTTTCGATAAAAATCATATGAAAACGACTATTTAAACATAGTAAAAACGTTATATTCTTGTTATATTCTTTATTCTGCATCGATAGAATAAAAAATCAATGAAATTGAACGAGATTTCAACTTTTCGTTTTTCGACGATACGCGTATATGAGCGAAAAATCGTATATACGATGCGAAACAATGTTAAAACTTAGATTCCAATATAAAATAGATGTTTGATCTTATGAAATGCAATGTTCTGCATCGATTGGTAACATTTCTCAAATTGTGGCTCAAGTATTACTAAAGATTTCACAAATTTAACTTCGCATATAGCGAAATTCGCGTATGTCGATTACGTTTTTCGATAAAAATCATATGAAAACGACTATTTAAACATAGCAAAAACGTTATTTTCTTGTTATATCCTTTATTCTTCATCGATAGAATTTAATATCAATGAAATTGAACGAGATTTCAACTTTTCGTTTTTCGACGATATGCATATATGAGCGAAAAATCTCATATACGAACGAAACAATGTTAAAACTTCGATTCCAATATAAAATAGATGTTTGATCTTATGAATTGCAATGTTCTGCCTCGATTGGTAACATTTTTCAAACTGTGGCGCAAGTATTACTAAAGATTTCACGAATTTAACTTCGCGTATAGCGAAATTCGCGTATGTCGATTAAGTTTTTCGATAAAAATCATATGAAAACGACTATTTAAACATAGCAAAAACGTTATTTTCTTGTTATATTCTTTATTCTTCATCGATAGAATATAAAATCAATGAAATTGAACGAGATATCAACTTTTCGTTTTTCGACGATACGCGTATATGAGCGAAAAATCACATATACGAACGAAACAATTTTAAAACTTCGATTCCAATATAAAATAGATGTTTGATCTTATGAAATGCAATGTTCTGCATCGATTGGTAACATTTTTCAAACTGTGGCGCAAGTATTACTAAAGATTTCACGAAATTAACTTCGCGTATAGCGAAATTCGCGTATGTCGATTAAGTTTTTCGATATAAATCATATGAAAACGACTATTTAAACACAGCAAAAACGTTATTTTCTTGTTATATTCTTTATTCTTCATCGATAGAATATAATATCAATGAAATTGAACGAGATTTCAACTTTTCGTTTTTCGACGATACGCGTATATGAGCGAAAAATCTCATATATGAACGAAACAATGTTAAAACTTCGATTCCAATATAAAATAGATGTTTGATCTTATGAATTGCAATGTTCTGCCTCGATTGGTAACATTTTGCAAACTGTGGCGCAAGTATTACTAAAGATTTCACGAAATTAACTTCGCGTATAGCGAAATTCGCGTATGTCGAATAAGTTTTTCGATAAAAATCATATGAAAACGCCTATTTAAACATAGTAAAAACGTTATATTCTTGTTATATTTTTATTCTGCATCGATAGAATATAAAATCAATGAAATTGAACGAGATTTCAACTTTTCGTTTTTCGACGATACGCGTATATGAGCGAAAAATCGTATATACGATGCGAAACAATGTTAAAACTTTGATTCCAATATAAAACAGATGTTTGATCTTATGAAATGCAATGTTCTGCATCGATTGGTAACATTTTTCAAACTGTGGCGCAAGTATTACTAAAGATTTCACGAAATTAACTTCGCGTATAGCGAAATTCGCGTATGTCGATTAAGTTTTTCGATATAAATCATATGAAAACGACTATTTAAACACAGCAAAAACGTTATTTTCTTGTTATATTCTTTATTCTGCATCGATAGAATATAAAATCAATGAAATTGAACGAGATATCAACTTTTCGTTTTTCGACGATACGCGTATATGAGCGAAAAATCGTATATACGATGAGAAACAATGTTAAAACTTTGATTCCAATATAAAATAGATGTTTGATATTATGAAATGCAATGTTCTGCATCGATTGGTAACATTTTTCAAACAGTGGCGCAAGTATTACTAAAGATTTCACGAAATTAACTTCGCGTATAGCGAAATTCGCGTATGCCGATTACGTTTTTCGATAAAAATCATATGAAAACGACTATTTAAACATAGTAAGAACGTTATATTCTTGTTATATTCTTTCTTCTGCATCGATAGAATAAAAAATCAATGAAATTGAACGAGATTTCAACTTTTTGTTTTTCGACGATACGCGTATATGAGCGAAAAATCGTATATACGATGCGAAACAATGTTAAAACTTAGATTCCAATATAAAATAGAAGTTTGATCTTATGAAATGCAATGTTCTGCATCGATTGGTAACATTTCTCAAACTGTGGCTCAAGTATTACTAAAGATTTCACAAATTTAACTTCGCATATAGCGAAATTCGCGTATGTCGATTACGTTTTTCGATAAAAATCATATGAAAACGACTATTTAAACATAGCAAAAACGTTATTTTGTTGTTATATTCTTTATTCTTCATCGATAGAATATAATATCAATGAAATTGAACGAGATTTCAACTTTTCGTTTTTCGACGATACGCGTATATGAGCGAAAAATCTCATATATGAACGAAACAATGTTAAAACTTCGATTCCAATATAAAATAGATGTTTGATCTTATGAATTGCAATGTTCTGCCTCGATTGGTAACATTTTGCAAACTGTGGCGCAAGTATTACTAAAGATTTCACGAAATTAACTTCGCGTATAGCGAAATTCGCGTATGTCGAATAAGTTTTTCGATAAAAATCATATGAAAACGCCTATTTAAACATAGTAAAAACGTTATATTCTTGTTATATTTTTATTCTGCATCGATAGAATATAAAATCAATGAAATTGAACGAGATTTCAACTTTTCGTTTTTCGACGATACGCGTATATGAGCGAAAAATCGTATATACGATGCGAAACAATGTTAAAACTTTGATTCCAATATAAAACAGATGTTTGATCTTATGAAATGCAATGTTCTGCATCGATTGGTAACATTTTTCAAACTGTGGCGCAAGTATTACTAAAGATTTCACGAAATTAACTTCGCGTATAGCGAAATTCGCGTATGTCGATTAAGTTTTTCGATAAATATCATACGAAAACGCCTATTTAAACATAGCAAACACGTTATATTCTTGTTGTATTCTTTATTCTTCATCGATAGAATATAAAATCAATGAAATTGAACGAGATTTCACCTTTTCGTTTTTCGACGATACGCGAATATGAGCGAAAAATCTCATATACGAACGAAACAATGTTAAAACTTCGATTCCAATATAAAATAGATGTTTGATCTTATGAAATGCAATGTTCTGCATCGATTGGTAACATTTTTCAAACTGTGGCGCAAGTATTACTAAAGATTTCACGAAATTAACTTCGCGTATAGCGAAATTCGCGTATGTCGATTAAGTTTTT
Source organism: Vespa crabro (assembly GCF_910589235.1). Classification (NCBI taxonomy): domain Eukaryota; kingdom Metazoa; phylum Arthropoda; class Insecta; order Hymenoptera; family Vespidae; genus Vespa; species Vespa crabro. The sequence continues at coordinate 9,889,248 of NC_060955.1, forward strand.
CGATAAAAATCATATGAAAACGACTATTTAAACATAGCAAAAACGTTATTTTCTTGTTATATTCTTTATTCTTCATCGATAGAATATAAAATGAATAAAATTGAACGAGATTTCACCTTTTCGTTCTTCGACGATACGCGTATATGAGCGAAAAATCTCATATACGAACGAAACAATGTTAAAACTTCGATTCCAATATAAAATAGATGTTTGATCTTATGAAATGCAATGTTATGCATCGATTGGTAACATTTTTCAAACTGTGGCGCAAGTATTACTAAAGATTTCACGAAATTAACTTCGCGTATAGCGAAATTCGCGTATGTCGATTAAGTTTTTCGATAAAAATCATACGAAAACGCCTATTTAAACATAGCAAACACGTTATATTCTTGTTATATTCTTTATTCTTCATCGATAAAATATAAAATCAATGAAATTGAACGAGATTTCACCTTTTCGTTTTTCGACGATACGCGTATATGAGCGAAAAATCTCATATACGAACGAAACAATGTTAAAACTTCGATTCCAATATAAAATAGATGTTTGATCTTATGAAATGCAATGTTCTGCATCGATTGGTAACATTTTTCAAACTGTGGCGCAAGTATTACTAAAGATTTCACGAAATTAACTTCGCGTATAGCGAAATTCGCGAATGCCGATTACGTTTTTCGATAAAAAGCATATGAAAACGACTATTTAAACATAGTAAGAACGTTATATTCTTGTTATATTCTTTATTCTGCATCGATAGAATAAAAAATCAATGAAATTGAACGAGATTTCAACTTTTCGTTTTTCGACGATAAGCGTATATGAGCGAAAAATCGTATATACGATGCGACTCAATGTTAAAACTTAGATTCCAATATAAAATAGATGTTTGATCTTATGAAATGCAATGTTCTGCATCGATTGGTAACATTTCTCAAACTGTGGCTCAAGTATTACTAAAGATTTCACAAATTTAACTTCGCATATAGCGAAATTCGCGTATGTCGATTACGTTTTTCGATAAAAATCATATGAAAACGACTATTTAAACATAGCAAAAACGTTATTTTCTTGTTATATTTTTATTCTGCATCGATAGAATATAAAATCAATGAAATTGAACGAGATTTCAACTTTTCGTTTTTCGACGATACGCGTATATGAGCGAAAAATCGTATATTCGATGCGAAACAATGTTAAAACTTCGATTCCAATATAAAATAGATGTTTGATCTTATGAAATGCAATGTTCTGCATCGATTGGTAACATTTTTCAAACTGTGGCGCAAGTGTTACAAAAGATTTCACGAATTTAACTTCGCGAATAGCGAAATTCGCGTATGTCGATTAAGTTTTTCAATAAAAATCATATGAAAACGACTATTTAAACATAGCAAACACATTATATTCTTGTTGTATTCTTTATTCTGCATCGATAGAATATAAAATCAATGAAATTGAACGAGATTTCACCTTTTCGTTTTTCGACGATACGCGTATAGGAGCGAAAAATCTCATATACGAACGAAACAATGTTAAAACTTCGATTCCAATATAAAATAGATGTTTGATCTTATGAAATGCAATGTTATGCATCGATTGGTAACATTTTTCAAACTGTGGCGCAAGTATTACTAAAGATTTCACGAAATTAACTTCGCGTATAGCGAAATTCGCGTATGTCGATTAAGTTTTTCGATAAAAATCATACGAAAACGCCTATTTAAACATAGCAAACACGTTATATTCTTGTTATATTCTTTATTCTTCATCGATAAAATATAAAATCAATGAAATTGAACGAGATTTCACCTTTTCGTTTTTCGACGATACGCGTATATGAGCGAAAAATCTCATATACGAACGAAACAATGTTAAAACTTCGATTCCAATATAAAATAGATGTTTGATCTTATGAAATGCAATGTTCTGCATCGATTGGTAACATTTTTCAAACTGTGGCGCAAGTATTACTAAAGATTTCACGAAATTAACTTCGCGTATAGCGAAATTCGCGAATGCCGATTACGTTTTTCGATAAAAAGCATATGAAAACGACTATTTAAACATAGTAAGAACGTTATATTCTTGTTATATTCTTTATTCTGCATCGATAGAATAAAAAATCAATGAAATTGAACGAGATTTCAACTTTTCGTTTTTCGACGATAAGCGTATATGAGCGAAAAATCGTATATACGATGCGACTCAATGTTAAAACTTAGATTCCAATATAAAATAGATGTTTGATCTTATGAAATGCAATGTTCTGCATCGATTGGTAACATTTCTCAAACTGTGGCTCAAGTATTACTAAAGATTTCACAAATTTAACTTCGCATATAGCGAAATTCGCGTATGTCGATTACGTTTTTCGATAAAAATCATATGAAAACGACTATTTAAACATAGCAAAAACGTTATTTTCTTGTTATATTTTTATTCTGCATCGATAGAATATAAAATCAATGAAATTGAACGAGATTTCAACTTTTCGTTTTTCGACGATACGCGTATATGAGCGAAAAATCGTATATTCGATGCGAAACAATGTTAAAACTTCGATTCCAATATAAAATAGATGTTTGATCTTATGAAATGCAATGTTCTGCATCGATTGGTAACATTTTTCAAACTGTGGCGCAAGTGTTACAAAAGATTTCACGAATTTAACTTCGCGAATAGCGAAATTCGCGTATGTCGATTAAGTTTTTCAATAAAAATCATATGAAAACGACTATTTAAACATAGCAAACACATTATATTCTTGTTGTATTCTTTATTCTGCATCGATAGAATATAAAATCAATGAAATTGAACGAGATTTCACCTTTTCGTTTTTCGACGATACGCGTATAGGAGCGAAAAATCTCATATACGAACGAAACAATGTTAAAACTTCGATTCCAATATAAAATAGATGTTTGATCTTATGAAATGCAATGTTCTGCATCGATTGGTAACATTTTTCAAACTGTGACGCAAGTATTACTAAAGATTTCACGAAATTAACTTCGCGTATAGCGAAATTCGCGTATGCCGATTAAGTTTTTCGATAAAAATCATATGAAAACGACTATTTAAACATAGTAAAAACGTTATATTCTTGTTATATTCTTTATTCTGCATCGATAGAATAAAAAATCAATGAAATTGAACGAGATTTCAACTTTTCGTTTTTCGACGATACGCGTATATGAGCGAAAAATCGTATATACGATGCGAAACAATGTTAAAACTTAGATTCCAATATAAAATAGATGTTTGATCTTATGAAATGCAATGTTCTGCATCGATTGGTAACATTTCTCAAATCGTGGCTCAAGTATTACTAAAGATTTCACAAATTTAACTTCGCATATAGCGAAATTCGCGTATGTCGATTAAGTTTTTCGATAAAAATCATATGAAAACGACTATTTAAACATAGCAAAAACGTTATTTTCTTGTTATATTCTTTATTCTTCATCGATAGAATTTAATATCAATGAAATTGAACGAGATTTCAACTTTTCGTTTTTCGACGATACGCGTATATGAGCGAAAAATCTCATATACGAACGAAACAATGTTAAAACTTCGATTCCAATATAAAATAGATGTTTGATCTTATGAATTGCAATGTTCTGCCTCGATTGGTAACATTTTTCAAACTGTGGCGCAAGTATTACTAAAGATTTCACGAATTTAACTTCGCGTATAGCGAAATTCGCGTATGTCGATTAAGTTTTTCGATAAAAATCATATGAAAACGACTATTTAAACATAGCAAACACGTTATATTCTTGTTATATTCTTTATTCTGCGTCGATAGAATATAAAATCAATGAAATTGAACGAGATTTCAACATTTCGTTTTTCGACGATACGCGTATATGAGCGAAATATCTCATATACGAACGAAACAATGTTAAAACTTCGATACCAATACAAAATAGATGTTTGATCTTATGAAATGCAATGATCTGCATCGATTGGTAACATTTTTCAAACTGTGGCGCAAGTATTACTAAAGATTTCTCGAATTTAACTTCGCATATAGCGAAATTCGCGTATGTCGATTACGTTTATCGATAAAAATCATATGAAAACGCCTATTTAAACATAGTAAAAACGTTATAATCTTGTTATATTCTTTATTCTGCATCGATAGAATATAAAATCAATGAAATTGAACGAGATATCAACTTTTCGTTTTTCGACGATACGCGTATATGAGCGAAAAATCGTATATACGATGCGAAACAATGTTAAAACTTCGATTCTAATATAAATAGATGTTTGATCTTATGAAATGCAATGTTCTGCATCGATTGGTAACATTTTTCAAACTGTGGCGCAAGTGTTACAAAAGATTTCACGAATTTAACTTCGCGAATAGCGAAATTCGCGTATGTCGATTAAGTTTTTCGATAAAAATCATATGAAAACGACTATTTAAACATAGCAAACACGTTATATTCTTGTTGTATTCTTTATTCTGCATCGATAGAATATAAAATCAATGAAATTGAACGATATTTCACCTTTTCGTTTTTCGACGATACGCGTATATGAGCGAAAAATCTCATATACGAACGAAACAATGTTAAAACTTCGATTCCAATATAAAATAGATGTTTGATCTTATGAAATGCAATGTTCTGCATCGATTGGTAACATTTTTCAAACTGTGGCGCAAGTATTACTAAAGATTTCACGAAATTAACTTCGCGTATAGCGAAATTCGCGTATGCCGATTAAGTTTTTCGATAAAAATCATATGAAAACGACTATTTAAACATAGCAAAAACGTTATTTTCTTGTTATATTCTTTATTCTTCATCGATAGAATTTAATATCAATGAAATTGAACGAGATTTCAACTTTTCGTTTTTCGACGATACGCGTATATGAGCGAAAAATCGTATATACGATGCGAAACAATGTTAAAACTTCGATTCTAATATAAATAGATGTTTGATCTTATGAAATGCAATGTTCTGCATCGATTGGTAACATTTTTCAAACTGTGGCGCAAGTGTTACAAAAGATTTCACGAATTTAACTTCGCAAATAGCGAAATTCGCGTATGTCGATTAAGTTTTTCAAAAAAAATCATATGAAAACGACTATTTAAACATAGCAAACACGTTATATTCTTGTTGTATTCTTTATTCTGCATCGATAGAATATAAAATCAATGAAATTGAACGAGATTTCACCTTTTCGTTTTTCGACGATACGCGTATATGAGCGAAAAATCTCATATACGAACGAAACAATGTTAAAACTTCGATTCCAATATAAAATAGATGTTTGATCTTATGAAATGCAATGTTCTGCATCGATTGGTAACATTTTTCAAACTGTGGCGCAAGTATTACTAAAGATTTCACGAAATTAACTTCGCGTATAGCGAAATTCGCGTATGCCGATTAAGTTTTTCGATAAAAATCATATGAAAACGACTATTTAAACATAGTAAAAACGTTATATTCTTGTTATATTCTTTATTCTGCATCGATAGAATAAAAAATCAATGAAATTGAACGAGATTTCAACTTTTCGTTTTTCGACGATACGCGTATATGAGCGAAAAATCGTATATACGATGCGAAACAATGTTAAAACTTAGATTCCAATATAAAATAGATGTTTGATCTTATGAAATGCAATGTTCTGTATCGATTGGTAACATTTCTCAAATTGTGGCTCAAGTATTACTAAAGATTTCACAAATTTAACTTCGCATATAGCGAAATTCGCGTATGTCGATTAAGTTTTTCGATAAAAATCATATGAAAACGACTATTTAAACATAGCAAAAACGTTATTTTCTTGTTATATTCTTTATTCTTCATCGATAGAATTTAATATCAATGAAATTGAACGAGATTTCAACTTTTCGTTTTTCGACGATACGCGTATATGAGCGAAAAATCTCATATACGAACGAAACAATGTTAAAACTTCGATTCCAATATAAAATAGATGTTTGATCTTATGAATTGCAATGTTCTGCCTCGATTGGTAACATTTTTCAAACTGTGGCGCAAGTATTACTAAAGATTTCACGAATTTAACTTCGCGTATAGCGAAATTCGCGTATGTCGATTAAGTTTTTCGATAAAAATCATATGAAAACGACTATTTAAACATAGCAAACACGTTATATTCTTGTTATATTCTTTATTCTGCGTCGATAGAATATAAAATCAATGAAATTGAACGAGATTTCAACATTTCGTTTTTCGACGATACGCGTATATGAGCGAAATATCTCATATACGAACGAAACAATGTTAAAACTTCGATACCAATACAAAATAGATGTTTGATCTTATGAAATGCAATGATCTGCATCGATTGGTAACATTTTTCAAACTGTGGCGCAAGTATTACTAAAGATTTCTCGAATTTAACTTCGCATATAGCGAAATTCGCGTATGTCGATTACGTTTATCGATAAAAATCATATGAAAACGCCTATTTAAACATAGTAAAAACGTTATATTCTTGTTATATTCTTTATTCTGCATCGATAGAATATAAAATCAATGAAATTGAACGAGATATCAACTTTTCGTTTTTCGACGATACGCGTATATGAGCGAAAAATCGTATATACGATGCGAAACAATGTTAAAACTTCGATTCTAATATAAATAGATGTTTGATCTTATGAAATGCAATGTTCTGCATCGATTGGTAACATTTTTCAAACTGTGGCGCAAGTGTTACAAAAGATTTCACGAATTTAACTTCGCGAATAGCGAAATTCGCGTATGTCGATTAAGTTTTTCGATAAAAATCATATGAAAACGACTATTTAAACATAGCAAACACGTTATATTCTTGTTGTATTCTTTATTCTGCATCGATAGAATATAAAATCAATGAAATTGAACGATATTTCACCTTTTCGTTTTTCGACGATACGCGTATATGAGCGAAAAATCTCATATACGAACGAAACAATGTTAAAACTTCGATTCCAATATAAAATAGATGTTTGATCTTATGAAATGCAATGTTCTGCATCGATTGGTAACATTTTTCAAACTGTGGCGCAAGTATTACTAAAGATTTCACGAAATTAACTTCGCGTATAGCGAAATTCGCGTATGCCGATTAAGTTTTTCGATAAAAATCATATGAAAACGACTATTTAAACATAGCAAAAACGTTATTTTCTTGTTATATTCTTTATTCTTCATCGATAGAATTTAATATCAATGAAATTGAACGAGATTTCAACTTTTCGTTTTTCGACGATACGCGTATATGAGCGAAAAATCGTATATACGATGCGAAACAATGTTAAAACTTCGATTCTAATATAAATAGATGTTTGATCTTATGAAATGCAATGTTCTGCATCGATTGGTAACATTTTTCAAACTGTGGCGCAAGTGTTACAAAAGATTTCACGAATTTAACTTCGCAAATAGCGAAATTCGCGTATGTCGATTAAGTTTTTCAAAAAAAATCATATGAAAACGACTATTTAAACATAGCAAACACGTTATATTCTTGTTGTATTCTTTATTCTGCATCGATAGAATATAAAATCAATGAAATTGAACGAGATTTCACCTTTTCGTTTTTCGACGATACGCGTATATGAGCGAAAAATCTCATATACGAACGAAACAATGTTAAAACTTCGATTCCAATATAAAATAGATGTTTGATCTTATGAAATGCAATGTTCTGCATCGATTGGTAACATTTTTCAAACTGTGGCGCAAGTATTACTAAAGATTTCACGAAATTAACTTCGCGTATAGCGAAATTCGCGTATGCCGATTAAGTTTTTCGATAAAAATCATATGAAAACGACTATTTAAACATAGTAAAAACGTTATATTCTTGTTATATTCTTTATTCTGCATCGATAGAATAAAAAATCAATGAAATTGAACGAGATTTCAACTTTTCGTTTTTCGACGATACGCGTATATGAGCGAAAAATCGTATATACGATGCGAAACAATGTTAAAACTTAGATTCCAATATAAAATAGATGTTTGATCTTATGAAATGCAATGTTCTGTATCGATTGGTAACATTTCTCAAATTGTGGCTCAAGTATTACTAAAGATTTCACAAATTTAACTTCGCATATAGCGAAATTCGCGTATGTCGATTAAGTTTTTCGATAAAAATCATATGAAAACGACTATTTAAACATAGCAAAAACGTTATTTTCTTGTTATATTCTTTATTCTTCATCGATAGAATTTAATATCAATGAAATTGAACGAGATTTCAACTTTTCGTTTTTCGACGATACGCGTATATGAGCGAAAAATCTCATATACGAACGAAACAATGTTAAAACTTCGATTCCAATATAAAATAGATGTTTGATCTTATGAAATGCAATGTTCTGCATCGATTGGTAACATTTTTCAAACTGTGGCGCAAGTATTACAAAAGATTTCACGAATTTAACTTCGCGTATAGCGAAATTCGCGTATGTCGATTAAGTTTTTCGATAAAAATCATATGAAAACGCCTATTTAAACATAGCAAACACGTTATATTCTTGTTATATTCTTTATTCTACATCGATAGAATATAAAATCAATGAAATTGAACGAGATTTCAACTTTTCGTTTTTCGACGATACGCGTATATGAGCGAAAAATCGTATATACGATGCGAAACAATGTTAAAACTTCGATTCCAATATAAAATAGATGTTTGATCTTATGAAATGCAATATTCTGCATCGATTGGTAACATTTCTCAAACTGTGGCTCAAGTATTACTAAAGAGTTCACAAATTTAACTTCGCATATAGCGAAATTCGCGTATGTCGATTACGTTTTTCGATAAAAATCATATGAAAACGACTATTTAAACATAGCAAAAACGTTATTTTCTTGTTATATTCTTTATTCTTCATCGATAGAATATAATATCAATGAAATTGATCGAGATTTCAACTTTTCGTTTTTCGACGATACGCGTATATGAGCGAAAAATCTCATATACGAACGAAACAATGTTAAAACTTCGATTCCAATATAAAATAGATGTTTGATCTTATGAATTGCAATGTTCTGCCTCGATTGGTAACATTTTTCAAACTGTGGCTCAAGTATTACTAAAGATTTCACAAATTTGACTTCGCATATAGCGAAATTCGCGTATGTCGATTACGTTTTTCGATAAAAATCATATGAAAACGACTATTTAAACATAGCAAAAACGTTATTTTCTTGTTATATTCTTTATTCTTCATCGATAGAATATAAAATCAATGAAATTGAACGAGATATCAACTTTTCGTTTTTCGACGATACGCTTATATGAGCGTAAAATCTCATATACGAACGAAACAATGTTAAAACTTCGATTCCAATATAAAATAGATGTTTGATCTTATGAAATGCAATGTTCTGCATCGATTGGTAACATTTTTCAAACTGTGGCGCAAGTATTACAAAAGATTTCACGAATTTAACTTCGCGTATAGCGAAATTCGCGTATGTCGATTAAGTTTTTCGATAAAAATCATATGAAAACGACTATTTAAACATAGCAAAAACGTTATTTTCTTGTTATATTCTTTATTCTTCATCGATAGAATATAAAATCAATGAAATTGAACGAGATTTCAAATTTTCGTTTTTCGACGATACGCGTATATGAGCGAAAAATCTCATATACGAACGAAACAATGTTAAAACTTCGATTCCAATATAAAATAGATGTTTGATCTTATGAAATGCAATGTTCTGCATCGATTGGTAACATTTTTCAAACTGTGGCGCAAGTATTACAAAAGATTTCACGGAATTAACTTCGCGTATAGCGAAATTCGCGTATGTCGATTAAGTTTATCGATAAAAATCATATGAAAACGCCTATTTAAACATAGCAAACACGTTATATTCTTGTTATATTCTTTATTCTTCATCGATAGAATATAAAATCAATGAAATTGAACGAGATTTCAACTTTTCGTTTTTCGACGATACGCGTATATGAGCGAAAAATCGTATATACGATGCGAAACAATGTTAAAACTTAGATTCCAATATAAAATAGATGTTTGATCTTATGAAATGCAATGTTCTGCATCGATTGGTAACATTTCTCAAACTGTGGCTCAAGTATTACTAAAGAATTCACAAATTTGACTTCGCATATAGCGAAATTCGCGTATGTCGATTACGTTTTTCGATAAAAATCATATGAAAACGACTATTTAAACATAGCAAAAACGTTATTTTCTTGTTATATTCTTTATTCTTCATCGATAGAATATAAAATCAATGAAATTGAACGAGATATCAACTTTTCGTTTTTCGACGATACGCTTATATGAGCGTAAAAACTCATATACGAACGAAACAATGTTAAAACTTCGATTCCAATATAAAATAGATGTTTAATCTTATGAAATGCAATGTTCTGCCTCGATTGGTAACATTTTTCAAACTGTGGCGCAAGTATTACAAAGATTTCACGAATTTAACTTCGCGTATAGCGAAATTCGCGTATGTCGATTAAGTTTTTCGATAAAAATCATATGAAAACGACTATTTAAACATAGCAAAAACGTTATTTTCTTGTTATATTCTTTATTCTTCATCGATAGAATTTAAATCAATGAAATTGAACGAGATATCAACTTTTCGTTTTTCGACGATACGCGAATATGAGCGAAAAATCTCATATACGATGCGAAACAATGTTAAAACTTCGATTCCAATATAAAATAGATGTTTGATCTTATGAAATGCAATGTTCTGCATCGACTGGTAACATTTTTCAAACTGTGGCGCAAGTATTACTTAAGATTTCACGAAATTAACTTCGCGTATAGCGAAATTCGCGTATGTCGATTAAGTTTTTCGATAAAAATCATACGAAAACGCCTATTTAAACATAGCAAACACGTTATATTCTTGTTGTATTCTTTATTCTTCATCGATAGAATATAAAATCAATGAAATTGAACGAGATTTCACCTTTTCGTTTTTCGACGTTACGTGTATATGAGCGAAAAATCTCATATACGAACGAAACAATGTTAAAACTTCGATTCCAATATAAAATAGATGTTTGATCTTATGAAATGCAATGTTCTGCATCGATTGGTAACATTTTTCAAACTGTGGCGCAAGTATTACAAAAGATTTCACGAATTTAACTTCGCGTATAGCGAAATTCGCGTATGTCGATTAAGTTTTTCGATAAAAATCATATGAAAACGCCTATTTAAACATAGCAAATACGTTATATTCTTGTTATATTCTTTATTCTTCATCGATAGAATATAAAATCAATGAAATTGAACGAGATTTCAACTTTTCGTTTTTCGACGATACGCGTATATGAGCGAAAAATCGTATATACGATGCGAAACAATGTTAAAACTTTGATACCAATATAAAATAGATGTTTGATCTTATGAAATGCAATGTTCTGCATCGATTGGTAACATTTTTCAAACTGTGGCGCAAGTATTTCAAAAGATTTCACGAATTTAACTTCGCATATTGCGAAATTCGCGTATGTCGATTAAGTTTTTCGATAAAAATCATATGAAAACGACTAGTTAAACATAGCAAAAACGTTATTTTCTTGTTATATTCTTTATTCTTCATCGATAGAATATAAAATCAATGAAATTGAACGAGATATCAACTTTTCGTTTTTCGACGATACGCGATTATGAGCGAAAAATCTCATATACGAACGAAACAATGTTAAAACTTCGATTCCAATATAAAATAGTTGTTTGATCTTATGAAATGCAATGTTCTGCATCGATTGGTAACATTTTTCAAACTGTGGCGCAAGTATTACTAAAGATTTCACGAAATTAAGTTCGCGTATAGCGAAATTCGCGTATGTCGATTAAGTTTTTCGATAGAAATCATATGAAAACGCCTATTTAAACATAGCAAACACGTTATATTCTTGTTATATTCTTTATTCTGCGTCGATAGAATATAAAATCAATAAAATTGAACGAGATTTCAACTTTTCGTTTTTCGACGATACGCGTATATGAGCGAAAAATAGTATATACGATGCGAAACAATGTTAAAACTTCGATTCCAATATAAAATAGATGTTTGATCTTATGAAATGCAATGTTCTGCATCGATTGGTAACATTTTTCAAACTGTGGCGCAAGTATTACTAAAGATTTCACGAAATTAACTTCGCGTATAGCGAAATTCGCGTATGTCGATTAAGTTTTTCGATAAAAATCATATGAAAACGCCTATTTAAACATAGCAAACACGTTATATTCTTGTTATATTCTTTATTCTTCATCGATAGAATATCAAATATAGAAAATCAATGAAATTGAACGAGATTTCAAATTTCGTTTTTCGACGATACGCGTATATGAGCGAAAAATCGTATATACGATGCGAAACAATGTTAAAACTTTGATTCCAATATAAAATAGATGTTTGATCTTATGAAATGCAATGTTCTGCATCGATTGGTAACATTTTTCAAACTGTGGCGCAAGTATTACAAAAGATTTCACGAATTTAACTTCGCGTATAGCGAAATTCGCGTATGTCGATTAAGTTTTTCGATAAAAATCATATGAAAACGACTATTTAAACATAGCAAAAACGTTATTTTCTTGTTATATTCTTTATTCTTCATCGATAGAATATAAATTCAATGAAATTGAACGAGATATCAACTTTTCGTATTTCGACGATACGCGAATATGCGCGAAAAATCTCATATACGAACGAAACAATGTTAAAACTTCGATTCCAATATAAAATAGATGTTTGATCTTATGAAATGCAATGTTCTGCATCGATTGGTAACATTTTTCAAACTGTGGCGCAAGTATTACAAAAGATTTCACGAATTTAACTTCGCGTATTGCGAAATTCGCGTATGTCGATTAAGTTTTTCGATAAAAATCATATGAAAACGACTATTTAAACATAGCAAAAACGTTATTTTCTTGTTATATTCTTTATTCTTCATCGATAGAATATAAAATCAATGAAATTGAACGAGATATCAACTTTTCGTTTTTCGACGATACGCGAATATGAGCGAAAAATCTCATGTACGAACGAAACAATGTTAAAACTTCGATTCCAATATAAAATAGATGTTTGATCTTATGAAATGCAATGTTCTGCATCGATTGGTAACATTTTTCAAACTGTGGCGCAAGTATTACTAAAGATTTCACGAAATTAACTTCATGTATAGCGAAATTCGCGTATGTCGATTAAGTTTTTCGATAAAAATCATATGAAACCGCCAATTTAAACATAGAAAACACGTTATATTCTTGTTATATTCTTTATTCTGCGTCGATAGAATATAAAATCAATAAAATTGAACGAGATTTCAACTTTTCGTTTTTCGATGATACGCGTATATGAGCGAAAAATAGTATATACGATGAGAAACAATGTTAAAACTTCGATTCCAATATAAAATAGATGTTTGATCTTATGAAATGCAATGTTCTGCATCGATTGGTAACATTTTTCAAACTGTGGCGCAAGTATTACTAAAGATTTCACGAAATTAACTTCGAGAATAGCGAAATTCGCGAATGTCGATTAAGTTTTTCGATAAAAATCATATGAAAACGCCAATTTAAACATAGCAAACACGTTACATTCTTGTTATATTCTTTATTCTGCGTCGATAGAATATAAAATCAATAAAATTGAACGAGATTTCAACTTTTCGTTTTTCGACGATACGCGTATATGAGCGAAAAATAGTATATACGATGCGAAACAATGTTAAAACTTCGATTCCAATATAAAATAGATGTTTGATCTTATGAAATGCAATGTTCTGCATCGATTGGTAACATTTTTCAAACTGTGGCGCAAGTATTACAAAAGATTTCACGAATTTAACTTCGCGTATAGCGAAATTCGCGTATGTCGATTACGTTTTCGATAAAAATCATATGAAAACGACTATTTAAACATAGCAAAAACGTTATTTTCTTGTTATATTCTTTATTCTTCATCGATAGAATATAAAATCAATGAAATTGAACGAGATATCAACTTTTCGTTTTTCGACGATACGCCTATATGAGCGTAAAATCTCATATACGAACGAAACAATGTTAAAACTTCGATCCCAATATAAAATAGATGTTTGATCTTATGAAATGCAATGTTCTGCATCGATTGGTAACATTTTTCAAACTTTGGCGCAAGTATTACTAAAGATTTCACGAAATTAACTTCGCGTATAGCGAAATTCGCGTATGTCGATTAAGTTTTCGATAAAAATCATATGAAAACGCCTATTTAAACATAGCAAACACGTTATATTCTTGTTATATTCTTTATTCTGCATCGTTAGAATATAAAATCAATGAAATTGAACGAGATATCAACTTTTCGTTTTTCTACGATACGCGTATATGAGCGAAAAATCGTATATACGATCCGAAACAATGTTAAAACTTTGATACCAATATAAAATAGATGTTTGATCTTATGAAATGCAATGTTCTGCATCGATTGGAAACATTTTTCAAACTGTGGCGCAAGTATTACAAAAGATTTCACGAATTTAACTTCGCGTATTGCGAAATTCGCGTATGTCGATTAAGTTTTTCGATAAAAATAATATGAAAACGACTATTTAAACATAGCAAAAACGTTATTTTCTTGTTATATTCTTTATTCTTCATCGATAGAATATAAAATCAATGAAATTGAACGAGATATCAACTTTTCGTTTTTCGACGATACGCGATTATGAGCGAAAAATCTCATATACGAACGAAACAATGTTAAAACTTCGATTCCATTATAAAATAGATGTTTGATCTTATGAAATGCAATGTTCTGCATCGATTAGTAACATTTTTCAAACTGTGGTGCAAGTATTACTAAAGATTTCACGAAATTAACTTCGCGTATAGCGAAATTCGCGTATGTCGATTAAGTTTTTCGATAAAAATCATATGAAAACGCCAATTTAAACATAGCAAACACGTTATATTCTTGTTATATTCTTTATTGTGCGTCGATAGAATATAAAATCAATAAAATTGAACGAGATTTGAACTTTTCGTTTTTCGATGATACGCGTATATGAGCGAAAAATAGTATATACGATGCGAAACAATGTTAAAACTTCGATTCCAATATAAAATAGATGTTTGATCTTATGAAATGCAATGTTCTGCATCGATTGGTAACATTTTTCAAACTGTGGCGCAAGTATTACTAAAGATTTCACGAAATTAACTTCGCGTATAGCGAAATTCGCGTATGTCGATTAAGTTTTTCGTTAAAAATCATATGAAAACGCCAATTTAAACATAGCAAACACGTTATATTCTTGTTATATTCTTTATTCTGCGTCGATAGAATATAAAATCAATAAAATTGAACGAGATTTCAACTTTTCGTTTTTCGACGATACGCGTATATGAGCGAAAAATCGTATATACGATGCGAAACAATGTTAAAACTTCGATTCCAATATAAAATAGATGTTTGATCTTATGAAATGCAATGTTCTGCATCGATTGGTAACATTTTTCAAACTGTGGCGCAAGTATTACAAAAGATTTCACGAATTTAACTTCGCGTATTGCGAAATTCGCGTATGTCGATTAAGTTTTTCGATAAAAATCATATGAAAACGACTATTTAAACATAGCAAAAACGTTATTTTCTTGTTATATTCTTTATTCTTCATCGATAGAATATAAAATCAATGAAATTGAACGAGATATCAACTTTTCGTTTTTCGACGATACGCGATTATGAGCGAAAAATCTCATATACGAACGAAACAATGTTAAAACTTCGATTCCATTATAAAATAGATGTTTGATCTTATGAAATGCAATGTTCTGCATCGATTAGTAACATTTTTCAAACTGTGGCGCAAGTATTACTAAAGATTTCACGAAATTAACTTCGCGTATAGCGAAATTCGCGTATGTCGATTAAGTTTTGCGATAAAAATCATATGAAAACGCCTATTTAAACATAGCAAACACGTTATATTCTTGTTATATTCTTTATTCTGCGTCGATAGAATATAAAATCAATGAAAATGAACGAGATTTCAACTTTTCGTTTTTCGACGATACGCGTATATGAGCGAAAAATAGTATATACCATGCGAAACAATGTTAAAACTTCGATTCCAATATAAAATAGATGTTTGATCTCTAGAAATGCAATGTTCTGCATCGATTGGTAACATTTTTCAAACTGTGGCGCAAGTATTACAAAAGATTTCACGAATTTAACTTCGCGTATAGCGAAATTCGAATATGTCGATTAAGTTTTTCGATAAAAATCATATGAAAGCGCCTATTTAAACATAGCAAACACGTTATATTCTTGTTATATTCTTTATTCTTCATCGATAGAATATAAAATCAATGAAATTGAACGAGATTTCAACTTTTCGTTTTTCGACGATACGCGTATATGAGCGAAAAATCGTATATAGGATGCGAAACAATGTTAAAACTTAGATTCCAATATAAAATAGATGTTTGATCTTAAGAAATGCAATGTTCTGCATCGATTGGTAACATTTATTAAACTGTGGCTCAAGTATTACTAAAGATTTCACAAATTTAACTTCGCATATAGCGAAATTCGCGTATGTCGATTACGTTTTTCGATAAAAATCATATGAAAACGACTATATAAACATAGCAAAAACGTTATTTTCTTGTTATATTCTTTATTCTTCATCGATAGAATATAAAATCAATGAAATTGAACGAGATATCAACTTTTCGTTTTTCTACGATACGCGTATATGAGCGAAAAATCGAATATACGATGCGAAACAATGTTAAAACTTTGATACCAATATAAAATAGATGTTTGATCTTATGAAATGCAATGTTCTGCATCGATTGGTAACATTTTTCAAACTGTGGCGCAAGTATTACTAAAGATTTCACGAAATTAACTTCGCGTATAGCGAAATTCGCGGATGTCAATTAAGTTTTTCGATAAAAATCATATGAAAACGCCTATTTAAACATAGCAAACACGTTATATTCTTGTTATATTCTTTATTCTGCGTCGATAGAATATAAAATCAATAAAATTGAACGAGATTTCAACTTTTCGTTTTTCGACGATACGCGTATATGAGCGAAAAATCGTATATACGATGCGAAACAATGTTAAAACTTAGATTCCAATATAAAATAGATGTTTGATCTTATGAAATGCAATGTTCTGCATCGATTGGTAACATTTCTCAAACTGTGGCTCAAGTATTACTAAAGATTTCACAAATTTAACTTCGCATATAGCGAAATTCGCGTATGTCGATTACGTTTTTCGATAAAAATCATATGAAAACGACTATTTAAACATAGCAAAAACGTTATTTTCTTGTTATATTCTTTATTCTTCATCGATAGAATATTAAATCAATGAAATTGAACGAGATATCAACTTTTCGTTTTTCGACGATACGAGTATATGAGCGTAAAATCTCATATACGAACGAAACAATGTTAAAACTTCGATTCCAATATAAAATAGATGTTTGATCTTATGAAATGCAATGTTCTGCATCGATTGGTAACATTTTTCAAACTTTGGCGCAAGTATTACTAAAGATTTCACGAAATTAACTTCGCGTATAGCGAAATTCGCGTATGTCGATTAAGTTTTCGATAAAAATCATATGAAAACGCCTATTTAAACATAGCAAACACGTTATATTCTTGTTATATTCTTTATTCTGCATCGTTAGAATATAAAATCAATGAAATTGAACGAGATTACAACTTTTCGTTTTTCTACGATACGCGTATATGAGCGAAAAATCGTATATACGATGCGAAACAATGTTAAAACTTTGATTCCAATATAAAATAGATGTTTGATCTTATGAAATGCAATGTTCTGCATCGATTGGTAACATTTTTCAAACTGTGGCGCAAGTATTACAAAAGATTTCACGAATTTAACTTGGCGTATAGCGAAATTCGCGTATGTCGATTAAGTTTTTCGATAAAAATCATACGAAAACGCCCATTTAAACATAGCAAACACGTTATATTCTTGTTATATTCTTTATTCTTCATCGATAGAATATAAAATCAATGAAATTGAACGAGATTTCACCTTTTCGTTTTTCGACGATACGCGTATATGAGCGAAAAATAGTATATACGATGCGAAACAATGTTAAAACTTCGATTCCAATATAAAATAGATGTTTGATCTTATGAAATGCAATGTTCTGCATCGATTGGTAACATTTTTCAAACTGTGGCGCAAGTATTACAAAAGATTTCACGAATTTAACTTCGCGTATAGCGAAATTCGCGTATGTCGATTACGTTTTCGATAAAAATCATATGAAAACGACTATTTAAACATAGCAAAAACGTTATTTTCTTGTTATATTCTTTATTCTTCATCGATAGAATATAAAATCAATGAAATTGAACGAGATATCAACTTTTCGTTTTTCGACGATACGCCTATATGAGCGTAAAATCTCATATACGAACGAAACAATGTTAAAACTTCGATCCCAATATAAAATAGATGTTTGATCTTATGAAATGCAATGTTCTGCATCGATTGGTAACATTTTTCAAACTTTGGCGCAAGTATTACTAAAGATTTCACGAAATTAACTTCGCGTATAGCGAAATTCGCGTATGTCGATTAAGTTTTCGATAAAAATCATATGAAAACGCCTATTTAAACATAGCAAACACGTTATATTCTTGTTATATTCTTTATTCTGCATCGTTAGAATATAAAATCAATGAAATTGAACGAGATATCAACTTTTCGTTTTTCTACGATACGCGTATATGAGCGAAAAATCGTATATACGATGCGAAACAATGTTAAAACTTTGATACCAATATAAAATAGATGTTTGATCTTATGAAATGCAATGTTCTGCATCGATTGGAAACATTTTTCAAACTGTGGCGCAAGTATTACAAAAGATTTCACGAATTTAACTTCGCGTATTGCGAAATTCGCGTATGTCGATTAAGTTTTTCGATAAAAATAATATGAAAACGACTATTTAAACATAGCAAAAACGTTATTTTCTTGTTATATTCTTTATTCTTCATCGATAGAATATAAAATCAATGAAATTGAACGAGATATCAACTTTTCGTTTTTCGACGATACGCGATTATGAGCGAAAAATCTCATATACGAACGAAACAATGTTAAAACTTCGATTCCATTATAAAATAGATGTTTGATCTTATGAAATGCAATGTTCTGCATCGATTAGTAACATTTTTCAAACTGTGGTGCAAGTATTACTAAAGATTTCACGAAATTAACTTCGCGTATAGCGAAATTCGCGTATGTCGATTAAGTTTTTCGATAAAAATCATATGAAAACGCCAATTTAAACATAGCAAACACGTTATATTCTTGTTATATTCTTTATTGTGCGTCGATAGAATATAAAATCAATAAAATTGAACGAGATTTGAACTTTTCGTTTTTCGATGATACGCGTATATGAGCGAAAAATAGTATATACGATGCGAAACAATGTTAAAACTTCGATTCCAATATAAAATAGATGTTTGATCTTATGAAATGCAATGTTCTGCATCGATTGGTAACATTTTTCAAACTGTGGCGCAAGTATTACTAAAGATTTCACGAAATTAACTTCGCGTATAGCGAAATTCGCGTATGTCGATTAAGTTTTTCGTTAAAAATCATATGAAAACGCCAATTTAAACATAGCAAACACGTTATATTCTTGTTATATTCTTTATTCTGCGTCGATAGAATATAAAATCAATAAAATTGAACGAGATTTCAACTTTTCGTTTTTCGACGATACGCGTATATGAGCGAAAAATCGTATATACG
Organism: Vespa crabro; assembly: GCF_910589235.1. Lineage (NCBI taxonomy): Eukaryota > Metazoa > Arthropoda > Insecta > Hymenoptera > Vespidae > Vespa > Vespa crabro. Next base: position 9,909,101 of record NC_060955.1, read on the forward strand.
ATGCGAAACAATGTTAAAACTTCGATTCCAATATAAAATAGATGTTTGATCTTATGAAATGCAATGTTCTGCATCGATTGGTAACATTTTTCAAACTGTGGCGCAAGTATTACAAAAGATTTCACGAATTTAACTTCGCGTATTGCGAAATTCGCGTATGTCGATTAAGTTTTTCGATAAAAATCATATGAAAACGACTATTTAAACATAGCAAAAACGTTATTTTCTTGTTATATTCTTTATTCTTCATCGATAGAATATAAAATCAATGAAATTGAACGAGATATCAACTTTTCGTTTTTCGACGATACGCGATTATGAGCGAAAAATCTCATATACGAACGAAACAATGTTAAAACTTCGATTCCATTATAAAATAGATGTTTGATCTTATGAAATGCAATGTTCTGCATCGATTAGTAACATTTTTCAAACTGTGGCGCAAGTATTACTAAAGATTTCACGAAATTAACTTCGCGTATAGCGAAATTCGCGTATGTCGATTAAGTTTTGCGATAAAAATCATATGAAAACGCCTATTTAAACATAGCAAACACGTTATATTCTTGTTATATTCTTTATTCTGCGTCGATAGAATATAAAATCAATGAAAATGAACGAGATTTCAACTTTTCGTTTTTCGACGATACGCGTATATGAGCGAAAAATAGTATATACCATGCGAAACAATGTTAAAACTTCGATTCCAATATAAAATAGATGTTTGATCTCTAGAAATGCAATGTTCTGCATCGATTGGTAACATTTTTCAAACTGTGGCGCAAGTATTACAAAAGATTTCACGAATTTAACTTCGCGTATAGCGAAATTCGAATATGTCGATTAAGTTTTTCGATAAAAATCATATGAAAGCGCCTATTTAAACATAGCAAACACGTTATATTCTTGTTATATTCTTTATTCTTCATCGATAGAATATAAAATCAATGAAATTGAACGAGATTTCAACTTTTCGTTTTTCGACGATACGCGTATATGAGCGAAAAATCGTATATAGGATGCGAAACAATGTTAAAACTTAGATTCCAATATAAAATAGATGTTTGATCTTAAGAAATGCAATGTTCTGCATCGATTGGTAACATTTATTAAACTGTGGCTCAAGTATTACTAAAGATTTCACAAATTTAACTTCGCATATAGCGAAATTCGCGTATGTCGATTACGTTTTTCGATAAAAATCATATGAAAACGACTATATAAACATAGCAAAAACGTTATTTTCTTGTTATATTCTTTATTCTTCATCGATAGAATATAAAATCAATGAAATTGAACGAGATATCAACTTTTCGTTTTTCTACGATACGCGTATATGAGCGAAAAATCGAATATACGATGCGAAACAATGTTAAAACTTTGATACCAATATAAAATAGATGTTTGATCTTATGAAATGCAATGTTCTGCATCGATTGGTAACATTTTTCAAACTGTGGCGCAAGTATTACTAAAGATTTCACGAAATTAACTTCGCGTATAGCGAAATTCGCGGATGTCAATTAAGTTTTTCGATAAAAATCATATGAAAACGCCTATTTAAACATAGCAAACACGTTATATTCTTGTTATATTCTTTATTCTGCGTCGATAGAATATAAAATCAATAAAATTGAACGAGATTTCAACTTTTCGTTTTTCGACGATACGCGTATATGAGCGAAAAATCGTATATACGATGCGAAACAATGTTAAAACTTAGATTCCAATATAAAATAGATGTTTGATCTTATGAAATGCAATGTTCTGCATCGATTGGTAACATTTCTCAAACTGTGGCTCAAGTATTACTAAAGATTTCACAAATTTAACTTCGCATATAGCGAAATTCGCGTATGTCGATTACGTTTTTCGATAAAAATCATATGAAAACGACTATTTAAACATAGCAAAAACGTTATTTTCTTGTTATATTCTTTATTCTTCATCGATAGAATATTAAATCAATGAAATTGAACGAGATATCAACTTTTCGTTTTTCGACGATACGAGTATATGAGCGTAAAATCTCATATACGAACGAAACAATGTTAAAACTTCGATTCCAATATAAAATAGATGTTTGATCTTATGAAATGCAATGTTCTGCATCGATTGGTAACATTTTTCAAACTTTGGCGCAAGTATTACTAAAGATTTCACGAAATTAACTTCGCGTATAGCGAAATTCGCGTATGTCGATTAAGTTTTCGATAAAAATCATATGAAAACGCCTATTTAAACATAGCAAACACGTTATATTCTTGTTATATTCTTTATTCTGCATCGTTAGAATATAAAATCAATGAAATTGAACGAGATTTCAACTTTTCGTTTTTCTATGATACGCGTATATGAGCGAAAAATTGTATATACGATGCGAAACAATGTTAAAACTTTGATTCCAATATAAAATAGATGTTTGATCTTATGAAATGCAATGTTCTGCATCGATTGGTAACATTTTTCAAACTGTGGCGCAAGTATTACAAAAGATTTCACGAATTTAACTTGGCGTATAGCGAAATTCGCGTATGTCGATTAAGTTTTTCGATAAAAATCATACGAAAACGCCCATTTAAACATAGCAAACACGTTATATTCTTGTTATATTCTTTATTCTTCATCGATAGAATATAAAATCAATGAAATTGAACGAGATTTCACCTTTTCGTTTTTCGACGATACGCGTATATGAGCGAAAAAACTCATATACGAACGAAACAATGTTAAAACTTCGATTCCAATATAAAATAGATGTTTGATCTTATGAAATGCAATGTTCTGCATCGATTGGTAACATTTTTCAAACTGTGGCGCAAGTATTACTAAAGATTTCACGAAATTAACTTCGCGTATAGCGAAATTCGCGTATGTCGATTAAGTTTTTCGATAAAAATCATACGAAAACGCCTATTTAAACATAGCAAACACGTTATATTCTTGTTGTATTCTTTATTCTTCATCGATAGAATATAAAATCAATGAAATTGAACGAGATTTCACCTTTTCGTTTTTCGACGATACGCGTATATGAGCGAAAAATCTCATATACGAACGAAACAATGTTAAAACTTCGATGCCAATATAAAATAGATGTTTGATCTTATGAAATGCAATGTTCTGCATCGATTGGTAACATTTCTCAAACTGTGGCTCAAGTATTACTAAAGATTTCACAAATTTAACTTCGCATATAGCGAAATTCGCGTATGTCGATAACGTTTTTCGATAAAAATCATATGAAAACGACTATTTAAACATAGCAAAAACGTTATTTTCTTGTTATATTCTTTATTCTTCATCGATAGAATATAAAATCAATGAAATTGAACGAGATATCAACTTTTCGTTTTTCGACGATACGAGTATATGAGCGTAAAATCTCATATACGAACGAAACAATGTTAAAACTTCGATTCCAATATAAAATAGATGTTTGATCTTATGAAATGCAATGTTCTGCATCGATTGGTAACATTTTTCAAACTGTGGCGCAAGTATTACAAAAGATTTCACGAATTTAACTTGGCGTATAGCGAAATTCGCGTATGTCGATTAAGTTTTTCGATAAAAATCATACGAAAACGCCCATTTAAACATAGCAAACACGTTATATTCTTGTTATATTCTTTATTCTGCGTCGATAGAATATAAAATCAATAAAATTGAACGAGATTTGAACTTTTCGTTTTTCGATGATACGCGTATATGAGCGAAAAATAGTATATACGATGCGAAACAATGTTAAAACTTCGATTCCAATATAAAATAGATGTTTGATCTTATGAAATGCAATGTTCTGCATCGATTGGTAACATTTCTCAAACTGTGGCTCAAGTATTACTAAAGATTTCACAAATTTAACTTCGCATATAGCGAAATTCGCGTATGTCGATTACGTTTTTCGATAAAAATCATATGAAAACGACTATTTAAACATAGCAAAAACGTTATTTTCTTGTTATATTCTTTATTCTTCATCGATAGAATATAAAATCAATGAAATTGAACGAGATATCAACTTTTCGTTTTTCGACGATACGAGTATATGAGCGTAAAATCTCATATACGAACGAAACAATGTTAAAACTTCGATTCCAATATAAAATAGATGTTTGATCTTATGAAATGCAATGTTCTGCATCGATTGGTAACATTTTTCAAACTTTGGCGCAAGTATTACTAAAGATTTCACGAAATTAACTTCGCGTATAGCGAAATTCGCGTATGTCGATTAAGTTTTCGATAAAAATCATATGAAAACGCCTATTTAAACATAGCAAACACGTTATATTCTTGTTATATTCTTTATTCTGCATCGTTAGAATATAAAATCAATGAAATCGAACGAGATTACAACTTTTCGTTTTTCTACGATACGCGTATATGAGCGAAAAATCGTATATACGATGCGAAACAATGTTAAAACTTTGATTCCAATATAAAATAGATGTTTGATCTTATGAAATGCAATGTTCTGCATCGATTGGTAACATTTTTCAAACTGTGGCGCAAGTATTACAAAAGATTTCACGAATTTAACTTGGCGTATAGCGAAATTCGCGTATGTCGATTAAGTTTTTCGATAAAAATCATACGAAAACGCCCATTTAAACATAGCAAACACGTTATATTCTTGTTATATTCTTTATTCTTCATCGATAGAATATAAAATCAATGAAATTGAACGAGATTTCACCTTTTCGTTTTTCGACGATACGCGTATATGAGCGAAAAAACTCATATACGAACGAAACAATGTTAAAACTTCGATTCCAATATAAAATAGATGTTTGATCTTATGAAATGCAATGTTCTGCATCGATTGGTAACATTTTTCAAACTGTGGCGCAAGTATTACTAAAGATTTCACGAAATTAACTTCGCGTATAGCGAAATTCGCGTATGTCGATTAAGTTTTTCGATAAAAATCATACGAAAACGCCTATTTAAACATAGCAAACACGTTATATTCTTGTTGTATTCTTTATTCTTCATCGATAGAATATAAAATCAATGAAATTGAACGAGATTTCACCTTTTCGTTTTTCGACGATACGCGTATATGAGCGAAAAATCTCATATACGAACGAAACAATGTTAAAACTTCGATGCCAATATAAAATAGATGTTTGATCTTATGAAATGCAATGTTCTGCATCGATTGGTAACATTTCTCAAACTGTGGCTCAAGTATTACTAAAGATTTCACAAATTTAACTTCGCATATAGCGAAATTCGCGTATGTCGATAAAGTTTTTCGATAAAAATCATATGAAAACGACTATTTAAACATAGCAAAAACGTTATTTTCTTGTTATATTCTTTATTCTTCATCGATAGAATATAAAATCAATGAAATTGAACGAGATATCAACTTTTCGTTTTTCGACGATACGAGTATATGAGCGTAAAATCTCATATACGAACGAAACAATGTTAAAACTTCGATTCCAATATAAAATAGATGTTTGATCTTATGAAATGCAATGTTCTGCATCGATTGGTAACATTTTTCAAACTGTGGCGCAAGTATTACAAAAGATTTCACGAATTTAACTTGGCGTATAGCGAAATTCGCGTATGTCGATTAAGTTTTTCGATAAAAATCATACGAAAACGCCCATTTAAACATAGCAAACACGTTATATTCTTGTTATATTCTTTATTCTGCGTCGATAGAATATAAAATCAATAAAATTGAACGAGATTTGAACTTTTCGTTTTTCGATGATACGCGTATATGAGCGAAAAATAGTATATACGATGCGAAACAATGTTAAAACTTCGATTCAAATATAAAATAGATGTTTGATCTTATGAAATGCAATGTTCTGCATCGATTGGTAACATTTTTCAAACTGTGGCGCAAGTATTACTAAAGATTTCACGAAATTAACTTCGCGTATAGCGAAATTCGCGTATGTCGATTAAGTTTTTCGTTAAAAATCATATGAAAACGCCAATTTAAACATAGCAAACACGTTATATTCTTGTTATATTCTTTATTCTGCGTCGATAGAATATAAAATCAATAAAATTGAACGAGATTTCAACTTTTCGTTTTTCGACGATACGCGTATATGAGCGAAAAATCGTATATACGATGCGAAACAATGTTAAAACTTCGATTCCAATATAAAATAGATGTTTGATCTTATGAAATGCAATGTTCTGCATCGATTGGTAACATTTTTCAAACTGTGGCGCAAGTATTACAAAAGATTTCACGAATTTAACTTCGCGTATTGCGAAATTCGCGTATGTCGATTAAGTTTTTCGATAAAAATCATATGAAAACGACTATTTAAACATAGCAAAAACGTTATTTTCTTGTTATATTCTTTATTCTTCATCGATAGAATATAAAATCAATGAAATTGAACGAGATATCAACTTTTCGTTTTTCGACGATACGCGATTATGAGCGAAAAATCTCATATACGAACGAAACAATGTTAAAACTTCGATTCCATTATAAAATAGATGTTTGATCTTATGAAATGCAATGTTCTGCATCGATTAGTAACATTTTTCAAACTGTGGCGCAAGTATTACTAAAGATTTCACGAAATTAACTTCGCGTATAGCGAAATTCGCGTATGTCGATTAAGTTTTGCGATAAAAATCATATGAAAACGCCTATTTAAACATAGCAAACACGTTATATTCTTGTTATATTCTTTATTCTGCGTCGATAGAATATAAAATCAATGAAAATGAACGAGATTTCAACTTTTCGTTTTTCGACGATACGCGTATATGAGCGAAAAATAGTATATACCATGCGAAACAATGTTAAAACTTCGATTCCAATATAAAATAGATGTTTGATCTCATGAAATGCAATGTTCTGCATCGATTGGTAACATTTTTCAAACTGTGGCGCAAGTATTACAAAAGATTTCACGAATTTAACTTCGCGTATAGCGAAATTCGAATATGTCGATTAAGTTTTTCGATAAAAATCATATGAAAGCGCCTATTTAAACATAGCAAACACGTTATATTCTTGTTATATTCTTTATTCTTCATCGATAGAATATAAAATCAATAAAATTGAACGAGATTTCAACTTTTCGTTTTTCGACGATACGCGTATATGAGCGAAAAATCGTATATACGATGCGAAACAATGTTAAAACTTAGATTCCAATATAAAATAGATGTTTGATCTTATGAAATGCAATGTTCTGCATCGATTGGTAACATTTCTCAAACTGTGGCTCAAGTATTACTAAAGATTTCACAAATTTAACTTCGCATATAGCGAAATTCGCGTATGTCGATTACGTTTTTCGATAAAAATCATATGAAAACGACTATTTAAACATAGCAAAAACGTTATTTTCTTGTTATATTCTTTATTCTTCATCGATAGAATATAAAATCAATGAAATTGAACGAGATATCAACTTTTCGTTTTTCGACGATACGAGTATATGAGCGTAAAATCTCATATACGAACGAAACAATGTTAAAACTTCGATTCCAATATAAAATAGATGTTTGATCTTATGAAATGCAATGTTCTGCATCGATTGGTAACATTTTTCAAACTTTGGCGCAAGTATTACTAAAGATTTCACGAAATTAACTTCGCGTATAGCGAAATTCGCGTATGTCGATTAAGTTTTCGATAAAAATCATATGAAAACGCCTATTTAAACATAGCAAACACGTTATATTCTTGTTATATTCTTTATTCTGCATCGTTAGAATATAAAATCAATGAAATTGAACGAGATTTCAACTTTTCGTTTTTCTACGATACGCGTATATGAGCGAAAAATCGTATATACGATGCGAAACAATGTTAAAACTTTGATTCCAATATAAAATAGATGTTTGATCTTATGAAATGCAATGTTCTGCATCGATTGGTAACATTTTTCAAACTGTGGCGCAAGTATTACAAAAGATTTCACGAATTTAACTTGGCGTATAGCGAAATTCGCGTATGTCGATTAAGTTTTTCGATAAAAATCATACGAAAACGCCCATTTAAACATAGCAAACACGTTATATTCTTGTTATATTCTTTATTCTTCATCGATAGAATATAAAATCAATGAAATTGAACGAGATTTCACCTTTTCGTTTTTCGACGATACGCGTATATGAGCGAAAAAACTCATATACGAACGAAACAATGTTAAAACTTCGATTCCATTATAAAATAGATGTTTGATCTTATGAAATGCAATGTTCTGCATCGATTGGTAACATTTCTCAAACTGTGGCTCAAGTATTACTAAAGATTTCACAAATTTAACTTCGCATATAGCGAAATTCGCGTATTTCGATTACGTTTTTCGATAAAAATCATATGAAAACAACTATTTAAACATAGCAAAAACGTTATTTTCTTGTTATATTCTTTATTCTTCATCGATAGAATATAAAATCAATGAAATTGAACGAGATATCAACTTTTCGTTTTTCGACGATACGAGTATATGAGCGTAAAATCTCATATACGAACGAAACAATGTTAAAACTTCGATTCCAATATAAAATAGATGTTTGATCTTATGAAATGCAATGTTCTGCATCGATTGGTAACATTTTTCAAACTGTGGCGCAAGTATTACAAAAGATTTCACGAATTTAACTTGGCGTATAGCGAAATTCGCGTATGTCGATTACGTTTTTCGATAAAAATCATATGAAAACGACTATTTAAACATAGCAAAAACGTTATTTTCTTGTTATATTCTTTATTCTTCATCGATAGAATATAAAATCAATGAAATTGAACGAGATATCAACTTTTCGTTTTTCGACGATACGAGTATATGAGCGTAAAATCTCATATACGAACGAAACAATGTTAAAACTTCGATTCCAATATAAAATAGATGTTAGATCTTATGAAATGCAATGTTCTGCATCGATTGGTAACATTTTTCAATCTTTGGCGCAAGTATTACTAAAGATTTCACGAAATTAACTTCGCGTATAGCGAAATTCGCGTATGTCGATTAAGTTTTCGATAAAAATCATATGAAAACGCCTATTTAAACATAGCAAACACGTTATATTCTTGTTATATTCTTTATTCTGCATCGTTAGAATATAAAATCAATGAAATTGAACGAGATTACAACTTTTCGTTTTTCTACGATACGCGTATATGAGCGAAAAATCGTATATACGATGCGAAACAATGTTAAAACTTTGATTCCAATATAAAATAGATGTTTGATCTTATGAAATGCAATGTTCTGCATCGATTGGTAACATTTTTCAAACTGTGGCGCAAGTATTACAAAAGATTTCACGAATTTAACTTGGCGTATAGCGAAATTCGCGAATGTCGATTAAGTTTTTCGATAGAAATCATACGAAAACGCCCATTTAAACATAGCAAACACGTTATATTCTTGTTATATTCTTTATTCTTCATCGATAGAATATAAAATCAATGAAATTGAACGAGATTTCACCTTTTCGTTTTTCGACGATACGCGTATATGAGCGAAAAAACTCATATACGAACGAAACAATGTTAAAACTTCGATTCCAATATAAAATAGATGTTTGATCTTATGAAATGCAATGTTCTGCATCGATTGGTAACATTTTTCAAACTGTGGCGCAAGTATTACTAAAGATTTCACGAAATTAACTTCGCGTATAGCGAAATTCGCGTATGTCGATTAAGTTTTTCGATAAAAATCATACGAAAACGCCTATTTAAACATAGCAAACACGTTATATTCTTGTTATATTCTTTATTCTGCGTCGATAGAATATAAAATCAATGAAAATGAACGAGATTTCAACTTTTCGTTTTTCGACGATACGCGTATATGAGCGAAAAATAGTATATACCATGCGAAACAATGTTAAAACTTCGATTCCAATATAAAATAGATGTTTGATCTCATGAAATGCAATGTTCTGCATCGATTGGTAACATTTTTCAAACTGTGGCGCAAGTATTACAAAAGATTTCACGAATTTAACTTCGCGTATAGCGAAATTCGAATATGTCGATTAAGTTTTTCGATAAAAATCATATGAAAGCGCCTATTTAAACATAGCAAACACGTTATATTCTTGTTATATTCTTTATTCTTCATCGATAGAATATAAAATCAATGAAATTGAACGAGATTTCAACTTTTCGTTTTTCGACGATACGCGTATATGAGCGAAAAATCGTATATAGGATGCGAAACAATGTTAAAACTTAGATTCCAATATAAAATAGATGTTTGATCTTAAGAAATGCAATGTTCTGCATCGATTGGTAACATTTATTAAACTGTGGCTCAAGTATTACTAAAGATTTCACAAATTTAACTTCGCATATAGCGAAATTCGCGTATGTCGATTACGTTTTTCGATAAAAATCATATGAAAACGACTATATAAACATAGCAAAAACGTTATTTTCTTGTTATATTCTTTATTCTTCATCGATAGAATATAAAATCAATGAAATTGAACGAGATATCAACTTTTCGTTTTTCTACGATACGCGTATATGAGCGAAAAATCGAATATACGATGCGAAACAATGTTAAAACTTTGATACCAATATAAAATAGATGTTTGATCTTATGAAATGCAATGTTCTGCATCGATTGGTAACATTTTTCAAACTGTGGCGCAAGTATTACTAAAGATTTCACGAAATTAACTTCGCGTATAGCGAAATACGCGGATGTCAATTAAGTTTTTCGATAAAAATCATATGAAAACGCCTATTTAAACATAGCAAACACGTTATATTCTTGTTATATTCTTTATTCTGCGTCGATAGAATATAAAATCAATAAAATTGAACGAGATTTCAACTTTTCGTTTTTCGACGATACGCGTATATGAGCGAAAAATCGTATATACGATGCGAAACAATGTTAAAACTTAGATTCCAATATAAAATAGATGTTTGATCTTATGAAATGCAATGTTCTGCATCGATTGGTAACATTTCTCAAACTGTGGCTCAAGTATTACTAAAGATTTCACAAATTTAACTTCGCATATAGCGAAATTCGCGTATGTCGATTACGTTTTTCGATAAAAATCATATGAAAACGACTATTTAAACATAGCAAAAACGTTATTTTCTTGTTATATTCTTTATTCTTCATCGATAGAATATAAAATCAATGAAATTGAACGAGATATCAACTTTTCGTTTTTCGACGATACGAGTATATGAGCGTAAAATCTCATATACGAACGAAACAATGTTAAAACTTCGATTCCAATATAAAATAGATGTTTGATCTTATGAAATGCAATGTTCTGCATCGATTGGTAACATTTTTCAAACTTTGGCGCAAGTATTACTAAAGATTTCACGAAATTAACTTCGCGTATAGCGAAATTCGCGTATGTCGATTAAGTTTTCGATAAAAATCATATGAAAACGCCTATTTAAACATAGCAAACACGTTATATTCTTGTTATATTCTTTATTCTGCATCGTTAGAATATAAAATCAATGAAATTGAACGAGATTTCAACTTTTCGTTTTTCTACGATACGCGTATATGAGCGAAAAATCGTATATACGATGCGAAACAATGTTAAAACTTTGATTCCAATATAAAATAGATGTTTGATCTTATGAAATGCAATGTTCTGCATCGATTGGTAACATTTTTCAAACTGTGGCGCAAGTATTACAAAAGATTTCACGAATTTAACTTGGCGTATAGCGAAATTCGCGTATGTCGATTAAGTTTTTCGATAAAAATCATACGAAAACGCCCATTTAAACATAGCAAACACGTTATATTCTTGTTATATTCTTTATTCTTCATCGATAGAATATAAAATCAATGAAATTGAACGAGATTTCACCTTTTCGTTTTTCGACGATACGCGTATATGAGCGAAAAAACTCATATACGAACGAAACAATGTTAAAACTTCGATTCCAATATAAAATAGATGTTTGATCTTATGAAATGCAATGTTCTGCATCGATTGGTAACATTTTTCAAACTGTGGCGCAAGTATTACTAAAGATTTCACGAAATTAACTTCGCGTATAGCGAAATTCGCGTATGTCGATTAAGTTTTTCGATAAAAATCATACGAAAACGCCTATTTAAACATAGCAAACACGTTATATTCTTGTTGTATTCTTTATTCTTCATCGATAGAATATAAAATCAATGAAATTGAACGAGATTTCACCTTTTCGTTTTTCGACGATACGCGTATATGATCGAAAAATCTCATATACGAACGAAACAATGTTAAAACTTCGATGCCAATATAAAATAGATGTTTGATCTTATGAAATGCAATGTTCTGCATCGATTGGTAACATTTCTCAAACTGTGGCTCAAGTATTACTAAAGATTTCACAAATTTAACTTCGCATATATCGAAATTCGCGTATGTCGATTACGTTTTTCGATAAAAATCATATGAAAACGACTATTTAAACATAGCAAAAACGTTATTTTCTTGTTATATTCTTTATTCTTCATCGATAGAATATAAAATCAATGAATTTGAACGAGATATCAACTTTTCGTTTTTCGACGATACGAGTATATGAGCGTAAAATCTCATATACGAACGAAACAATGTTAAAACTTCGATTCCAATATAAAATAGATGTTTGATCTTATGAAATGCAATGTTCTGCATCGATTGGTAACATTTTTCAAACTGTGGCGCAAGTATTACAAAAGATTTCACGAATTTAACTTGGCGTATAGCGAAATTCGCGTATGTCGATTAAGTTTTTCGATAAAAATCATACGAAAACGCGCATTTAAACATAGCAAACACGTTATATTCTTGTTATATTCTTTATTCTTCATCGATAGAATATAAAATCAATGAAATTGAACGAGATTTCACCTTTTCGTTTTTCGACGATACGCGTATATGAGCGAAAAAACTCATATACGAACGAAACAATGTTAAAACTTCGATTCCAATATAAAATAGATGTTTGATCTTATGAAATGCAATGTTCTGCATCGATTGGTAACATTTTTCAAACTGTGGCGCAAGTATTACTAAAGATTTCACGAAATTAACTTCGCGTATAGCGAAATTCGCGTATGTCGATTAAGTTTTTCGATAAAAATCATACGAAAACGCCTATTTAAACATAGCAAACACGTTATATTCTTGTTGTATTCTTTATTCTTCATCGATAGAATATAAAATCAATGAAATTGAACGAGATTTCACCTTTTCGTTTTTCGACGATACGCGTATATGAGCGAAAAATCTCATATACGAACGAAACAATGTTAAAACTTCGATACCAATATAAAATAGATGTTTGATCTTATGAAATGCAATGTTCTGCATCGATTGGTAACATTTCTCAAACTGTGGCTCAAGTATTACTAAAGATTTCACAAATTTAACTTCGCATATAGCGAAATTCGCGTATGTCGATTACGTTTTTCGATAAAAATCATATGAAAACGACTATTTAAACATAGCAAAAACGTTATTTTTTTGTTATATTCTTTATTCTTCATCGATAGAATATAAAATCAATGAAATTGAACGAGATATCAACTTTTCGTTTTTCGACGATACGAGTATATGAGCGTAAAATCTCATATACGAACGAAACAATGTTAAAACTTCGATTCCAATATAAAATAGATGTTAGATCTTATGAAATGCAATGTTCTGCATCGATTGGTAACATTTTTCAATCTTTGGCGCAAGTATTACTAAAGATTTCACGAAATTAACTTCGCGTATAGCGAAATTCGCGTATGTCGATTAAGTTTTCGATAAAAATCATATGAAAACGCCTATTTAAACATAGCAAACACGTTATATTCTTGTTATATTCTTTATTCTGCATCGTTAGAATATAAAATCAATGAAATTGAACGAGATTACAACTTTTCGTTTTTCTACGATACGCGTATATGAGCGAAAAATCGTATATACGATGCGAAACAATGTTAAAACTTTGATTCCAATATAAAATAGATGTTTGATCTTATGAAATGCAATGTTCTGCATCGATTGGTAACATTTTTCAAACTGTGGCGCAAGTATTACAAAAGATTTCACGAATTTAACTTGGCGTATAGCGAAATTCGCGAATGTCGATTAAGTTTTTCGATAAAAATCATACGAAAACGCCCATTTAAACATAGCAAACACGTTATATTCTTGTTATATTCTTTATTCTTCATCGATAGAATATAAAATCAATGAAATTGAACGAGATTTCACCTTTTCGTTTTTCGACGATACGCGTATATGAGCGAAAAAACTCATATACGAACGAAACAATGTTAAAACTTCGATTCCAATATAAAATAGATGTTTGATCTTATGAAATGCAATGTTCTGCATCGATTGGTAACATTTTTCAAACTGTGGCGCAAGTATTACTAAAGATTTCACGAAATTAACTTCGCGTATAGCGAAATTCGCGTATGTCGATTAAGTTTTTCGATAAAAATCATACGAAAACGCCTATTTAAACATAGCAAACACGTTATATTCTTGTTGTATTCTTTATTCTTCATCGATAGAATATAAAATCAATGAAATTGAACGAGATTTCACCTTTTCGTTTTTCGACGATACGCGTATATGAGCGAAAAATCTCATATACGAACGAAACAATGTTAAAACTTCGATGCCAATATAAAATAGATGTTTGATCTTATGAAATGCAATGTTCTGCATCGATTGGTTACATTTTTCAAACTGTGGCGCAAGTATTACAAAAGATTTCACGAATTTAACTTCGCGTATTGCGAAATTCGCGTATGTCGATTACGTTTTTCGATAAAAATCATATGAAAACGCCTATTTAAACATAGCAAACACGTTATATTCTTGTTATATTCTTTATTCTGCGTCTATAGAATATAAAATCAATAAAATTGAACGAGATTTCAACTTTTCGTTTTTCGACGATACGCGTATATGAGCGAAAAATAGAATATACGATGCGAAACAATGTTAAAACTTCGATTCCAATATAAAATAGATGTTTGATCTTATGAAATGCAATGTTCTGCATCGATTGGTAACATTTTTCAAACTGTGGCGCAAGTATTACTAAAGATTTCACGAAATTAACTTCGCGTATAGCGAAATTCACGTATGTCGATTAAGTTTTTCGATAAAAATCATATGAAAACGCCTATTTAAACATAGCAAACACGTTATATTCTTGTTATATTCTTTATTCTTCATCGATAGAATATAAAATCAATGAAATTGAACGAGATTTCAACTTTTCGTTTTTCGACGATACGCGTATATGAGCGAAAAATCGTATATACGATGCGAAACAATGTTAAAACTTAGATTCCAATATAAAATAGATGTTTCATCTTATGAAATGCAATGTTCTGCATCGATTGGTAACATTTCTCAACCTGTGGCTCAAGTATTACTAAAGATTTCACAAATTTAACTTCGCATATAGCGAAATTCGCGTATGTCGATTACGTTTTTCGATAAAAATCATATGAAAACGACTATTTAAACATAGCAAAAACGTTATTTTCTTGTTATATTCTTTATTCTTCATCGATAGAATATAAAATCAATGAAATTGAACGAGATATCAACTTTTCGTTTTTCGACGATACGCGTATATGAGCGTAAAATCTCATATACGAACGAAACAATGTTAAAACTTCGATTCCAATATAAAATAGATGTTTGATCTTATGAAATGCAATGTTCTGCATCGATTGGTAACATTTTTCAAACTTTGGCGCAAGTATTACTAAAGATTTCACGATATTAACTTCGCGTATAGCGAAATTCGCGTATGTCGATTAAGTTTTTCGATAAAAATCATACGAAAACGCCCATTTAAACATAGCAAACACGTTATATTCTTGTTATATTCTTTATTCTTCATCGATAGAATATAAAATCAATGAAATTGAACGAGATTTCACCTTTTCGTTTTTCGACAATACGCGTATATGAGCGAAAAATCGTATATACGATGCGAAACAATGTTAAAACTTAGATTCCAATATAAAATAGATGTTTGATCTTATGAAATGCAATGTTCTGCATCGATTGGTAACATTTCTCAAACTGTGGCTCAAGTATTACTAAAGATTTCACAAATTTAACTTCGCATATAGCGAAATTCGCTTATGTCGATTACGTTTTTCGATAAAAATCATATGAAAACGACTATTTAAACATAGCAAAAACGTTATTTTCTTGTTATATTCTTTATTCTTCATCGATAGAATATAAAATCAATGAAATTGAACGAGATATCAACTTTTCGTTTTTCGACTATACGCGTATATGAGCGTAAAATCTCATATACGAACGAAACAATGTTAAAACTTCGATTCCAATATAAAATAGATGTTTGATCTTATGAAATGCAATGTTCTGCATCGATTGGTAACATTTTTCAAACTTTGGCGCAAGTATTACTAAAGATTTCACGATATTAACTTCGCGTATAGCGAAATTCGCGTATGTCGATTAAGTTTTTCGATAAAAATCATATGAAAACGACTATTTAAACATAGCAAAAACGTTATTTTCTTGTTATATTCTTTATTCTTCATCGATAGAATATAAAATCAATGAAATTGAACGAGATATCAACTTTTCGTTTTTCGACGATACGCGAATATGAGCGAAAAATCTCATATACGAACGAAACAATGTTAAAACTTCGATTCCAATATAAAATAGATGTTTGATCTTATGAAATGCAATGTTCTGCATCGATTGGTAACATTTTTCAAACTGTGGCGCAAGTATTACTAACGATTTCACGAAATTAACTTCGCGTATAGCGAAATTCGCGTATGTCGATAAAGTTTTTCGATAAAAATCATATGAAAACGCCTATTTAAACATAGCAAACACGTTATATTCTTGTTATATTCTTTATTCTGCGTCGATAGAATATAAAATCAATAAAATTGAACGAGATATCAACTTTTCGTTTTTCGACTATACGCGTATATGAGCGTAAAATCTCATATACGAACGAAACAATGTTAAAACTTCGATTCCAATATAAAATAGATGTTTGATCTTATGAAATGCAATGTTCTGCATCGATTGGTAACATTTTTCAAACTTTGGCGCAAGTATTACTAAAGATTTCACGATATTAACTTCGCGTATAGCGAAATTCGCGTATGTCGATTAAGTTTTTCGATAAAAATCATATGAAAACGACTATTTAAACATAGCAAAAACGTTATTTTCTTGTTATATTCTTTATTCTTCATCGATAGAATATAAAATCAATGAAATTGAACGAGATATCAACTTTTCGTTTTTCGACGATACGCGAATATGAGCGAAAAATCTCATATACGAACGAAACAATGTTAAAACTTCGATTCCAATATAAAATAGATGTTTGATCTTATGAAATGCAATGTTCTGCATCGATTGGTAACATTTTTCAAACTGTGGCGCAAGTATTACTAACGATTTCACGAAATTAACTTCGCGTATAGCGAAATTCGCGTATGTCGATAAAGTTTTTCGATAAAAATCATATGAAAACGCCTATTTAAACATAGCAAACACGTTATATTCTTGTTATATTCTTTATTCTGCGTCGATAGAATATAAAATCAATAAAATTGAACGAGATTTCAACTTTTCGTTTTTCGACGATACGCGTATATGAGCGAAAAATAGTATATACGATGCGAAACAATGTTAAAACTTCGATTCCAATATAAAATAGATGTTTGATCTTATGAAATGCAATGTTCTGCATCGATTGGTAACATTTTTCAAACTGTGGCGCAAGTATTACTAAAGATTTCACGAAATTAACTTCGCGTATAGCAAATTCGCGTATGTCAATTAAGTTTTTCGATAAAAATCATATGAAAACGCCTATTTAAACATAGCAAACACGTTATATTCTTGTTACATTCTTTATTCTTCATCGATAGAATATAAAATCAATGAAATTGAACGAGATTTCAAATTTCGTTTTTCGACGATACGCGTATATGAGCGAAAAATCGTATATACAATGCGAAACAATGTTAAAACTTCGATTCCAATATAAAATAGATGTTTGATCTTATGAAATGCAATGTTCTGCATCGATTGGTAACATTTTTCAAACTTTGGCGCAAGTATTACTAAAGATTTCACGATATTAACTTCGCGTATAGCGAAATTCGCGTATGTCGATTAAGTTTTTCGATAAAAATCATATGAAAACGACTATTTAAACATAGCAAAAACGTTATTTTCTTGTTATATTCTTTATTCTTCATCGATAGAATATAAAATCAATGAAATTGAACGAGATATCAACTTTTCGTTTTTCGACGATACGCGAATATGAGCGAAAAATCTCATATACGAACGAAACAATGTTAAAACTTCGATTCCAATATAAAATAGATGTTTAATCTTATGAAATGCAATGTTCTGCATCGATTGGTAACATTTTTCAAACTGTGGCGCAAGTATTACTAACGATTTCACGAAATTAACTTCGCGTATAGCGAAATTCGCGTATGTCGATAAAGTTTTTCGATAAAAATCATATGAAAACGCCTGTTTAAACATAGCAAACACGTTATATTCTTGTTATATTCTTTATTCTGCGTCGATAGAATATAAAATCAATAAAATTGAACGAGATTTCAACTTTTCGTTTTTCGACGATACGAGTATATGAGCGTAAAATCTCATATACGAACGAAACAATGTTAAAACTTCGATTCCAATATAAAATAGATGTTTGATCTTATGAAATGCAATGTTCTGCATCAATTGGTAACATTTTTCAAACTTTGGCGCAAGTATTACTAAAGATTTCACGAAATTAAATTCGCGTATAGCGAAATTCGCGTATGTCGATTAAGTTTTCGATAAAAATCATATGAAAACGCCTATTTAAACATAGCAAACACGTTATATTCTTGTTATATTCTTTATTCTTCATCGATAGAATATAAAATCAATGAAATTGAACGAGATTTCAACTTTTCGTTTTTCGACGATACGCGTATATGAGCGAAAAATCTCATATACGAACGAAACAATGTTAAAACTTCGATACCAATATAAATTAGATGTTTGATCTTATGAAATGCAATGTTCTGCATCGATTGGTAACATTTTTCAAACTGTGGCGCAAGTATTACTAAAGATTTCACGAAATTAACTTCGCGTATAGCGAAATTCGCGTATGTCGATTAAGTTTTCGATAAAAATCATATGAAACGCCTATTTAAACATAGCAAACACGTTATATTCTTGTTATATTCTTTATTCTGCATCGCAAGAATATAAAATCAATGAAATTGAACGAGATTACAACTTTTCGTTTTTCTACGATACGCGTATATGAGCGAAAAATCGTATTTACGATGCGAAACAATGTTAAAACTTTGATTCCAATATAAAATAGATGTTTGATCTTATGAAATGCAATGTTCTGCATCGATTGGTAACATTTTTCAAACTGTGGCGCAAGTATTACAAAAGATTTCACGAATTTAACTTGGCGTATAGCGAAATTCGCGTATGTCGATTAAGTTTTTCGATAAAAATCATACGAAAACGCCCATTTAAACATAGCAAACACGTTATATTCTTGTTATATTCTTTATTCTTCATCGATAGAATATAAAATCAATGAAATTGAACGAGATTTCACCTTTTCGTTTTTCGACGATACGCGTATATGAGCGAAAAAAACTCATATACGAACGAAACTATGTTAAAACTTCGATTCCAATATAAAATAGATGATTGATCTTATGAAATGCAATGTTCTGCATCGATTGGTAACATTTTTCAAACTGTGGCGCAAGTATTACTAAAGATTTCACGAAATTAACTTCGCGTATAGCGAAATTCGCGTATGTCGATTAAGTTTTTCGATAAAAATCATACGAAAACGCCTATTTAAACATAGCAAACACGTTATATTCTTGTTGTATTCTTTATTCTTCATCGATAGAATATAAAATCAATGAAATTGAACGAGATTTCACCTTTTCGTTTTTCGACGATACGCGTATATGAGCGAAAAATCTCATATACGAACGAAACAATGTTAAAACTTCGATGCCAATATAAAATAGATGTTTGATCTTATGAAATGCAATGTTCTGCATCGATTGGTAACATTTTTCAAACTGTGGCGCAAGTATTACAAAATATTTCACGAATTTAACTTCGCGTATTGCGAAATTCGCGTATGTCGATTACGTTTTTCGATAAAAATCATATGAAAACGCCTATTTAAACATAGCAAACACGTTATATTCTTGTTATATTCTTTATTCTGCGTCGATAGAATATAAAATCAATAAAATTGAACGAGATTTCAACTTTTCGTTTTTCGACGATACGCGTATATGAGCGAAAAATAGTATATACGATGCGAAACAATGTTAAAACTTCGATTCCAATATAAAATAGATGTTTGATCTTATGAAATGCAATGTTCTGCATCGATTGGTAACATTTTTCAAACTGTGGCGCAAGTATTACTAAAGATTTCACGAAATTAACTTCGCGTATAGCGAAATTCACGTATGTCGATTAAGTTTTTCGATAAAAATCATATGAAAACGCCTATTTAAACATAGCAAACACGTTATATTCTTGTTATATTCTTTATTCTTCATCGATAGAATATAAAATCAATGAAATTGAACGAGATTTCAACTTTTCGTTTTTCGACGATACGCGTATATGAGCGAAAAATCGTATATACGATGCGAAACAATGTTAAAACTTAGATTCCAATATAAAATAGAAGTTTCATCTTATGAAATACAATGTTCTGCATCGATTGGTAACATTTCTCAACCTGTGGCTCAAGTATTACTAAAGATTTCACAAATTTAACTTCGCATATAGCGAAATTCGCGTATGTCGATTACGTTTTTCGATAAAAATCATATGAAAACGACTATTTAAACATAGCAAAAACGTTATTTTCTTGTTATATTCTTTATTCTTCATCGATAGAATATAAAATCAATGAAATTGAACGAGATATCAACTTTTCGTTTTTCGACGATACGCGTATATGAGCGTAAAATCTCATATACGAACGAAACAATGTTAAAACTTCGATTCCAATATAAAATAGATGTTTGATCTTATGAAATGCAATGTTCTGCATCGATTGGTAACATTTTTCAAATTTTGGCGCAAGTATTACTAAAGATTTCACGATATTAACTTCGCGTATAGCGAAATTCGCGTATGTCGATTAAGTTTTTCGATAAAAATCATACGAAAACGCCCATTTAAACATAGCAAACACGTTATATTCTTGTTATATTCTTTATTCTTCATCGATAGAATATAAAATCAATCAAATTGAACGAGATTTCAACTTTTCGTTTTTCGACGATACGCGTATATGAGCGAAAAATCTCATATACGAACGAAACAATGTTAAAACTTCGATACCAATATAAAATAGATGTTCGATCTTATGAAATGCAATGTTCTGCATCGATTGGTAACATTTTTCAAACTGTGGCGCAAGTATTACTAAAGATTTCACGAAATTAACTTCGCGTATAGCGAAATTCGCGTATGTCGATTAAGTTTTTCGATTAAAATCATATGAAAACGCCAATTTAAACATAGTAAAAACGTTATTTTCTTGTTATATTCGCAATTCTGCATCGATAGAATATAAAATCAATGAAATTGAACGAGATTTCAACTTTTCGTTTTTCGACGATACGCGTATATGAGCGAAAAATCGTATATACGATGCGAAACAATGTTAAAACTTAGATTCCAATATAAAATAGATGTTTTATCTTATGAAATGCAATGTTCTGCATCGATTGGTAACATTTCTCAAACTGTGGCTCAAGTATTACTAAAGATTTCACAAATTTAACTTCGCATATAACGAAATTCGCGTATGTCGATTACGTTTTTCGATAAAAATCATATGAAAACGACTATTTAAACATAGCAAAAACGTTATTTTCTTGTTATATTCTTTATTCTTCATCGATAGAATATAAAATCAATGAAATTGAACGAGATATCAACTTTTCGTTTTCCGACTATACGCGTATATGAGCGTAAAATCTCATATACGAACGAAACAATGTTAAAACTTCGATTCCAATATAAAATAGATGTTTGATCTTATGAAATGCAATGTTCTGCATCGATTGGTAACATTTTTCAAACTTTGGCGCAAGTATTACTAAAGAATTCACGATATTAACTTCGCGTATAGCGAAATTCGCGTATGTCAATTAAGTTTTTCGATAAAAATCATATGAAAACGACTATTTAAACATAGCAAAAACGTTATTTTCTTGTTATATTCTTTATTCTTCATCGATACAATATAAAATCAATGAAATTGAACGAGATATCAACTTTTCGTTTTTCGACGATACGCGAATATGAGCGAAAAATCTCATATACGAACGAAACAATGTTAAAACTTCGATTCCAATATAAAATAAATGTTCGATCTTATGAAATGCAATGTTCTGCATCGATTGGTAACATTTTTCAAATTGTGGCGCAAGTATTACTAAAGATTTCACGAAATTAACTTCGCGTATAGCGAAATTCGCGTATGTCGGTTAAGTTTTTCGATAAAAATCATACGAAACGCCTATTTAAACATAGCAAACACGTTATATTCTTGTTATATTCTTTATTCTGCATCGATAGAATATAAAATCAATGAAATTGAACGAGATTTCAACTTTTCGTTTTTCGACGATACGCGTATATGAGCGAAAAAACGTATATACGATGCGAAACAATGTTAAAACTTTGATTCCAATATAAAATAGATGTTTGATCTTATGAAATGCAATGTTCTGCATCGATTGGTAACATTTTTCAAACTGTGGCGCAAGTATTACATAAGATTTCACGAATTTAACTTCGCGTATAGCGAAATTCGCGTATGTCGATTAAGTTTTCGATAAAAATCATATGAAATCGACTATTTAAACATAGCAAAAACGTTATTTTCATGTTATATTCTTTATTCTTCATCGATAGAATATAAAATCAATGAAATTGAACGAGATATCAACTTTTCGTTTTTCGACGATACGCGTATATGAGCGAAAAATCTCATATACGAACGAAACAATGTTAAAACTTCGATTCCAATATAAAATAGATGTTTGATCTTATGAAATGCAATGTTCTGCATCGATTGGTAACATTTTTCAAACTGTGGCGCAAGTATTACTAAAGATTTCACGAAATTAACTTCGCGTATAGCGAAATTCGCGTATGTCGATTAAGTTTTTCGATAAAAATCATATGAAAACGCCTATTTAAACATAGCAAACACGTTATATTCTTGTTATATTCTTTATTCTTCATCGATAGAATATAAAATCAATGAAATTGAACGAGATTTCAACTTTTCGTTTTTCGACGATACGCGTTTATGAGCGAAAAATCTCATATACGAACGAAACAATGTTAAAACTTCGATACCAATATAAAATAGATGTTCGATCTTATGAAATGCAATGTTCTGCATCGATTGGTAACATGTTTCAAATTGTGGCGCAAGTATTACTAAAGATTTCACGAAATTAACTTCGCGTATAGCGAAATTCGCGTATGTCGATTAAGTTTTTCGATAAAAATCATATGAAAACGACTATTTAAACATAGCAAAAACGTTATTTTCTTGTTATATTCTTTATTCTGCATCGATGGAATATAAAATCAATGAAAGTGAACGAGATATCAACTTTTCGTTTTTCGACGATACGCGTATATGAGCGAAAAATCGTATATACGATGCGAAACAATGTTAAAACTTTGATTCCAATATAAAATAGATGTTCGATCTTATGAAATGCAATGTTCTGCATCGATTGGTAACATTTTTCAAACTGTGGCGCTAGTATTACTAAAGATTTCACGAAATTAACTTCGCGTATAGCGAAATTCGCGTATGTCGATTAAGTTTTTCGATAAAAATCATATGAAAACGCCTATTTAAACATAGCAAACACGTTATATTCTTGTTATATTCTTTATTCTTCATCGATAGAATATAAAATCAATGAAATTGAACGAGATTTCAACTTTTCGTTTTTCGACGATACGCGTATATGAGCGAAAAATCTCATATACGAACGAAACAATGTTAAAACTTTGATACCAATATAAAATAGATGTTTGATCTTATGAAATGCAATGTTCTGCATCGATTGGTAACATTTTTCAAACTGTGGCGCAAGTATTACTAAAGATTTCACGAAATTAACTTCGCGTATAGCGAAATTCGCGTATGTCGATTAAGTTTTTCGATAAAAATCATATGAAAACGCCTATTTAAACATAGCAAACACATTATATTCTTGTTATATTCTTTATTCTTCATCGATAGAATATAAAATCAATGAAATTGAACGAGATTTCAACTTTTCGTTTTTCGACGATACGCGTATATGAGCGAAAAATCTCATATACGAACGAAACAATGTTAAAACTTCGATACCAATATAAAATAAATGTTCGATCTTATGAAATGCAATGTTCTGCATCGATTGGTAACATTTTTCAAATTGTGGCGCAAGTATTACTAAAGATTTCACGAAATTAACTTCGCGTATAGCGAAATTCGCGTATGTCGGTTAAGTTTTTCGATAAAAATCATACGAAACGCCTATTTAAACATAGCAAACACGTTATATTCTTGTTATATTCTTTATTCTGCATCGATAGAATATAAAATCAATGAAATTGAACGAGATTTCAACTTTTCGTTTTTCGACGATACGCGTATATGAGCGAAAAATCGTATATACGATGCGAAACAATGTTAAAACTTTGATTCCAATATAAAATAGATGTTCGATCTTATGAAATGCAATGTTCTGCATCGATTGGTAACATGTTTCAAATTGTGGCGCAAGTATTACTAAAGATTTCACGAAATTAACTTCGCGTATAGCGAAATTCGCGTATGTCGATTAAGTTTTTCGATAAAAATCATATGAAAACGACTATTTAAACATAGCAAAAACGTTATTTTCTTGTTATATTCTTTATTCTGCATCGATGGAATATTAAATCAATGAAAGTGAACGAGATATCAACTTTTCGTTTTTCGACGATACACGTATATGAACGAAAAATCGTATATACGATGCGAAACAATGTTAAAACTTTGATTCCAATATAAAATAGATGTTCGATCTTATGAAATGCAATGTTCTGCATCGATTGGTAACATTTTTCAAACTGTGGCGCTAGTATTACTAAAGATTTCACGAAATTAACTTCGCGTATAGCGAAAATCGCGTATGTCGATTAAGTTTTTCGATAAAAATCATATGAAAACGCCTATTTAAACATAGCAAACACGTTATATTCTTGTTATATTCTTTATTCTTCATCGATAGAATATAAAATCAATGAAATTGAACGAGATTTCAACTTTTCGTTTTTCGACGATACGCGTATATGAGCGAAAAATCGTATATACGATGCGAAACAATGTTAAAACTTTGATTCCAATATAAAATAGATGTTTGATCTTATGAAATGCAATGTTCTGCATCGATTGGTAACATTTTTCAAACTGTGGCGCAAGTATTACAAAAGATTTCACGAATTTAACTTCGCGTATAGCGAAATTCGCGTATGTCGATTAAGTTTTCGATAAAAATCATATGAAATCGACTATTTAAACATAGCAAAAACGTTATTTTCATGTTATATTCTTTATTCTTCATCGATAGAATATAAAATCAATGAAATTGAAAGAGATATCAACTTTTCGTTTTTCGACGATACGCGTATATGAGCGAAAAATCTCATATACGAACGAAACAATGTTAAAACTTCGATTCCAATATAAAATAGATGTTTGATCTTATGAAATGCAATGTTCTGCATCGATTGGTAACATTTTTCAAACTGTGGCGCAAGTATTACTAAAGATTTCACGAAATTAACTTCGCGTATAGCGAAATTCGCGTATGTCGATTAAGTTTTTCGATAAAAATCATATGAAAACGCCTATTTAAACATAGCAAACACGTTATATTCTTGTTATATTCTTTATTCTTCATCGATAGAATATAAAATCAATGAAATTGAACGAGATTTCAACTTTTCGTTTTTCGACGATACGCGTATATGAGCGAAAAATCTCATATACGAACGAAACAATGTTAAAACTTTGATACCAATATAAAATAGATGTTTGATCTTATGAAATGCAATGTTCTGCATCGATTGGTAACATTTTTCAAACTGTGGCGCAAGTATTACTAAAGATTTCACGAAATTAACTTCGCGTATAGCGAAATTCGCGTATGTCGATTAAGTTTTTCGATAAAAATCATATGAAACGCCTATTTAAACATAGCAAACACGTTATATTCTTGTTATATTCTTTATTCTGCATCGATAGAATATAAAATCAATGAAATTGAACGAGATATCAACTTTTCGTTTTTCGACGATACGCGTATATGAGCGAAAAATCTCATATACGAACGAAACAATGTTAAAACTTCGATTCCAATATAAAATAGATGTTTGATCTTATGAAATGCAATGTTCTGCATCGATTGGTAACATTTTTCAAATTGTGGCTCAAGTATTACTAAAGATTTCACGAAATTAACTTCGCGTATGTCGATTAAGTTTTTCGATAAAAATCATATGAAAACGCCTATTTAAACATAGCAAACACGTTATATTCTTGTTATATTCTTTATTCTGCATCGATAGAATATAAAATCAATGAAATTGAACGAGATATCTACTTTTCGTTTTTCGACGATACGCGTATATGAGCGAAAAATCTCATATACGAACGAAACAATGTTAAAACTTCGATTCCAATATAAAATAGATGTTTGATCTTATGAAATGCAATGTTCTGCATCGATTGGTAACATTTTTCAAACTGTGGCGCAAGTATTACAAAAGATTGCACGAAATTAACTTCGCGTATAGCGAAATTCGCGTATGCCGATTACGTTTTTCGATAAAAATCATATGAAAACGCCTATTTAAACATAGCAAACACGTTACATTCTTGTTATATTCTTTATTCTGCATCGATAGAATATAAAATCAATGAAATTGAACGAGATTTCAACTTTTCGTTTTTCGACGATACGCGTATATGAGCGAAAAATCGTATATACGATGCGAAACAATGTTAAAACTTTGATTCCAATATAAAATAGATGTTTGATCTTATGAAATGGAATGTTCTGCATCGATTGGTAACATTTTTCAAACTGTGGCTCAAGTATTTCTAAAGATTTCACGAAATTAACTTCGCGTATATCGAAATTCGCGTATGTCGATTAAGTTTTTCGATAAAAATCATATGAAAACGCCTATTTAAACATAGCAAACACGTTATATTCTTGTTATATTCTTTATTCTTCATCGATAGAATATAAAATCAATGAAATTGAACGAGATTTCAACTTTTCGTTTTTCGACGATACGCGTATTTGAGCGAAAAATCTCATATACGAACGAAACAATGTTAAAACTTTGATACCAATATAAAATAGATGTTTGATCTTATGAAATGCAATGTTCTGCATCGATTGGTAACATTTTTCAAACTGTGGCGCAAGTATTACTAAAGATTTCACGAAATTAACTTCGCGTATAGCGAAATTCGCGTATGTCGATTAAGTTTTTCGATAAAAATCATATGAAACGCCTATTTAAACATAGCAAACACGTTATATTCTTGTTATATTCTTTATTCTGCATCGATAGAATATAAAATCAATGAAATTGAACGAGATATCAACTTTTCGTTTTTCGACGTTACGCGTATATGAGCGAAAAATCTCATATACGAACGAAACAATGTTAAAACTTCGATTCCAATATAAAATAGATGTTTGATCTTATGAAATGCAATGTTCTGCATCGATTGGTAACATTTTTCAAACTGTGGCTCAAGTATTACTAAAGATTTCACGAAATTAACTTCGCGTATGTCGATTAAGTTTTTCGATAAAAATCATATGAAAACGCCTATTTAAACATAGCAAACACGTTATATTCTTGTTATATTCTTTATTCTGCATCGATAGAATATAAAATCAATGAAATTGAACGAGATATCTACTTTTCGTTTTTCGACGATACGCGTATATGAGCGAAAAATCTCATATACGAACGAAACAATGTTAAAACTTCGATTCCAATATAAAATAGATGTTTGATCTTATGAAATGCAATGTTCTGCATCGATTGGTAACATTTTTCAAACTGTGGCGCAAGTATTACAAAAGATTGCACGAAATTAACTTCGCGTATAGCGAAATTCGCGTATGCCGATTATGTTTTTCGATAAAAATCATATGAAAACGCCTATTTAAACATAGCAAACACGTTACATTCTTGTTATATTCTTTATTCTGCATCGATAGAATATAAAATCAATGAAATTGAACGAGATTTCAACTTTTCGTTTTTCGACGATACGCGTATATGAGCGAAAAATCGTATATACGATGCGAAACAATGTTAAAACTTTGATTCCAATATAAAATAGATGTTTGATCTTATGAAATGCAATGTTCTGCATCGATTGGTAACATTTTTCAAACTGTGGCTCAAGTATTTCTAAAGATTTCACGAAATTAACTTCGCGTATAGCGAAATTCGCGTATGTCGATTAAGTTTTTCGATAAAAATCATATGAAAACGACTATTTAAACATAGCAAAAACGTTATTTTCTTGTTATATTCTTTATTCTGCATCGATGGAATATAAAATCAATGAAATTGAACGAGATATCAACTTTTCGTTTTTCGACGATACGCGTATATGAGCGAAAAATCGTATATACGATGCGAAACAATGTTAAAACTTTGATTCCAATATAAAATAGATGTTTGATCTTATGAAATGCAATGTTCTGCATCGATTGGTAACATTTTTCAAACTGTGGCGCAAGTATTACAAATGATTTCACGAATTTAACTTCGCGTATAGCGAAATTCGCGTATGTCGATTAAGTTTTTCGATAAAAATCATATGAAAACGCCTATTTAAACATAGCAAACACGTTATATTCTTGTTATATTCTTTATTCTTCATCGATAGAATATAAAATCAATGAAATTGAACGAGATTTCAACTTTTCGTTTTTCGACGATACGCGTATATGAGCGAAAAATCTCATATACGAACGAAACAATGTTAAAACTTCGATTCCAATATAAAATAGATGTTTGATCTTATGAAATGCAATGTTCTGCATCGATTGGTAACATTTTTCAAACTGTGGCGCAAGTATTACTAAAGATTTCACGAAATTAACTTCGCGTATAGCGAAATTCGCGTATGTCGATTAAGTTTTTCGATAAAAATCATATGAAAACGCCTATTTAAACATAGCAAACACGTTATATTCTTGTTATATTCTTTATTCTTCATCGATAGAATATAAAATCAATGAAATTGAACGAGATTTCAACTTTTCGTTTTTCGACGATACGCGTATATGAGCGAAAAATCTCATATACGAACGAAACAATGTTAAAACTTTGATACCAATATAAAATAGATGTTTGATCTTATGAAATGCAATGTTCTGCATCGATTGGTAACATTTTTCAAACTGTGGCGCAAGTATTACTAAAGATTTCACGAAATTAACTTCGCGTATAGCGAAATTCGCGTATGTCGATTAAGTTTTTCGAAAAAATCATATGAAAACGCCTATTTAAACATAGCAAACACGTTATATTCTTGTTATATTCTTTATTCTTCATCGATAGAATATAAAATCAATGAAATTGAACGAGATTTCAACTTTTCGTTTTTCGACGATACGCGTATATGAGCGAAAAATCTCATATACGAACGAAACAATGTTAAAACTTTGATACCAATATAAAATTGATGTTTGATCTTATGAAATGCAATGTTCTGCATCAATTGGTAACATTTTTCAAACTGTGGCGCAAGTATTACTAAAGATTTCACGAAATTAACATCGCGTATAGCGAAATTCGCGTATGTCGATTAAGTTTTTCGATAAAAATCATATGAAACGCCTATTTAAACATAGCAAACACGTTATATTCTTGTTATATTCTTTATTCTGCATCGATAGAATATAAAATCAATGAAATTGAACGAGATATCAACTTTTCGTTTTTAGACGATACGCGTATATGAGCGAAAAATCTCATATACGAACGAAACAATGTTAAAACTTCGATTCCAATATAAAATAGATGTTTGATCTTATGAAATGCAATGTTCTGCATCGATTGGTAACATTTTTCAAACTGTGGCGCAAGTATTACTAAAGATTTCACGAAATTAACTTCGCGTATAGCGAAATTCGCGTATGTCGATTAAGTTTTTCGATAAAAATCATATGAAAACGCCTATTTAAACATAGCAAACACGTTATATTCTTGTTATATTCTTTATTCTTCATCGATAGAATATAAAATCAATGAAATTGAACGAGATTTCAACTTTTCGTTTTTCGACGATACGCGTATATGAGCGAAAAATCTCATATACGAACGAAACAATGTTAAAACTTTGATACCAATATAAAATAGAAGTTTGATCTTATGAAATGCAATGTTCTGCATCAATTGGTAACATTTTTCAAACTGTGGCGCAAGTATTACTAAAGATTTCACGAAATTAACATCGCGTATAGCGAAATTCGCGTATGTCGATTAAGTTTATCGATAAAAATTATATGAAACGCCTATTTAAACATAGCAAACACGTTATATTCTTGTTATATTCTTTATTCTGCATCGATAGAATATAAAATCAATGAAATTGAACGAGATATCAACTTTTCGTTTTTAGACGATACGCGTATATGAGCGAAAAATCTCATATACGAACGAAACAATGTTAAAACTTCGATTCCAATATAAAATAGATGTTTGATCTTATGAAATGCAATGTTCTGCATCGATTGGTAACATTTTTCAAAATGTGGCGCAAGTATTACTAAAGATTTCACGAAATTAACTTCGCGTATAGCGAAATTCGCGTATGTCGATTAAGTTTTTCGATAAAAATCATATGAAAACGCCTATTTAAACATAGCAAACACGTTATATTCTTGTTATATTCTTTATTCTTCATCGATAGAATATAAAATCAATGAAATTGAACGAGATTTCAACTTTTCGTTTTTCGACGATACGCGTATATGAGCGAAAAATCTCATATACGAACGAAACAATGTTAAAACTTTGATACCAATATAAAATTGATGTTTGATCTTATGAAATGCAATGTTCTGCATCAATTGGTAACATTTTTCAAACTGTGGCGCAAGTATTACTAAAGATTTCACGAAATTAACATCGCGTATAGCGAAATTCGCGTATGTCGATTAAGTTTTTCGATAAAAATCATATGAAACGCCTATTTAAACATAGCAAACACGTTATATTCTTGTTATATTCTTTATTCTGCATCGATAGAATATAAAATCAATGAAATTGAACGAGATATCAACTTTTCGTTTTTAGACGATACGCGTATATGAGCGAAAAATCTCATATACGAACGAAACAATGTTAAAACTTCGATTCCAATATAAAATAGATGTTTGATCTTATGAAATGCAATGTTCTGCATCGATTGGTAACATTTTTCAAACTGTGGCGCAAGTATTACTAAAGATTTCACGAAATTAACTTCGCGTATAGCGAAATTCGCGTATGTCGATTAAGTTTTTCGATAAAAATCATATGAAAACGCCTATTTAAACATAGCAAACACGTTATATTCTTGTTATATTCTTTATTCTTCATCGATAGAATATAAAATCAATGAAATTGAACGAGATTTCAACTTTTCGTTTTTCGACGATACGCGTATATGAGCGAAAAATCTCATATACGAACGAAACAATGTTAAAACTTTGATACCAATATAAAATAGAAGTTTGATCTTATGAAATGCAATGTTCTGCATCAATTGGTAACATTTTTCAAACTGTGGCGCAAGTATTACTAAAGATTTCACGAAATTAACATCGCGTATAGCGAAATTCGCGTATGTCGATTAAGTTTATCGATAAAAATTATATGAAACGCCTATTTAAACATAGCAAACACGTTATATTCTTGTTATATTCTTTATTCTGCATCGATAGAATATAAAATCAATGAAATTGAACGAGATATCAACTTTTCGTTTTTAGACGATACGCGTATATGAGCGAAAAATCTCATATACGAACGAAACAATGTTAAAACTTCGATTCCAATATAAAATAGATGTTTGATCTTATGAAATGCAATGTTCTGCATCGATTGGTAACATTTTTCAAACTGTGGCGCAAGTATTACTAAAGATTTCACGAAATTAACTTCGCGTATAGCGAAATTCGCGTATGTCGATTAAGTTTTTCGATAAAAATCATATGAAAACGCCTATTTAAACATAGCAAACACGTTATATTCTTGTTATATTCTTTATTCTTCATCGATAGAATATAAAATCAATGAAATTGAACGAGATTTCAACTTTTCGTTTTTCGACGATACGCGTATATGAGCGAAAAATCTCATATACGAACGAAACAATGTTAAAACTTTGATACCAATATAAAATAGATGTTTGATCTTATGAAATGCAATGTTCTGCATCGATTGGTAACATTTTTCAAACTGTGGCGCAAGTATTACTAAAGATTTCACGAAATTAACTTCGCGTATAGCGAAATTCGCGTATGTCGATTAAGTTTTTCGATAAAAATCATATGAAAACGCCTATTTAAACATAGCAAACACGTTATATTCTTGTTATATTCTTTATTCTTCATCGATAGAATATAAAATCAATGAAATTGAACGAGATTTCAACTTTTCGTTTTTCGACGATACGCGTATATGAGCGAAAAATCGTATATACGATGCGAAACAATGTTAAAACTTTGATTCCAATATAAAATAGATGTTTGATCTTATGAAATGCAATGTTCTGCATCGATTGGTAACATTTTTCAAACTGTGGCGCAAGTATTACAAAAGATTTCACGAAATTAACTTCGCGTATAGCGAAATTCTTGTATGTCGATTAAGTTTTTCGATAAAAATCATATGAAAACGCCTATTTAAACATAGCAAACACGTTATATTCTTGTTATATTCTTTATTCTGCATCGATAGAATATAAAATCAATGAAATTGAACGAGATATCTACTTTTCGTTTTTCGACGATACGCGTATATGAGCGAAAAATCTCATATACGAACGAAACAATGTTAAAACTTCGATTCCAATATAAAATAGATGTTTGATCTTATGAAATGCAATGTTCTGCATCGATTGGTAACATTTTTCAAACTGTGGCGCAACTATTACTAAAGATTTCACGAAATTAACTTCGCGTATAGGGAAATTCGCGTATGTCGGTTAAGTTTTTCGATAAAAATCATATGAAAACGCCTATTTAAACATAGCAAACACGTTATATTCTTGTTATATTCTTTATTCTGCATCGATAGAATATAAAATCAATGAAATTGAACGAGATTTCAACTTTTCGTTTTTCGACGATACGCGTATATGAGCGAAAAATCGTATATACGATGCGAAACAATGTTAAAACTTCGATTCCAATATAAAATAGATGTTTGATCTTATGAAATGCAATGTTCTGCATCGATTGGTAACATTTTTCAAACTGTGGCGCAAGTATTACTAAAGATTTCACGAAATTAACTTCGCGTATAGCGAAATTCGCGTATGTCGATTAAGTTTTTCGATAAAAATCATATGAAAACGCCAATTTAAACATAGCAAACACGTTATATTCTTGTTATATTCTTTATTCTTCATCGATAGAATATAAAATCAATGAAATTGAACGAGATTTCAACTTTTCGTTTTTCGACGATACGCGTATATGAGCGAAAAATCTCATATACGAACGAAACAATGTTAAAACTTTGATACCAATATAAAATAGATGTTTGATCTTATGAAATGCAATGTTCTGCATCAATTGGTAACATTTTTCAAACTGTGGCGCAAGTATTACTAAAGATTTCACGAAATTAACATCGCGTATAGCGAAATTCGCGTATGTCGATTAAGTTTTTCGATAAAAATCATATGAAACGCCTATTTAAACATAGCAAACACGTTATATTCTTGTTATATTCTTTATTCTGCATCGATAGAATATAAAATCAATGAAATTGAACGAGATATCAACTTTTCGTTTTTAGACGATACGCGTATATGAGCGAAAAATCTCATATACGAACGAAACAATGTTAAAACTTCGATTCCAATATAAAATAGATGTTTGATCTTATGAAATGCAATGTTCTGCATCAATTGGTAACATTTTTCAAACTGTGGCGCAAGTATTACTAATGATTTCACGAAATTAACTTCGCGTAAAGCGAAATTCGCGTATGTCGATTAAGTCTTTCGATAAAAATCATATGAAAACGCCTATTTAAACATAGCAAACACGTTATATTCTTGTTATATTCTTTATTCTTCATCGATAGAATATAAAATCAATGAAATTGAACGAGATTTCAACTTTTCGTTTTTCGACGATACGCGTATATGAGCGAAAAATCTCATATACGAACGAAACAATGTTAAAACTTCGATACCAATATAAATTAGATGTTTGATCTTATGAAATGCAATGTTCTGCATCGATTGGTAACATTTTTCAAACTGTGGCGCAAGTATTACTAAAGATTTCACGAAATTAACTTCGCGTATAGCGAAATTCGCGTATGTCGATTAAGTTTTCGATAAAAATCATATGAAACGCCTATTTAAACATAGCAAACACGTTATATTCTTGTTATATTCTTTATTCTGCATCGATAGAATATAAAATCAATGAAATTGAACGAGATTTCAACTTTTCGTTTTTCGACGATACGCGTATATGAGCGAAAAATCGTATATACGATGCGAAACAATGTTAAAACTTTGTTTCCAATATAAAATAGATGTTTGATCTTATGAAATGCAATGTTCTGCATCGATTGGTAACATTTTTCAAACTGTGGCGCAAGTATTACAAAAGATTTCACGAATTTAACTTCGCGTATAGCGAAATTCGCGTATGTCGATTAAGTTTTTCGATAAAAATCATATGAAAACGACTATTTAAACATAGCAAAAACGTTATTTTCTTGTTATATTCTTTATTCTTCATCGATAGAATATAAAATCAATGAAATTGAACGAGATTTCAACTTTTCGTTTTTCGACGAAACGCGTATATGAGCGAAAAATCGTATATACGATGCGAAACAATGTTAAAACTTTGATTCCAATATAAAATAGATGTTTGATCTTATGAAATGCAATGTTCTGAAACGATTGGTAACATTTTTCAAACTGTGGCGCAAGTATTACTAAAGATTTCACGAAATTAACTTCGCGTATAGCGAAATTCGCGTATGTCGGTTAAGTTTTTCGATAAAAATCATATGAAAACGCCTATTTAAACATAGCAAACACGTTATATTCTTGTTATATTCTTTATTCTGCATCGGTAGAATATAAAATCAATGAAATTGAACGAGATTTCAACTTTTCGTTTTTCGACGATACGCGTATATGAGCGAAAAATCGTATATACGATGCGAAACAATGTTAAAACTTTGATTCCAATATAAAATAGATGTTTGATCTTATGAAATGCAATGTTCTGCATCGATTGGTATCATTTTTCAATCTGTGGCTCAAGTATTACTAAAGATTTCACGAATTTAACTTCGCGTAAAGCGAAATTCGCGTATGTCGATTAAGTTTTTCGATAAAAGTCATATGAAAACGAATATTTAAACATAGCAAAAACGTTATTTTCATGTTATATTCTTTATTCTTCATCGACAGAATATAAAATCAATGAAATTGAACGAGATATCAACTTTTCGTTTTTCGACGATACGCGTATATGAGCGAAAAATCTCATATACGAACGAAACAATGTTAAAACTTCGATACCAATATAAAATAGATGTTTGATCTTATGAAATGCAATGTTCTGCATCGATTGTTAACATTTTTCAAACTGTGGCGCAAGTATTACAAAAGATTTCACGAATTTAACTTCGCGTATAGCGAAATTCGCGTATGTCGATTAAGTTTTTCGATAAAAATCATATGAAAACGACTATTTAAACATTGCAAAAACGTTATTTTCATGTTATATTCTTTATTCTTCATCGATAGAATATAAAATCAATGAAATTGAACGAAATATCAACTTTTCGTTTTTCGACGAAACGCGTATATGAGCGAAAAATCTCATATACGAACGAAACAATGTTAAAACTTCGATTCCAATATAAAATAGATGTTTGATCTTATGAAATGCAATGTTCTGCATCGATTGGTAACATTTTTCAAACTGTGGCGCAAGTATTACTAAAGATTTCACGAAATTAACTTCGCGAATAGCGAAATTCGCGTATGTCGATTAAGTTTTTCAATAAAAATCATATGAAAACGCCTATTTAAACATAGCAAACACGTTATATTCTTGTTATATTCTTTATTCTTCATCGATAGAATATAAAATCAATGAAATTGAACGAGATTTCAACTTTTCGTTTTTCGACGATACGCGTATATGAGCGAAAAATCTCATATTCGAACGAAACAATGTTAAAACTGCGATACCAATATAAAATAGATGTTTGATCTTATGAAATGCAATGTTCTGCATCGATTGGTAACATTTTTCAAACTGTGGCGCAAGTATTACTAAAGATTTCACGAAATTCGCGTATAGCGAAATTCGCGTATGTCGATTAAGTTTTTCGATAAAAATCATATGAAACGCCTATTTAAAC
The DNA here is from genome assembly GCF_910589235.1 of Vespa crabro. NCBI lineage: Eukaryota > Metazoa > Arthropoda > Insecta > Hymenoptera > Vespidae > Vespa > Vespa crabro. The sequence goes on from NC_060955.1 coordinate 9,945,899, forward strand.
ATAGCAAACACGTTATATTCTTGTTATATTCTTTATTCTGCATCGATAGAATATAAAATCAATGAAATTGAACGAGATTTCAACTTTTCGTTTTTCGACGATACGCGTATATGAGCGAAAAATCGTATATACGATGCGAAACAATGTTAAAACTTTGATTCCAATATAAAATAGATGTTTGATCTTATGAAATGCAATGTTCTGCATCGATTGGTAACATTTTTCAAACTGTGGCGCAAGTATTACAAAAGATTTCACGAAATTAACTTCGCGTATAGCGAAATTCGCGTATGTCGATTAAGTTTTTCGATAAAAATCATATGAAACGCCTATTTAAACATAGCAAACACGTTATATTCTTGTTATATTCTTTATTCTGCATCGATAGAATATAAACTCAATGAAATTGAACGAGATATCAACTTTTCGTTTTTCGACGATACGCGTATATGAGCGAAAAATCTCATATACGAACGAAACAATGTTAAAACTTCGATTCCAATATAAAATAGATGTTTGATCTTATGAAATGCAATGTTCTGCATCGATTGGTAACATTTTTCAAACTGTGGCTCAAGTATTACTAAAGATTTCACGAAATTAACTTCGCGTATGTCGATTAAGTTTTTCGATAAAAATCATATGAAAACGCCTATTTAAACATAGCAAACACGTTATATTCTTGTTATATTCTTTATTCTGCATCGATAGAATATAAAATCAATGAAATTGAACGAGATATCTACTTTTCGTTTTTCGACGATACGCGTATATGAGCGAAAAATCTCATATACGAACGAAACAATGTTAAAACTTCGATTCCAATATAAAATAGATGTTTGATCTTATGAAATGCAATGTTCTGCATCGATTGGTAACATTTTTCAAACTGTGGCGCAAGTATTACAAAAGATTTCACGAATTTAACTTCGCGTATAGCGAAATTCGCGTATGTCGATTAAGTTTTTCGATAAAAATCATATGAAAACGACTATTTAAACATAGCAAAAACGTTATTTTCTTGTTATATTCTTTATTCTTCATCGATAGAATATAAAATCAATGAAATTGAACGAGATATCAACTTTTCGTTTTTCGACGATACGCGTATATGAGCGAAAAATCTCATATACGAACGAAACAATGTTAAAACTTCGATTCCAATATAAAATAGATGTTTGATCTTATGAAATGCAATGTTCTGCATCAATTGGTAACATTTTTCAAACTGCGGCGCAAGTATTACTAATGATTTCACGAAATTAACTTCGCGTAAAGCGAAATTCGCGTATGTCGATTAAGTCTTTCGATAAAAATCATATGAAAACGCCTATTTAAACATAGCAAACACGTTATATTCTTGTTATATTCTTTATTCTTCATCGATAGAATATAAAATCAATGAAATTGAACGAGATTTTAACTTTTCGTTTTTCGACGATACGCGTATATGAGCGAAAAATCTCATATACGAACGAAACAATGTTAAAACTTCGATACCAATATAAATTAGATGTTTGATCTTATGAAATGCAATGTTCTGCATCGATTGGTAACATTTTTCAAACTGTGGCGCAAGTATTACTAAAGATTTCACGAAATTAACTTCGCGTATAGCGAAATTCGCGTATGTCGATTAAGTTTTTCAATAAAAATCATATGAAAACGCCTATTTAAACATAGCAAACACGTTATATTCTTTTTATATTCTTTATTCTTCATCGATAGAATATAAAATCAATGAAATTGAACGAGATTTCAACTTTTCGTTTTTCGACGATACGCGTATATGAGCGAAAAATTGTATATACGATGCGAAACAATGTTAAAACTTTGTTTCCAATATAAAATAGATGTTTGATCTTATGAAATGCAATGTTCTGCATCGATTGGTAACATTTTTCAAACTGTGGCGCAAGTATTACAAAAGATTTCACGAATTTAACTTCGCGTATAGCGAAATTCGCGTATGTCGATTAAGTTTTTCGATAAAAATCATATGAAAACGACTATTTAAACATAGCAAAAACGTTATTTTCTTGTTATATTCTTTATTCTTCATCGATAGAATATAAAATCAATGAAATTGAACGATATATCAACTTTTCGTTTTTCGACGATACGCGTATATGAGCGAAAAATCACATATACGAACGAAACAATGTTAAAAAATCGATTCCAATATAAAATAGATGTTTGATCTTATGAAATGCAATGTTCTGCATCGATTGGTAACATTTTTCAAACTGTGGCGCAAGTATTACTAAAGATTTTACGAAATTAACTTCGCGTAAAGCGAAATTCGCGTATGTCGATTAAGTTTTTCGATAAAAATCATATGAAAACGCCTATTTAAACATAGCAAACACGTTATATTCTTGTTATATTCTTTATTCTGCATCGATAGAATATAAAATCAATGAAATTGAACGAGATTTCAACTTTTCGTTTTTCGACGAAACGCGTATATGAGCGAAAAATCGTATATACGATGCGAAACAATGTTAAAACTTTGATTCCAATATAAAATAGATGTTTGATCTTATGAAATGCAATGTTCTGAAACGATTGGTAACATTTTTCAAACTGTGGCGCAAGTATTACTAAAGATTTCACGAAATTAACTTCGCGTATAGCGAAATTCGCGTATGTCGGTTAAGTTTTTCGATAAAAATCATATGAAAACGCCTATTTAAACATAGCAAACACGTTATATTCTTGTTATATTCTTTATTCTGCATCGGTAGAATATAAAATCAATGAAATTGAACGAGATTTCAACTTTTCGTTTTTCGACGATACGCGTATATGAGCGAAAAATCGTATATACGATGCGAAACAATGTTAAAACTTTGATTCCAATATAAAATAGATGTTTGATCTTATGAAATGCAATGTTCTGCATCGATTGGTATCATTTTTCAAACTGTGGCTCAAGTATTACTAAAGATTTCACGAATTTAACTTCGCGTAAAGCGAAATTCGCGTATGTCGATTAAGTTTTTCGATAAAAGTCATATGAAAACGAATATTTAAACATAGCAAAAACGTTATTTTCATGTTATATTCTTTATTCTTCATCGACAGAATATAAAATCAATGAAATTGAACGAGATATCAACTTTTCGTTTTTCGACGATACGCGTATATGAGCGAAAAATCTCATATACGAACGAAACAATGTTAAAACTTCGATACCAATATAAAATAGATGTTTGATCTTATGAAATGTAATGTTCTGCATCGATTGTTAACATTTTTCAAACTGTGGCGCAAGTATTACAAAAGATTTCACGAATTTAACTTCGCGTATAGCGAAATTCGCGTATGTCGATTAAGTTTTTCGATAAAAATCATATGAAAACGACTATTTAAACATTGCAAAAACGTTATTTTCATGTTATATTCTTTATTCTTCATCGATAGAATATAAAATCAATGAAATTGAACGAAATATCAACTTTTCGTTTTTCGACGAAACGCGTATATGAGCGAAAAATCTCATATACGAACGAAACAATGTTAAAACTTCGATTCCAATATAAAATAGATGTTTGATCTTATGAAATGCAATGTTCTGCATCGATTGGTAACATTTTTCAAACTGTGGCGCAAGTATTACTAAAGATTTCACGAAATTAACTTCGCGTATAGCGAAATTCGCGTATGTCGATTAAGTTTTTCAATAAAAATCATATGAAAACGCCTATTTAAACATAGCAAACACGTTATATTCTTGTTATATTCTTTATCCTTCATCGATAGAATATAAAATCAATGAAATTGAACGAGATTTCAACTTTTCGTTTTTCGACGATACGCTTATATGAGCGAAAAATCTCATATTCGAACGAAACAATGTTAAAACTGCGATACCAATATAAAATAGATGTTTGATCTTATGAAATGCAATGTTCTGCATCGATTGGTAACATTTTTCAAACTGTGGCGCAAGTATTACTAAAGATTTCACGAAATTCGCGTATAGCGAAATTCGCGTATGTCGATTAAGTTTTTCGATAAAAATCATATGAAACGCCTATTTAAACATAGCAAACACGTTATATTCTTGTTATATTCTTTATTCTGCATCGATAGAATATAAAATCAATGAAATTGAACGAGATTTCAACTTTTCGTTTTTCGACGATACGCGTATCTGAGCGAAAAATCGTATATACGATGCGAAACAATGTTAAAACTTTGATTCCAATATAAAATAGATGTTTGATCTTATGAAATGCAATGTTCTGCATCGATTGTTAACATTTTTCAAACTGTGGCGCAAGTATTACAAAAGATTTCACGAAATTAACTTCGCGTATAGCGAAATTCGCGTATGTCGATTAAGTTTTTCGATAAAAATCATATGAAAACGCCTATTTAAACATAGCAAACACGTTATATTCTTGTTATATTCTTTATTCTGCATCGATAGAATATAAACTCAATGAAATTGAACGAGATTTCAACTTTTCGTTTTTCGACGATACGCGTATATGAGCGAAAAATCGTATATACGATGCGAAACAATGTTAAAACTTTGATTCCAATATAAAATAGATGTTTGATCTTATGAAATGCAATGTTCTGCATCGATTGGTAACATTTTTCAAACTGTGGCGCAAGTATTACAAAAGATTTCACGAATTTAACTTCGCGTATAGCGAAATTCGCGTATGTCGATTAAGTTTTTCGATAAAAATCATATGAAAACGACTATTTAAACATAGCAAAAACGTTATTTTCTTGTTATATTCTTTATTCTTCATCGATAGAATATAAAATCAATGAAATTGAACGAGATATCAACTTTTCGTTTTTCGACGATACGCGTATATGAGCGAAAAATCTCATATACGAACGAAACAATGTTAAAACTTCGATTCCAATATAAAATATATGTTTGATCTTATGAAATGCAATGATCTGCATCAATTGGTAACATTTTTCAAACTGTGGCGCAAGTATTACTAATGATTTCACGAAATTAACTTCGCGTAAAGCGAAATTCGCGTATGTCGATTAAGTCTTTCGATAAAAATCATATGAAAACGCCTATTTAAACATAGCAAACACGTTATATTCTTGTTATATTCTTTATTCTTCATCGATAGAATATAAAATCAATGAAATTGAACGAGATTTCAACTTTTCGTTTTTCGACGATACGCGTATATGAGCGAAAAATCTCATATACGAACGAAACAATGTTAAAACTTCGATACCAATATAAATTAGATGTTTGATCTTATGAAATGCAATGTTCTGCATCGATTGGTAACATTTTTCAAACTGTGGCGCAAGTATTACTAAAGATTTCACGAAATTAACTTCGCGTATAGCGAAATTCGCGTATGTCGATTAAGTTTTCGATAAAAATCATATGAAACGCCTATTTAAACATAGCAAACACGTTATATTCTTGTTATATTCTTTATTCTGCATCGATAGAATATAAAATCAATGAAATTGAACGAGATTTCAACTTTTCGTTTTTCGACGATACGCGTATATGAGCGAAAAATCGTATATACGATGCGAAACAATGTTAAAACTTTGTTTCCAATATAAAATAGATGTTTGATCTTATGAAATGCAATGTTCTGCATCGATTGGTAACATTTTTCAAACTGTGGCGCAAGTATTACAAAAGATTTCACGAATTTAACTTCGCGTATAGCGAAATTCGCGTATGTCGATTAAGTTTTTCGATAAAAATCATATGAAAACGACTATTTAAACATAGCAAAAACGTTATTTTCTTGTTATATTCTTTATTCTTCATCGATAGAATATAAAATCAATGAAATTGAACGAAATATCAACTTTTCGTTTTTCGACGATACGCGTATATGAGCGAAAAATCACATATACGAACGAAACAATGTTAAAAAATCGATTCCAATATAAAATAGATGTTTGATCTTATGAAATGCAATGTTCTGCATCGATTGGTAACATTTTTCAAACTGTGGCGCAAGTATTACTAAAGATTTTACGAAATTAACTTCGCGTAAAGCGAAATTCGCGTATGTCGATTAAGTTTTTCGATAAAAATCATATGAAAACGCCTATTTAAACATAGCAAACACGTTATATTCTTGTTATATTCTTTATTCTGCATCGATAGAATATAAAATCAATGAAATTGAACGAGATTTCAACTTTTCGTTTTTCGACGAAACGCGTATATGAGCGAAAAATCGTATATACGATGCGAAACAATGTTAAAACTTTGATTCCAATATAAAATAGATGTTTGATCTTATGAAATGCAATGTTCTGAAACAATTGGTAACATTTTTCAAACTGTGGCGCAAGTATTACTAAAGATTTCACGAAATTAACTTCGCGTATAGCGAAATTCGCGTATGTCGGTTAAGTTTTTCGATAAAAATCATATGAAAACGCCTATTTAAACATAGCAAACACGTTATATTCTTGTTATATTCTTTATTCTGCATCGATAGAATATAAAATCAATGAAATTGAACGAGATTTCAACTTTTCGTTTTTCGACGATACGCGTATATGAGCGAAAAATCGTATATACGATGCGAAACAATGTTAAAACTTTGATTCCAATATAAAATAGATGTTTGATCTTATGAAATGCAATGTTCTGCATCGATTGGTATCATTTTTCAAACTGTGGCTCAAGTATTACTAAAGATTTCACGAATTTAACTTCGCGTAAAGCGAAATTCGCGTATGTCGATTAAGTTTTTCGATAAAAGTCATATGAAAACGAATATTTAAACATAGCAAAAACGTTATTTTCATGTTATATTCTTTATTCTTCATCGACAGAATATAAAATCAATGAAATTGAACGAGATATCAACTTTTCGTTTTTCGACGATACGCGTATATGAGCGAAAAATCTCATATACGAACGAAACAATGTTAAAACTTCGATACCAATATAAAATAGATGTTTGATCTTATGAAATGCAATGTTCTGCATCGATTGTTAACATTTTTCAAACTGTGGCGCAAGTATTACAAAAGATTTCTCGAATTTAACTTCGCGTATAGCGAAATTCGCGTATGTCGATTAAGTTTTTCGATAAAAATCATATGAAAACGACTATTTAAACATAGCAAAAACGTTATTTTCATGTTATATTCTTTATTTTTCATCCATAGAATATAAAATCAATGAAATTGAACGAGATATCAACTTTTCGTTTTTCGACGATACGCGTATATGAGCGAAAAATCTCATATATGAACGAAACAATGTTAAAACTTCGATTCCAATATAAAATAGATGCTTGATCTTATGAAATGCAATGTTCTGCATCGATTGGTAACATTTTTCAAACTGTGGCGCAAGTATTACTAAAGATTTCACGAAATTAACTTCGCGTATAGCGAAATTCGCGTATGTCGATTAAGTTTTTCGATAAAAATCATATGAAAACGCCTATTTAAACATAGCAAACACGTTATATTCTTGTTATATTCTTTACTCTGCATCGATAGAATATAAAATCAATGAAATTGAAGGAGATTTCAACTTTTCGTTTTTCGACGATACGCGTATATGAGCGAAAAATCGTATATACGATGCGAAACAATGTTAAAACTTTGATTCCAATATAAAATAGATGTTTGATCTTATGAAATGCAATGTTCTGCATCGATTGGTAACATTTTTCAAACTGTGGAGCAAGTATTACAAAAGATTTCACGAATTTAAATTCGCGTATAGCGAAATTCGCGTATGTCGATTAAGTTTTTCGATAAAAATCATATGAAAACGACTATTTAAACATAGCAAAAACGTTATTTTCTTGTTATATTCTTTATTCTTCATCGATAGAATATAAAATCAATGAAATTGAACGAGATATCAACTTTTCGTTTTTCGACGATACGCGTATATGAGCGAAAAATCTCATATACGAACGAAACAATGTTAAAACTTCGATTCCAATATAAAATAGATGTTTGATCTTATGAAATGCAATGTTCTGCATCGATTGGTAACATTTTTCAAACTGTGGCGCAAGTATTACTAAAGATTTCACGAAATTAACTTCGCGTATAGCGAAATTCGCGTATGTCGATTAAGTTTTTCGATAAAAATCATATGAAACGCCTATTTAAACATAGCAAACACGTTATATTCTTGTTATATTCTTTATTCTGCATCGATAGAATATAAAATCAATGAAATTGAACGAGATTTCAACTTTTTGTTTTTCGACGATACGCGTATATGAGCGAAAAATCGTATATACGATGCGAAACAATGTTAAAACTTTGATTCCAATATAAAATAGATGTTTGATCTTATGAAATGCAATGTTCTGCATCGATTGGTAACATTTTTCAAACTGTGGCGCAAGTATTACTAAAGATTTCACGAAATTAACTTCGCGTATAGCGAAATTCGCGTATGTCGATTAAGTTTTTCGATAAAAATCATATGAAACGCCTATTTAAACATAGCAAACACGTTATATTCTTGTTATATTCTTTATTCTGCATCGATAGAATATAAAATCAATGAAATTGAACGAGATTTCAACTTTTTGTTTTTCGACGATACGCGTATATGAGCGAAAAATCGTATATACGATGCGAAATAATGTTAAAACTTTGATTCCAATATAAAATAGATGTTTGATCTTATGAAATGCAATGTTCTGCATCGATTGGTAACATTTTTCAAACTGTGGCGCAAGTATTACTAAAGATTTCACGAAATTAACTTCGCGTATAGCGAAATTCGCGTATGTCGATTAAGTTTTTCGATAAAAATCATATGAAACGCCTGTTTAAACATAGCAAACACGTTATATTCTTGTTATATTCTTTATTCTGCATCGATAGAATATAAAATCAATGAAATTGAACGAGATTTCAACTTTTCGTTTTTCGACGATACGCGTATATGAGCGAAAAATCTCATATACGAAAGAAACAATGTTAAAACTTCGATTCCAATATAAAATAGATGTTTGATCTTATGAAATGCAATGTTCTGCATCGATTGGTAACATTTTTCAAACTGTGGCGCAAGTATTATTAAAGATTTCACGAAATTAACTTCGCGTAAAGCGAAATTCGCGTATGTCGATTAAGTTTTTCGATAAAAATCATATGAAAACGCCTATTTAAACATAGCAAACACGTTATATTCTTGTTATATTCTTTATTCTTCATCGATAGAATATAAAATCAATGAAATTGAACGAGATTTCAACTTTTCGTTTTTCGACGATACGCGTATATGAGCGAAAAATCTCATATACGAACGAAACAATGTTAAAACTTCGATACCAATATAAAATAGATGTTTGATCTTATGAAATGCAATGTTCTGCATCGATTGGTAACATTTTTCAAACTGTGGAGCAAGTATTACTAAAGATTTCACGAAATTAACTTCGCGTATAGCGAAATTCGCGTATGTCGATTAAGTTTTTCGATAAAAATCATATGAAACGCCTATTTAAACATAGCAAACACGTTATATTCTTGTTATATTCTTTATTCTGCATCGATAGAATATAAAATCAATGAAATTGAACGAGATTTCAACTTTTCGTTTTTCGACGATACGCGTATATGAGCGAAAAATCGTATATACGATGCGAAACAATGTTAAAACTTTGAATCCAATATAAAATAGATGTTTGATCTTATGAAATGCAATGTTCTGCATCGATTGGTAACATTTTTCAAACTGTGGCGCAAGTATTACAAAAGATTTCACGAATTTAACTTCGCGTATAGCGAAATTCGCGTATGTCGATTAAGTTTTTCGATAAAAATCATATGAAAACGACTATTTAAACATAGCAAAAACGTTATTTTCTTGTTATATTCTTTATTCTTCATCGATAGAATATAATCAATGAAATTGAACGAGATTTCGACTTTTCGTTTTTCGACGATACGCGTATATGAGCGACAAATCGTATATACGATGCGAAACAATGTTAAAACTTTGATTCCAATATAAAATAGATGTTTGATCTTATGAAATGCAATGTTCTGCATCGATTGGTAACATTTTTCAAAGTGTGGCGCAAGTATTACAAAAGATTTCACGAAATTAACTTCGCGTATAGCGAAATTCGCGTATGTCGATTAAGTTTTTCGATAAAAATCATATGAAAACGCCTATTTAAACAAAGCAAACACGTTATATTCTTGTTATATTCTTTACTCTGCATCGATAGAATATAAAATCAATGAAATTGAACGAGATTTCAACTTTTCGTTTTTCGACGATACGCGTATATGAGCGAAAAATCGTATATACGATGCGAAACAATGTTAAAACTTTGATTCCAATATAAAATAGATGTTTGATCTTATGAAATGCAATGTTCTGCATCGATTGGTAACATTTTTCAAACTGTGGCGCAAGTATTACAAAAGATTTCACGAATTTAACTTCGCGTATAGCGAAATTCGCGTATGTCGATTAAGTTTTTCGATAAAAATCATATGAAAACGACTATTTAAACATAGCAAAAACGTTATTTTCTTGTTATATTCTTTATTCTTCATCGATAGAATATAATCAATGAAATTGAACGAGATATCAACTTTTCGTTTTTCGACGATACGCGTATATGAGCGAAAAATCTCATATACGAACGAAACAATGTTAAAACTTCGATTCCAATATAAAATAGATGTTTGATCTTATGAAATGCAATGTTCTGCATCGATTGGTAACATATTTCAAACTGTGGCGCAAGTATTACTAAAGATTTCACGAAATTAACTTCGCGTAAAGCGAAATTCGCGTATGTCGATTAAGTTTTTCGATAAAAATCATATGAAAACGCCTATTTAAACATAGCAAACACGTTATATTCTTGTTATATTCTTTATTCTTCATCGATAGAATATAAAATCAATGAAATTGAACGAGATTTCAACTTTTCGTTTTTCGACGATACGCGTATATGAGCGAAAAATCTCATATACGAACGAAACAATGTTAAAACTTCGATACCAATATAAAATAGATGTTTGATCTTATGAAATGCAATGTTCTGCATCGATTGGTAACATTTTTCAAACTGTGGCGCAAGTATTACTAAAGATTTCACGAAATTAACTTCGCGTATAGCGAAATTCGCGTATGTCGATTAAGTTTTTCGAGAAAAATCATATGAAACGCCTATTTAAACATAGCAAACACGTTATATTCTTGTTATATTCTTTATTCTGCATCGATAGAATATAAAATCAATGAAATTGAACGAGATATCTACTTTTCGTTTTTCGACGATACGCGTATATGAGCGAAAAATCTCATATACGAACGAAACAATGTTAAAACTTCGATTCCAATATAAAATAGATGTTTGATCTTATGAAATGCAATGTTCTGCATCGATTGGTAACATTTTTCAAACTGTGGCGCAACTATTACTAAAGATTTCACGAAATTAACTTCGCGTACAGCGAAATTCGCGTATGTCGGTTAAGTTTTTCGATAAAAATCATATGAAAACGCCTACTTAAACATAGCAAACACGTTATATTCTTGTTATATTCTTTATTCTGCATCGATAGAATATAAAATCAATGAAATTGAACGAGATTTCAACTTTTCGTTTTTCGACGATACGCGTATATGAGCGAAAAATCTCATATACGAACGAAACAATGTTAAAACTTCGATTCCAATATAAAATAGATGTTTGATCTTATGAAATGCAATGTTCTGCATCGATTGGTAACATTTTTCAAACTATGGCGCAAGTATTACTAAAGATTTCACGAAATTAACTTCGCGTATAGCGAAATTCGCGTATGTCGATTAAGTTTTTCGATAAAAATCATATGAAAACGCCTATTTAAACATAGCAAACACGTTATATTCTTGTTATATTCTTTATTCTTCATCGATAGAATATAAAATCAATGAAATTGAACGAGATTTCAACTTTTCGTTTTTCGACGATACGCGTATATGAGTGAAAAATCTCATATTCGAACGAAACAATGTTAAAACTTCGATACCAATATAAAATAGATGTTTGATCTTATGAAATGCAATGTTCTGCATCGATTGGTAACATTTTTCAAACTGTGGCGCAAGTATTACTAAAGATTTCACGAAATTAACTTCGCGTATAGCGAAATTCGCGTATGTCGATTAAGTTTTTCGATAAAAATCATATGAAACGCCTATTTAAACATAGCAAACACGTTATATTCTTGTTATATTCTTTATTCTGCATCGATAGAATATAAAATCAATGAAATTGAACGAGATTTCAACTTTTCGTTTTTCGACGATACGCGTATATGAGCGAAAAATCGTATATACGATGCGAAACAATGTTAAAACTTTGATTCCAATATAAAATAGATGTTTGATCTTATGAAATGCAATGTTCTGCATCGATTGGTAACATTTTTCAAACTGTGGCGCAAGTATTACAAAAGATTTCACGAAATTAACTTCGCGTATAGCGAAATTCTTGTATGTCGATTAAGTTTTTCGATAAAAATCATATGAAAACGCCTATTTAAACATAGCAAACACGTTATATTCTTGTTATATTCTTTATTCTGCATCGATAGAATATAAAATCAATGAAATTGAACGAGATATCTACTTTTCGTTTTTCGACGATACGCGTATATGAGCGAAAAATCTCATATACGAACGAAACAATGTTAAAACTTCGATTCCAATATAAAATAGATGTTTGATCTTATGAAATGCAATGTTCTGCATCGATTGGTAACATTTTTCAAACTGTGGCGCAACTATTACTAAAGATTTCACGAAATTAACTTCGCGTATAGGGAAATTCGCGTATGTCGGTTAAGTTTTTCGATAAAAATCATATGAAAACGCCTATTTAAACATAGCAAACACGTTATATTCTTGTTATATTCTTTATTCTGCATCGATAGAATATAAAATCAATGAAATTGAACGAGATTTCAACTTTTCGTTTTTCGACGATACGCGTATATGAGCGAAAAATCGTATATACGATGCGAAACAATGTTAAAACTTTGATTCCAATATAAAATAGATGTATGATCTTATGAAATGCAATGTTCTGCATCGATTGGTAACATTTTTCAAACTGTGGCGCAAGTATTACAAAAGATTTCACGAAATTAACTTCGCGTATAGCGAAATTCGCGTATGTCGATTAAGTTTTTCGATAAAAATCATATGAAAACGCCTATTTAAACATAGCAAACACGTTATATTCTTGTTATATTCTTTATTCTGCATCGATAGAATATAAAATCAATGAAATTGAACGAGATATCTACTTTTCGTTTTTCGACGATACGCGTATATGAGCGAAAAATCTCATATACGAACGAAACAATGTTAAAACTTCGATTCCAATATAAAATAGATGTTTGATCTTATGAAATGCAATGTTCTGCATCGATTGGTAACATTTTTCAAACTGTGGCGCTACTATTACTAAAGATTTCACGAAATTAACTTCGCGTATAGGGAAATTCGCGTATGTCGGTTAAGTTTTTCGATAAAAATCATATGAAAACGCCTATTTAAACATAGCAAACACGTTATATTCTTGTTATATTCTTTATTCTGCATCGATAGAATATAAAATCAATGAAATTGAACGAGATTTCAACTTTTCGTTTTTCGACGATACGCGTATATGAGCGAAAAATCGTATATACGATGCGAAACAATGTTAAAACTTTGATTCCAATATAAAATAGATGTTTGATCTTATGAAATGCAATGTTCTGCATCGATTGGTATCATTTTTCAAACTGTGGCTCAAGTATTACTAAAGATTTCACGAATTTAACTTCGCGTATAGCGAAATTCGCGTATGTCGATTAAGTTTTTCGATAAAAATCATATGAAAACGCCTATTTAAACATAGCAAACACGTTATATTCCTGTTATATTCTTTATTCTGCATCGATAGAATATAAAATTAATGAAATTGAACGAGATTTCAACTTTTCGTTTTTCGACGATACGCGTATATGAGCGAAAAATCGTATATACGATGCGAAACAATGTTAAAACTTTGATTCCAATATAAAATAGATGTTTGATCTTATGAAATGCAATGTTCTGCATCGATTGGTATCAATTTTCAAACTGTGGCTCAAGTATTACTAAAGATTTCACGAATTTAACTTCGCGTATAGCGAAATTCGCGTATGTCGATTAAGTTTTTCGATAAAAATCATATGAAAACGACTATTTAAACATAGCAAAAACGTTATTTTCATGTTATATTCTTTATTTTTCATCGATAGAATATAAAATCAATGAAATTGAACGAGATATCAACTTTTCGTTTTTCGACGATACGCGTATATGAGCGAAAAATCTCATATACGAACGAAACAATGTTAAAACTTCGATTCCAATATATAATAGATGTTTGATCTTATGAAATGCAATGTTCTGCATCGATTGGTAACATTTTTCAAACTGTGGCGCAAGTATTACAAAAGATTTCACGAATTTAACTTCGCGTATAGCGAAATTCACGTATGTCGATTAAGTTTTTCGATAAAAATCATATGAAAACGACTATTTAAACATAGCAAAAACGTTATTTTCATGTTATATTCTTTATTTTTCATCGATATAATATAAAATCAATGAAATTGAACGAGATATCAACTTTTCGTTTTTCTACGATACGCGTATATGAGTGAAAAATCTCATATTCGAACGAAACAATGTTAAAACTTCGATACCAATATAAAATAGATGTTTGATCTTATGAAATGCAATGTTCTGCATCGATTGGTAACATTTTTCAAACTGTGGCGCAAGTATTACTAAAGATTTCACGAAATTAACTTCGCGTATAGCGAAATTCGCGTATGTCGATTAAGTTTTTCGATAAAAATCATATGAAACGCCTATTTAAACATAGCAAACACGTTATATTCTTGTTATATTCTTTATTCTGCATCGATGGAATATAAAATCAATGAAATTGAACGAGATTTCAACTTTTCGTTTTTCGACGATACGCGTATATGAGCGAAAAATCGTATATCCGATGCGAAACAATGTTAAAACTTTGATTCCAATATAAAATAGATGTTTGATCTTATGAAATGCAATGTTCTGCATCGATTGGTATCATTTTTCAAACTGTAGCTCAAGTATTACAAAAGATTTCACGAAATTAACTTCGCGTATAGCGAAATTCGCGTATGTCGATTAAGTTTTTCGATAAAAATCATATGAAAACGCCTATTTAAACATAGCAAACACGTTATTTTCTTGTTATATTCTTTACTCTTCATCGATAGAATATAAAATCAATGAAATTGAACGAGAAATCAACTTTTCGTCTTTCGACGATACGCGAATAAGAGCGAAAAATCTCATATACGAACGAAAAAATGTTAAAACTTCGATTCAAGTATAAAATAGATGTTTGATCTTATGAAATGCAATGTTCTGCATCGATTGGTAACATTTCTCAAACTGTGGCGCAAGTATTACTAAAGATTTCACGAAATTAACTTCGCGTACAGCGAAATTCGCGTATGTCGATTAAGATTTTCGATAAAAATCATATGAAAACGTCTATTTAAACATAGCAAACACGTTATATTCTTGTTATATTCTTTATTCTGCGTCGATAGAATATAAAATCAATGAAATTGAACGAGATTTCAACTTTTCGTTTTTCGACGATACGCATATATGAGCGAAAAATCGTATATACGATGCGAAACAATGTTAAAACTTCGATTCCAATATAAAATAGATGTTTGATCTTATGAAATGCAATGTTCTGCATCGATTGGTAACATTTTTCAAACTGTGGCGCAAGTATTACTAAAGATTTCACGAAATTAACTTCGCGTATAGCGAAATTCGCGTATGTCGATTAAGTTTTTCGATAAAAATCATATGAAAACGCCTATTTAAACATAGCAAACACGTTATATTCTTGTTATATTCTTTATTCTTCATCGATTGAATATAAAATCAATGAAATTGAACGAGATTTCAACATTTCGTTTTTCGACGATACGCGTATATGAGCGAAATATCGCATATACGAACGAAACAATGTTAAAACTTCGATACCAATATAAAATAGATGTTTGATCTTATGAAATGCAATGTTCTGCATCGATTGGTAACATTTTTCAAACTTTGGCGCAAGTATTACTAAAGATTTCACGAAATTAACTTCGCGTATAGCGAAATTCGCGTATGTCGATTAAGTTTTCGATAAAAATCATATGAAAACGCCTATTTAAACATAGCAAACACGTTATATTCTTGTTATATTCTTTATTCTTCATCGATAGAATATAAAATCAATGAAATTGAACGAGATATCAACTTTTCGTTTTTCGACGGTACGCGAATATGAGCGAAAAATCTCATATACGAACGAAACAATGTTAAAACTTCGATTCCTATATAAAATAGATGTTTGATCTTATGAAATGCAATGTTCTGCATCGATTGGTAACATTTTTCAAACTGTGGCGCAAGTATTACTAAAGATTTCACGAAATTAACTTCGCGTATAGCGAAATTCGCGTATGTCGATTAAGTTTTTCGATAAAAATCATATGAAAGCGCCTATTTAAACATAGCAAACACGTTATATTCTTGTTATATTCTTTATTCTGCGTCGATAGAATACAAAATCAATGAAATTGAACGAGATTTCAACTTTTCGTTTTTCGACGATACGCATATATGAGCGAAAAATCGTATATACGATGCGAAACAATGTTAAAACTTCGATTCCAATATAAAATAGATGTTTGATCTTATGAAATGCAATGTTCTGCATCGATTGGTAACATTTTTCAAACTGTGGCGCAAGTATTACTAAAGATTTCACGAAATTAACTTCGCGTATAGCGAAATTCGCGTATGTCGATTAAGTTTTTCGATAAAAATCATATGAAAACGCCTATTTAAACATAGCAAACACGTTATATTCTTGTTATATTCTTTATTCTTCATCGATAGAATATAAAATGAATGAAATTGAACGAGATTTCAACTTTTCGTTTTTCGACGATACGCGTATATGAGCGAAAAATCGTATATACGATGCGAAACAATGTTAAAACTTCGATTATAAAATAAATAGATGTTTGATCTTATGAAATGCAATGTTCTGCATCGATTGGTAACATTTTTCAAACTGTGGCGCAAGTATTACAAAAGATTTCACGAATTTAACTTCGCATATATCGAAATTCGCGTATGTCGTTTAATTTTTTCGATAAAAATCATATGAAAACGACTATTTAAACATAGCAAAAACGTTATTTTCTTGTTATATTCTTTATTCTTCATCGATAGAATATAATATCAATGAAATTGAACGAGATTTCAACTTTTCGTTTTTCGACGATACGCGTATATGAGCAAAAAATCTCATATACGAACGAAACAATGTTAAAACATCGATTCCAATATAAAATAGATGTTTGATCTTATGAAATGCAATGTTCTGCCTCGATTGGTAACATTTTTCAAACTGTGGCGCAAGTATTACTAAAGATTTCACGAAATTAACTTCGCCTATAGCGAAATTCGCGTATGTCGTTTAATTTTTTCGATAAAAATCATATGAAAACGACTATTTAAACATAGCAAAAACGTTATTTTCTTGTTATATTCTTTATTCTTCATCGATAGAATATAATATCAATGAAATTGAACGAGATTTCAACTTTTCGTTTTTCGACGATACGCGTATATGAGCAAAAAATCTCATATACGAACGAAACAATGTTAAAACATCGATTCCAATATAAAATAGATGTTTGATCTTATGAAATGCAATGTTCTGCCTCGATTGGTAACATTTTTCAAACTGTGGCGCAAGTATTACTAAAGATTTCACGAAATTAACTTCGCCTATAGCGAAATTCGCGTATGCCGAATAAGTTTTTCGATAAAAATCATATGAATACGCCTATTTAAACATAGTAAAAACGTTATATTCTTGTTATATTTTTATTCTGCATCGATAGAATATAAAATCAATGAAATTGAACGAGATTTCAAATTTTCGTTTTTCGACGATACGCGTATATGAGCGAAAAATCGTATATACGATGCGAAACAATGTTAAAACTTTGATTCCAATATAAAATAGATGTTTGATCTTATGAAATGCAATGTTCTGCATCGATTGGTAACATTTTTCAAACTGTGGCGCAAGTATTACAAAAGATTTCACGAATTTAAATTCGCGTATAGCGAAATTCGCGTATGTCGATTAAGTTTTTCGATAAAAATCATATGAAAGCGCCTATTTAAACATAGCAAACACGTTATATTCTTGTTATATTCTTTATTCTGCGTCGATAGAATATAAAATCAATGAAATTGAACGAGATTTCAACTTTTCGTTTTTCGACGATACGCATATATGAGCGAAAAATCGTATATACGATGCGAAACAATGTTAAAACTTCGATTCCAATATAAAATAGATGTTTGATCTTATGAAATGCAATGTTCTGCATCGATTGGTAACATTTTTCAAACTGTGGCGCAAGTATTACTAATGATTTCACGAAATTAACTTCGCGTATAGCGAAATTCGCGTATGTCGATTAAGTTTTTCGATAAAAATCATATGAAAGCGCCTATTTAAACATAGCAAACACGTTATATTCTTGTTATATTCTTTATTCTGCGTCGATAGAATACAAAATCAATGAAATTGAACGAGATTTCAACTTTTCGTTTTTCGACGATACGCATATATGAGCGAAAAATCGTATATACGATGCGAAACAATGTTAAAACTTCGATTCCAATATAAAATAGATGTTTGATCTTATGAAATGCAATGCTCTGCATCGATTGGTAACATTTTTCAAACTGTGGCGCAAGTATTCCTAAAGATTTCACGAAATTAACTTCGCGTATAGCGAAATTCGCGTACGTCGATTAAGTTTTTCGATAAAAATCATAAGAAAACGCCTATTTAAACATAGCAAACACGTTATATTCTTGTTATATTCTTTATTCTGCATCGATAGAATATAAAATCAATGAAATTGAACGAGATTTCAACTTTTCGTTTTTCGACGATACGTGTATATGAGCGAAAAATCGTATATACGATGCGAAACAATGTTAAAACTTCGATTCCAATATAAAATAGATGTTTGATCTTATGAAATGCAATGTTCTGCATCGATTGGTAACATTTTTCAAACTGTGGCGCAAGTATTACTAAAGATTTCACGAAATTAACTTCGCGTATAGCGAAATTCGCGTATGTCGATTAAGTTTTTCGATAAAAATCATATGAAAACGCCTATTTAAACATAGCAAACACGTTATATTCTTGTTATATTCTTTATTCTTCATCGATAGAATATAAAATGAATGAAATTGAACGAGATTTCAACTTTTCGTTTTTCGACGATACGCGTATATGAGCGAAAAATCGTATATACGATGCGAAACAATGTTAAAACTTCGATTATAATATAAATAGATGTTTGATCTTATGAAATGCAATGTTCTGCATCGATTGGTAACATTTTTCAAACTGTGGCGCAAGTATTACAAAAGATTTCACGAATTTAACTTCGCATATAGCGAAATTCGCGTATGTCGTTTAATTTTTTCGATAAAAATCATATGAAAACGACTATTTAAACATAGCAAAAACGTTATTTTCTTGTTATATTCTTTATTCTTCATCGATAGAATATAATATCAATGAAATTGAACGAGATTTCAACTTTTCGTTTTTCGACGATACGCGTATATGAGCAGAAAATCTCATAAACGAACGAAACAATGTTAAAACATCGATTCCAATATAAAATAGATGTTTGATCTTATGAAATGCAATGTTCTGCCTCGATTGGTAACATTTTTCAGACTGTGGCGCAAGTATTACTAAAGATTTCACGAAATTAACTTCGCGTATAGCGAAGTTCGCGTATGTCGAATAAGTTTTTCGATAAAAATCATATGAATACGCCTATTTAAACATAGTAAAAACGTTATATTCTTGTTATATTTTTATTCTGCATCGATAGAATATAAAATCAATGAAATTGAACGAGATTTCAAATTTTCGTTTTTCGACGATACGCGTATATGAGCGAAAAATCGTATATACGATGCGAAACAATGTTAAAACTTTGATTCCAATATAAAATAGATGTTTGATCTTATGAAATGCAATGTTCTGCATCGATTGGTAACATTTTTCAAACTGTGGCGCAAGTATTACAAAAGATTTCACGAATTTAAATTCGCGTATAGCGAAATTCGCGTATGTCGATTAAGTTTTTCGATAAAAATCATATGAAAACGCCTATTTAAACATAGCAAACACGTTATATTCTTGTTATATTCTTTATTCTGCGTCGATAGAATATAAAATCAATGAAATTGAACGAGATTTCAACTTTTCGTTTTTCGACGATACGCGTATATGAGCGAAAAATCGTATATACGATGCGAAACAATGTTAAAACTTCGATTCCAATATAAAATAGATGTTTGATCTTATGAAATGCAATGTTCTGCATCGATTGGTAACATTTTTCAAACTGTGGCGCAAGTATTACTAAAGATTTCACGAAATTAACTTCGCGTATAGCGAAATTCGCGTACGTCGATTAAGTTTTTCGATAAAAATCATATGAAAACGCCTATTTAAACATAGCAAACACGTTATATTCTTGTTATATTCTTTATTCTGCATCGATAGAATATAAAATCAATGAAATTGAACGAGATTTCAACTTTTCGTTTTTCGACGATACGCGTATATGAGCGAAAAATCGTATATACGATGCGAAACAATGTTAAAACTTCGATTCCAATATAAAATAGATGTTTGATCTTATGAAATGCAATGTTCTGCATCGATTGGTAACATTTTTCAAACTGTGGCGCAAGTATTACTAAAGATTTCACGAAATTAACTTCGCGTATAGCGAAATTCGCGTATGTCGATTAAGTTTTTCGATAAAAATCATATGAAAACGCCTATTTAAACATAGCAAACACGTTATATTCTTGTTATATTCTTTATTCTTCATCGATAGAATATAAAATGAATGAAATTGAACGAGATTTCAACTTTTCGTTTTTCGACGATACGCGTATATGAGCGAAAAATCGTATATACGATGCGAAACAATGTTAAAACTTCGATTATAATATAAATAGATGTTTGATCTTATGAAATGCAATGTTCTGCATCGATTGGTAACATTTTTCAAACTGTGGCGCAAGTATTACAAAAGATTTCACGAATTTAACTTCGCATATAGCGAAATTCGCGTATGTCGTTTAATTTTTTCGATAAAAATCATATGAAAACGACTATTTAAACATAGCAAAAACGTTATTTTCTTGTTATATTCTTTATTCTTCATCGATAGAATATAATATCAATGAAATTGAACGAGATTTCAACTTTTCGTTTTTCGACGATACGCGTATATGAGCAGAAAATCTCATATACGAACGAAACAATGTTAAAACATCGATTCCAATATAAAATAGATGTTTGATCTTATGAAATGCAATGTTCTGCCTCGATTGGTAACATTTTTCAAACTGTGGCGCAAGTATTACTAAAGATTTCACGAAATTAACTTCGCGTATAGCGAAGTTCGCGTATGTCGAATAAGTTTTTCGATAAAAATCATATGAATACGCCTATTTAAACATAGTAAAAACGTTATATTCTTGTTATATTTTTATTCTGCATCGATAGAATATAAAATCAATGAAATTGAACGAGATTTCAAATTTTCGTTTTTCGACGATACGCGTATATGAGCGAAAAATCGTATATACGATGCGAAACAATGTTAAAACTTTGTTTCCAATATAAAATAGATGTTTGATCTTATGAAATGCAATGTTCTGCATCGATTGGTAACATTTTTCAAACTGTGGCGCAAGTATTACAAAAGATTTCACGAATTTAAATTCGCGTATAGCGAAATTCGCGTATGTCGATTAAGTTTTTCGATAAAAATCATATGAAAACGCCTATTTAAACATAGCAAACACGTTATATTCTTGTTATATTCTTTATTCTGCGTCGATAGAATATAAAATCAATGAAATTGAACGAGATTTCAACTTTTCGTTTTTCGACGATACGCGTATATGAGCGAAAAATCGTATATACGATGCGAAACAATGTTAAAACTTCGATTCCAATATAAAATAGATGTTTGATCTTATGAAATGCAATGTTCTGCATCGATTGGTAACATTTTTCAAACTCTGGCGCAAGTATTACTAAAGATTTCACGAAATTAACTTCGCGTATAGCGAAATTCGCGTACGTCGATTAAGTTTTTCGATAAAAATCATATGAAAACGCCTATTTAAACATAGCAAACACGTTATATTCTTGTTATATTCTTTATTCTGCATCGATAGAATATAAAATCAATGAAATTGAACGAGATTTCAACTTTTCGTTTTTCGACGATACGCGTATATGAGCGAAAAATCGTATATACGATGCGAAACAATGTTAAAACTTCGATTCCAATATAAAATAGATGTTTGATCTTATGAAATGCAATGTTCTGCATCGATTGGTAACATTTTTCAAACTGTGGCGCAAGTATTACTAAAGATTTCACGAAATTAACTTCGCGTATAGCGAAATTCGCGTATGTCGATTAAGTTTTTCGATAAAAATCATATGAAAACGCCTATTTAAACATAGCAAACACGTTATATTCTTGTTATATTCTTTATTCTTCATCGATAGAATATAAAATCAATGAAATTGAACGAGATTTCAACTTTTCGTTTTTCGACGATACGCGTATATGAGCGAAATATCCCATATACGAACGAAACAATGTTAAAACTTCGATACCAATATAAAATAGATGTTTGATCTTATGAAATGCAATGTTCTGCATCGATTGGTAACATTTTTCAAACTGTGGCGCAAGTATTACTAAAGATTTCACGAAATTAACTTCGCGTATAGCGAAATTCGCGTATGTCGATTAAGTTTTTCGATAAAAATCATATGAAAACGCCTATTTAAACATAGCAAACACGTTATATTCTTGTTACATTCTTTATTCTTCATCGATAGAATATAAAATCAATGAAATTGAACGAGATTTCAACTTTTCGTTTTTCGACGATACGCGTATATGAGCGAAAAATCGTATATACGATGCGAAACAATGTTAAAACTTAGATTCCAATATAAAATAGATGTTTGATCTTATGAAATGCAATGTTCTGCATCGATTGGTAACATTTCTCAAACTGTGGCTCAATTATTACTAAAGATTTCACAAATTTAACTTCGCATATAGCAAAATTCGCGTATGTCGATTACGTTTTTCGATAAAAATCATATGAAAACGACTATTTAAACATAGCAAAAACGTTATTTTCTTGTTATATTATTTATTCTTCATCGATAGAATATAAAATCAATGAAATTGAACGAGATTTCAACTTTTCGTTTTTCGACGATACGCGTATATGAGCGAAAAATCGTATATACGATGCGAAACAATGTTAAAACTTCGATTCCAATATAAAATAGATGTTTGATCTTATGAAATGCAATGTTCTGCATCGATTGGTAACATTTTTCAAACTGTGGCGCAAGTATTACTAAAGATTTCACGAAATTAACTTCGCGTATAGCGAAATTCGCGTATGTCGATTAAGTTTTTCGATAAAAATCATATGAAAACGCCTATTTAAACATAGCAAACACGTTATATTCTTGTTATATTCTTCATTCTTCATCGATAGAATATAAAATGAATGAAATTGAACGAGATTTCAACTTTTCGTTTTTCGTCGATACGCGTATATGAGCGAAAAATCGTATATACGATGCGAAACAATGTTAAAACTTCGATTATAATATAAATAGATGTTTGATCTTATGAAATGCAATGTTCTGCATCGATTGGTAACATTTTTCAAACTGTGGCGCAAGTATTACAAAAGATTTCACGAATTTAACTTCGCTTATAGCGAAATTCGCGTATGTCGTTTAATTTCTTCGATAAAAATCATATGAAAACGACTATTTAAACATAGCAAAAACGTTATTTTCTTGTTATATTCTTTATTCTTCATCGATAGAATATAATATCAATGAAATTGAACGAGATTTCAACTTTTCGTTTTTCGACGATACGCGTATATGAGCAAAAAATCTCATATACGAACGAAACAATGTTAAAACATCGATTCCAATATAAAATAGATGTTTGATCTTATGAAATGCAATGTTCTGCCTCGATTGGTAACATTTTTCAAACTGTGGCGCAAGTATTACTAAAGATTTCACGAAATTAACGTCGCGTATAGCGAAATTCGCGTATGTCGAATAAGTTTTTCGATAAAAATCATATGAATACGCCTATTTAAATATAGTAAAAACCTTATATTCTTGTTATATTTTTATTCTGCATCGATAGAATATAAAATCACTGAAATTGAACGAGATTTCAACTTATCGTTTTTCGACGATACGAGTATATGAGCGAAAAATCGTATATACGATGCGAAACAATGTTAAAACTTTGATTCCAATATAAAATAGATGTTTGATCTTATGAAATGCAATGTTCTGCATCGATTGGTAACATTTTTCAAACTGTGGCGCAAGTATTACAAAAGATTTCACGAATTTAAATTCGCGTATAGCGAAATTCGCGTATGTCGATTAAGTTTTTCGATAAAAATCATATGAAAACGCCTATTTAAACATAGCAAACACGTTATATTCTTGTTATATTCTTTATTCTGCGTCGATAGAATATAAAATCAATGAAATTGAACGAGATTTCAACTTTTCGTTTTTCGACGATACGCGTATATGAGCGAAAAATCGTATATACGATGCGAAACAATGTTAAAACTTCGATTCCAATATAAAATAGATGTTTGATCTTATGAAATGCAATGTTCTGCATCGATTGGTAACATTTTTCAAACTGTGGCGCAAGTATTACTAAAGATTTCACGAAATTAACTTCGCGTATAGCGAAATTCGCGTATGTCGATTAAGTTTTTCGATAAAAATCATATGAAAACGCCTATTTAAACATAGCAAACACGTTATATTCTTGTTATATTCTTTATTCTTCATCGATAGAATATAAAATCAATGAAATTGAACGAGATTTCACCTTTTCGTTTTTCGACGATACGCGTATATGAGCGAAAAATCTCATATACGAACGAAACAATGTTAAAACTTCGATTACAATATAAAATAGATGTTTGATCTTATGAAATGCAATGTTCTGCATCGATTGGTAACATTTTTCAAACTGTGGCGCAAGTATTACTAAAGATTTCACGAAATTAACTTCGCGTATAGCGAAATTCGCGTATGCCGATTACGTTTTTCGATAAAAATCATATGAAAACGACTATTTAAACATAGCAAAAACGTTATTTTCTTGTTATATTCTTTATTCTGCGTCGATAGAATATAAAATCAATGAAATTGAACGAGATTTCAACTTTTCGTATTTCGACGATACGCATATATGAGCGAAAAATCGTATATACGATGCGAAACAATGTTAAAACTTCGATTCCAATATAAAATAGATGTTTGATCTTATGAAATGCAATGTTCTGCATCGATTGGTAACATTTTTCAAACTGTGGCGCAAGTATTACTAAAGATTTCACGAAATTAACTTCGCGTATAGCGAAATTCGCGTACGTCGATTAAGTTTTTCGATAAAAATCATATGAAAACGCCTATTTAAACATAGCAAACACGTTATATTCTTGTTATATTCTTTATTCTGCATCGATAGAATATAAAATCAATGAAATTGAACGAGATTTCAACTTTTCGTTTTTCGACGATACGCCTATATGAGCGAAAAATCTCATATACGAACGATACAATGTTAAAACTTCGATTCCAATATAAAATAGATGTTTGATCTTATGAAATGCAATGTTCTGCATCGATTGGTAACATTTTTCAAACTGTGGCGCAAGTATTACAAAAGATTTCACGAATTTAAATTCGCGTATAGCGAAATTCGTGTATGTCGATTAAGTTTTTCGATAAAAATCATATGAAAACGCCTATTTAAAAATAGCAAACACGTTATATTCTTGTTATATTCTTTATTCTGCGTCGATAGAATATAAAATCAATGAAATTGAACGAGATTTCAACTATTCGTTTTTCGACGATACGCGTATATGAGCGAAAAATCGTATATACGATGCGAAACAATGTTAAAACTTCGATTCCAATATAAAATAGATGTTTGATCTTATGAAATGCAATGTTCTGCATCGATTGGTAACATTTTTCAAACTGTGGCGCAAGTATTACTAAAGATTTCACGAAATTAACTTCGCGTATAGCGAAATTCGCGTATGTCGATTAAGTTTTTCGATAAAAATCATATGAAAACGCCTATTTAAACATAGCAAACACGTTATATTCTTGTTATATTCTTTATTCTTCATCGATAGAATATAAAATCAATGAAATTGAACGAGATTTCACCTTTTCGTTTTTCGACGATACGCGTATATGAGCGAAAAATCTCATATACGAACGAAACAATGTTAAAACTTCGATTACAATATAAAATAGATGTTTGATCTTATGAAATGCAATGTTCTGCATCGATTGGTAACATTTTTCAAACTGTGGCGCAAGTATTACTAAAGATTTCACGAAATTAACTTCGCGTATAGCGAAATTCGCGTATGCCGATTTCGTTTTTCGATAAAAATCATATGAAAACGACTATTTAATCATAGTAAATACGTTATATTCTTGTTATATTCTTTATTCTGCATCGATAGAATAAAAAATCAATGAAATTGAACGAGATTTCAACTTTTCGTTTTTCGACGATACGCGTATATGAGCGAAAAATCGTATATACGATGCGAAACAATGTTAAAACTTAGATTCCAATCTAAAATAGATGTTTGATCTTATGAAATGCAATGTTCTGCATCGATAAGTAACATTTTTCAAACTGTGGCGCAAGTATTACAAAAGATTTCACCAATTTAACTTCGCGTATAGCGAAATTCGGGTATGTCGATTAAGTTTTACGATAAAAATCATATGAAAACGCCTATTTAAACATAGCAAACACGTTATATTCTTGTTATATTCTTTATTCTCCATCGTTAGAATATAAAATCAATGAAATTGAACGAGATTTCAACTCTTCGTTTTTCTACGATACGCGTATATGAGCGAAAAATCGTATATACGATGCGAAACAATGTTAAAACTTTGATTCCATTATAAAATAGATGTTTGATCTTATGAAATGCAATGTTCTGCATCGATTGGTAACATTTTTCAAACTGTGGCGCAAGTATTACTAAAGATTTCACGAAATTAACTTCGCGTATAGCGAAATTCGGGTATGTCGATTAAGTTTTTCGATAAAAATCATATGAAAACGACTATTTAAACATAGCAAAAACGTTATTTTCTTGTTATATTCTTTATTCTGCGTCGATAGAATATAAAATCAATGAAATTGAACGAGATTTCAACTTTTCGTATTTCGACGATACGCATATATGAGCGAAAAATCGTATATACGATGCGAAACAATGTTAGAACTTCGATTCCAATATAAAATAGATGTTTGATCTTATGAAATGCAATGTTCTGCATCGATTGGTAACATTTTTCAAACTGTGGCGCAAGTATTACTAAAGATTTCACGAAATTAACTTCGCGTATAGCGAAATTCGCGTACGTCGATTAAGTTTTTCGATAAAAATCATATGAAAACGCCTATTTAAACATAGCAAACACGTTATATTCTTGTTATATTCTTTATTCTGCATCGATAGAATATAAAATCAATGAAATTGAACGAGATTTCAACTTTTCGTTTTTCGACGATACGCCTATATGAGCGAAAAATCTCATATACGAACGATACAATGTTAAAACTTCGATTCCAATATAAAATAGATGTTTGATCTTATGAAATGCAATGTTCTGCATCGATTGGTAACATTTTTCAAACTGTGGCGCAAGTATTACTAAAGATTTCAAGAATTTAACTTCGCGTATAGCGAAATTCGCGTATGTCGATTAATTTTTTCGATAAAAATCATATGAAAACGACTATTTAAACATAGCAAAAACGTTATTTTCTTGTTATATTCTTTATTCTTCATCGATAGAATATAATATCAATGAAATTGAACGAGATTTCAACTTTTCGTTTTTCGACGATACGCGTATATGAGCGAAAAATCGTATAAACGATTCGAAAAAATGTTAAAACTTAGATTCCAATATAAAATAGATGTTTGATCTTATGACATGCAATGTTCTGCATCGATTGGTAACATTTCTCAAACTGTGGCTCAAGTATTACTAAAGGTTTCACAAATTTAACTTCGCATATAGCGAAATTCGCGTATGCCGATTAGGTTTTTCGATAAAAATCATATGAAAACGACTATTTAAACATAGTAAAAACGTTATATTCTTGTTATATTCTTTATTCTGCATCGATAGAATATAAAATCAATGAGATTGAACGAGATTTCACCTTTTCGTTTTTCGACGATACGCGTATATGAGCGAAAAATCTCATATACGAACGAAACAATGTTAAAACTTCGATTCCAATATAAAATAGATGTTTGATCTTATGAATTGCAATGTTCTGCATCGATTGGAAACATTTTTCAAACTGTGGCGCAAGTATTACTAAAGATTTCACGAAATTAACTTCGCGAATAGCGAAATTCGTGTATATCGATTAAGTTTTTCTATAAAAATCATATGAAAACGCCTATTTAAACATAGCAAACACGTTATATTCTTGTTATATTCTTTATTCTGCGTCTATAGAATATAAAATCAATGAAATTGAACGAGATTTCAACTTTTCGTTTTTCGACGATACGCGTATATGAGCGAAAATTCTTATATACGATGCGAAACAATGTTATAACTTCGATTCCAATATAAAATAGATGTTTGATCTTATGAAATGCAATGTTCTGCATCGATTGGTAACATTTTTCAAACTGTGGCGCAAGTATTACTAAAGATTTCACGAAATTAACTTCGCGTATAGCGAAATTCGCGTATGTCGATTAAGTTTTTCGATAAAAATCATATGAAAACGCCTATTTAAACATAGCAAACACGTTATTTTCTTGTTATATTCTTTTTTCTTCAACGATAGAATATAAAATCAATGAAATTGAACGGGATATCAACTTTTCGTTTTTCGACGATACGCGTATATGAGCGAAAAATCTCATATACAAACGAAACAATGTTAAAACTTCGATTCCAATATATAATAGATGTTTGATCTTATGAAATGCAATGTTCTGCATCGATTGGTAACATTTTTCAAACTGTGGCGCAAGTATTACTAAAGATTTCACGAAATTAACTTCGCGTATAGCGAAATTCGCGTATGTCGATTAAGTTTTTCGATAAAAATCATATGAAAACGCCTATTTAAACATAGCAAACACGATATATTCTTGTTATATTCTTTACTCTGCATCGATGGAATATAAAATCAATGAAATTGAACGAGATTTCAACTTTTCGTTTTTCGACGATACGCGTATATGAGCGAAAAATCGTATATACGATGCGAAACAATGTTAAAACTTTGATTCCAATATAAAATAGATGTTTGATCTTATGAAATGCTATGTTCTGCATCGATTGGTAACATTTTTCAAACTGTGGCGCAAGTATTACAAAAGATTTCACGAATTTAACTTCGCGTATAGCGAAATTCGCGTATGCCGATTACGTTTTTCGATAAAAATCATATGAAAACGACTATTTAAACATAGTAAAAACGTTATATTCTTGTTATATTCTTTATTCTGCATTGATAGAATAAAAAATCAATGAAATTGAACGAGATTTCAACTTTTCGTTTTTCGACGATACGCGTATATGAGCGAAAAATCGTATATACGATGCGAAACAATGTTAAAAATTAGATTCCAATATAAAATAGATGTTTGATCTTATGAAATGCAATGTTCTGCATCGATTGGGAACATTTCTCAAACTGTGGCTCAAGTATTACTAAAGATGTCACAAATTTAACTTCGCATATAGCGAAATTCGCGTATGTCGATTACGTTTTTCGATAAAAATCATATGAAAACGACTATTTAAACATAGCAAAAACGTTATTTTCTTGTTATATTCTTTATTCTTCATCGATAGAATATAAAATCAATGAAATTGAACGAGATATCAACTTTTCGTTTTTCGACGATACGCGTATATGAGCGAAAAATCTCATATACAAACGAAACAATGTTAAAACTTCGATTCCAATATAAAATAGATGTTTGATCTTATGAAATGCAATGTTCTGCATCGATTGGTAACATTTTTCAAACTTTGGCGCAAGTATTACTAAAGATTTCACGAAATTAACTTCGCGTATAGCGAAATTCGCGTATGTCGATTAAGTTTTCGATAAAAATCATATGAAAACGCCTATTTAAACATAGCAAACACGTTATATTCTTGTTATATTCTTTATTCTCCATCGTTAGAATATAAAATCAATGAAATTGAACGAGATTTCAACTCTTCGTTTTTCTACGATACGCGTATATGAGCGAAAAATCGTATATACGATGCGAAACAATGTTAAAACTTTGATTCCAATATAAAATAGATGTTTGATCTTATGAAATGCAATGTTCTGCATCGATTGGTAACATTTTTCAAACTGTGGCGCAAGTATTACTAAAGATTTCACAAAATTAACTTCGCGTATAGCGAAATTCGCGTATGTCGATTAAGTTTTTCGATAAAAATCATACGAAAACGACTATTTAAACATAGCAAACACGTTATATTCTTGTTGTATTCTTTATTCTTCATCGATAGAATAAAAAATCAATGAAATTGAACGAGATTTCAACTTTTCTTTATTCGACGATACGCGTATATGAGCGAAAAATCTCATATACGAACGAAACAATTTTAAAACTTCGATTCCAATATAAAATAGATGTTTGATCTTATGAAATGCAATGTTCTGCATCGATTGGTAACATTTTTCAAACTTTGGCGTAAGTATTACTAAAGATTTCACGAAATTAACTTCGCGTATAGCGAAATTCGCGTATGTCGATTAAGTTTTCGATAAAAATCATATGAAAACGCCTATTTAAACATAGCAAACACGTTATATTCTTGTTATATTCTTTATTCTCCATCGTTAGAATATAAAATCAATGAAATTGAACGAGATTTCAACTCTTCGTTTTTCTACGATACGCGTATATGAGCGAAAAATCGTATATACGATGCGAAACAATGTTAAAACTTTGATTCCAAATAAAATAGATGTTTGATCTTATGAAATGCAATGTTCTGCATCGATTGGTAACATTTTTCAAACTGTGGCGCAAGTATTACTAAAGATTTCACGAAATTAACTTCGCGTATAGCGAAATTCGCGTATGTCGATTAAGTTTTTCGATAAAAATCATACGAAAACGACTATTTAAACATAGCAAACACGTTATATTCTTGTTGTATTCTTTATTCTTCATCGATAGAATAAAAAATCAATGAAATTGAACGAGATTTCAACTTTTCGTTATTCGACGATACGCGTATATGAGCGAAAAATCTCATATACGAACGAAACAATTTTAAAACTTCGATTCCAATATAAAATAGATGTTTGATCTTATGAAATGCAATGTTCTGCATCGATTGGTAACATTTCTCAAACTGTGGCTCTAGTATTACTAAAGATGTCACAAATTTAACTTCGCATATAGCGAAATTCGAGTATGTCGATTACGTTTTTCGATAAAAATCATATGAAAACGACTATTTAAACATAGCAAAAACGTTATTTTCTTGTTATATTCTTTATTCTTCATCGATAGAATATAAAATCAATGAAATTGAACGAGATATCAACTTTTCGTTTTTCGACGATACGCGTATATGAGCGAAAAATCTCATATACAAACGAAACAATGTTAAAACTTCGATTCCAATATAAAATAGATGTTTGATCTTATGAAATGCAATGTTCTGCATCGATTGGTAACATTTTTCAAACTTTGGCGCAAGAATTACTAAAGATTTCACGAAATTAACTTCGCGTATAGCGAAATTCGCGTATGTCGATTAATTTTTCGATAATAATCATATGAAAACGCCTATTTAAACATAGCAAACACGTTATATTCTTGTTATATTCTTTATTCTTCATCGATAGAATATAAATTCAATGAAATTGAACGAGATATCAACTTTTCGTTTTTCGACGATACGCGTATATGAGCGAAAAATCTCATATACGAACGAAACAATGTTAAAACTTCGATTCCAATATAAAATAGATGTTTGATCTTATGAAATGCAATGTTCTGCATCGATTGGTAACATTTTTCAAACTTTGGCGTAAGTATTACTAAAGATTTCACGAAATTAACTTCGCGTATAGCGAAATTCGCGTATGTCGATTAAGTTTTTCGATAAAAATCATACGAAAACGACTATTTAAACATAGCAAACACGTTATATTCTTGTTGTATTCTTTATTCTTCATCGATAGAATAAAAAAACAATGAAATTGAACGAGATTTCAACTTTTCGTTATTCGACGATACGCGTATATGAGCGAAAAATCTCATATACGAACGAAACAATTTTAAAACTTCGATTCCAATATAAAATAGATGTTTGATCTTATGAAATGCAATGTTCTGCATCGATTGGTAACATTTCTCAAACTGTGGCTCAAGTATTACTAAAGATTTCACAAATTTAACTTCGCATATAGCGAAATTCGCGTATGTCGATTACGTTATTCGATAAAAATCATATGAAAACGACTATTTAAACATAGCAAAAACGTTATTTTCTTGTTATATTCTTTATTCTTCATCGATAGAATATAAAATCAATGAAATTGAACGAGATATCAACTTTTCGTTTTTCGACGATACGCGTATATGAACGAAAAATCTCATATACGAACGAAACAATGTTAAAACTTCGATTCCAATATAAAATAGATGTTTGATCTTATGAAATGCAATGTTCTGCATCGATTGGTAACATTTTTCAAACTTTGGCGCAAGTATTACTAAAGATTTCACGAAATTAACTTCGCGTATAGCGAAATTCGCGTATGTCGATTAAGTTTTCGATAAAAATCATATGAAAACGCCTATTTAAACATAGCAAACACGTTATATTCTTGTTATATTCTTTATTCTTCATCGATAGAATATAAAATCAATGAAATTGAACGAGATTTCAACTTTTCGTTTTTCGACGATACGCGTATATGAGCGAAAAATCTCATATACGAACGAAACAATGTTAAAACTTCGATTCCAATATAAAATAGATGTTTGATCTTATGAAATGCAATGTTCTGCATCGATTGGTAACATCTTTCAAACTTTGGCGCAAGTATTACTAAAGATTTCACGAAATTAACTTCGCGTATAGCGAAATTCGCGTATGTCGATTAAGTTTTCGATAAAAATCATATGAAAACGCCTATTTAAACATAGCAAACACGTTATATTCTTGTTATATTCTTTATTCTGCATCGTTAGAATATAAAATAAATGAAATTGAACGAGATTTCAACTTTTCGTTTTTCTACGATACGCGTATATGAGCGAAAAATCGTATATACGATGCGAAACAATGTTAAAACTTTGATTCCAATAT
Organism: Vespa crabro; assembly: GCF_910589235.1. NCBI lineage: Eukaryota > Metazoa > Arthropoda > Insecta > Hymenoptera > Vespidae > Vespa > Vespa crabro. The sequence goes on from NC_060955.1 coordinate 9,979,627, forward strand.
AAAATAGATGTTTGATCTTATGAAATGCAATGTTCTGCATCGATTGGTAACATTTTTCAAACTTTGGCGCAAGTATTACTAAAGATTTCACGAAATTAACTTCGCGTATAGCGAAATTCGCGTATGTCGATTAAGTTTTCGATAAAAATCATATGAAAACGCCTATTTAAACATAGCAAACACGTTATATTCTTGTTATATTCTTTATTCTGCATCGTTAGAATATAAAATCAATGAAATTGAAAGAGATTTCAACTTTTCGTTTTTCTACGATACACGTATATGAGCGAAAAATCGTATATACGATGCGAAACAATGTTAAAACTTTGATTCCAATATAAAATAGATGTTTGATCTTATGAAATGCAATGTTCTGCATCGATTGGTAACATTTTTCAAACTGTGGCGCAAGTATTACAAAAGATTTCACGAATTTAACTTCGCGTATGTCGATTAAGTTTTTCGATAAAAATCATATGAAAACGACTATTTAAACATAGCAAAAACGTTATTTTATTGTTATATTCTTTATTCTTCATCGATAGAATATAAATTCAATGAAATTGAACGAGATATCAACTTTTCGTTTTTCGACGATACGCGTATATGAGCGAAAAATCTCATATACGAACGAAACAATGTTAAAACTTCGATTCCAATATAAAATAGATGTTTGATCTTATGAAATGCAATGTTCTGCATCGATTGGTAACATTTTTCAAACTTTGGCGTAAGTATTACTAAAGATTTCACGAAATTAACTTCGCGTATAGCGAAATTCGCGTATGTCGATTAAGTTTTCGATAAAAATCATATGAAAACGCCTATTTAAACATAGCAAACACGTTATATTCTTGTTATATTCTTTATTCTTCATCGATAGAATATAAATTCAATGAAATTGAACGAGATATCAACTTTTCGTTTTTCGACGATACGCGTATATGAGCGAAAAATCTCATATACGAACGAAACAATGTTAAAACTTCGATTCCAATATAAAATAGATGTTTGATCTTATGAAATGCAATGTTCTGCATCGATTGGTAACATTTTTCAAACTTTGGCGTAAGTATTACTAAAGATTTCACGAAATTAACTTCGCGTATAGCGAAATTCGCGTATGTCGATTAAGTTTTTCGATAAAAATCATACGAAAACGACTATTTAAACATAGCAAACACGTTATATTCTTGTTGTATTCTTTATTCTTCATCGATAGAATAAAGAAACAATGAAATTGAACGAGATTTCAACTTTTCGTTATTCGACGATACGCGTATATGAGCGAAAAATCTCATATACGAACGAAACAATTTTAAAACTTCGATTCCAATATAAAATAGATGTTTGATCTTATGAAATGCAATGTTCTGCATCGATTGGTAACATTTCTCAAACTGTGGCTCAAGTATTACTAAAGATTTCACAAATTTAACTTCGCATATAGCGAAATTCGCGTATGTCGATTACGTTATTCGATAAAAATCATATGAAAACGACTATTTAAACATAGCAAAAACGTTATTTTCTTGTTATATTCTTTATTCTTCATCGATAGAATATAAAATCAATGAAATTGAACGAGATATCAACTTTTCGTTTTTCGACGATACGCGTATATGAACGAAAAATCTCATATACGAACGAAACAATGTTAAAACTTCGATTCCAATATAAAATAGATGTTTGATCTTATGAAATGCAATGTTCTGCATCGATTGGTAACATTTTTCAAACTTTGGCGCAAGTATTACTAAAGATTTCACGAAATTAACTTCGCGTATAGCGAAATTCGCGTATGTCGATTAAGTTTTCGATAAAAATCATATGAAAACGCCTATTTAAACATAGCAAACACGTTATATTCTTGTTATATTCTTTATTCTTCATCGATAGAATATAAAATCAATGAAATTGAACGAGATTTCAACTTTTCGTTTTTCGACGATACGCGTATATGAGCGAAAAATCTCATATACGAACGAAACAATGTTAAAACTTCGATTCCAATATAAAATAGATGTTTGATCTTATGAAATGCAATGTTCTGCATCGATTGGTAACATTTTTCAAACTTTGGCGCAAGTATTACTAAAGATTTCACGAAATTAACTTCGCGTATAGCGAAATTCGCGTATGTCGATTAAGTTTTCGATAAAAATCATATGAAAACGCCTATTTAAACATAGCAAACACGTTATATTCTTGTTATATTCTTTATTCTGAATCGTTAGAATATAGAATAAATGAAATTGAACTAGATTTCAACTTTTCGTTTTTCTACGATACGCGTATATGAGCGAAAAATCGTATATACGATGCGAAACAATGTTAAAACTTTGATTCCAATATAAAATAGATGTTTGATCTTATGAAATGCAATGTTCTGCATCGATTGGTAACATTTTTCAAACTGTGGCGCAAGTATTACAAAAGATTTCACGAATTTAACTTCGCGTATAGCGAAATTCGCGTATGTCGATTAAGTTTTCGATAAAAATCATATGAAAACGCCTACTTAAACATAGCAAACACGTTATATTCTTGTTATATTCTTTATTCTTCATCGATAGAATATAAAATCAATGAAATTGAACGAGATTTCAACTTTTCGTTTTTCTACGATACGCGTATATGAGCGAAAAATCGTATATACGATGCGAAACAATGTTAAAACTTTGATTCCAATATAAAATAAATGTTTGATCTTATGAAATGCAATGTTCTGCATCGATTGGTAACATTTTTCAAACTGTGGCGCAAGTATTACAAAAGATTTCACGAATTTAACTTCGCGTATAGCGAAATTCGCGTATGTCGATTAAGTTTTTCGATAAAAATCATATGAAAACGACTATTTAAACATAGCAAAAACGTTATTTTCTTGTTATATTCTTTATTCTTCATCGATAGAATATAAAATCAATGAAATTGAACGAGATATCAACTTTACGTTTTTCCACGATACGCGTATATGAGCGAAAAATCGTATATACGATGCGAAACAATGTTAAAACTTTGATTCCAATATAAAATAGATGTTTGATCTTATGAAATGCAATGTTCTGCATCGATTGGTAACATTTTTCAAACTGTGGCGCAAGTATTACTAAAGATTTCACGAAATTAACTTCGCGTATAGCGAAATTCGCGTATGTCGATTAAGTTTTTCGATAAAAATCATATGAAAACGACTATTTAAACATAGCAAAAACGTTATTTTATTGTTATATTCTTTATTCTTCATCGATAGAATATAAAATCAATGAAATTGAACGAGATATCAACTTTTCGTTTTTCGACGATACGCGTATATGAGCGAAAAATCTCATATACGAACGAAACAATGTTAAAACTTCGATTCCAATATAAAATAGATGTTTGATCTTATGAAATGCAATGTTCTGCATCGATTGGTAACATTTTTCAAACTTTGGCGTAAGTATTACTAAAGATTTCACGAAATTAACTTCGCGTATAGCGAAATTCGCGTATGTCGATTAAGTTTTCGATAAAAATCATATGAAAACGCCTATTTAAACATAGCAAACACGTTATATTCTTGTTATATTCTTTATTCTCCATCGTTAGAATATAAAATCAATGAAATTGAACGAGATTTCAACTCTTCGTTTTTCTACGATACGCGTATATGAGCGAAAAATCGTATATACGATGCGAAACAATGTTAAAACTTTGATTCCATTATAAAATAGATGTTTGATCTTATGAAATGCAATGTTCTGCATCGATTGGTAACATTTTTCAAACTGTGGCGCAAGTATTACTAAAGATTTCACGAAATTAACTTCGCGTATAGCGAAATTCGCGTATGTCGATTAAGTTTTTCGATAAAAATCATACGAAAACGACTATTTAAACATAGCAAACATGTTATATTCTTGTTGTATTCTTTATTCTTCATCGATAGAATAAAAAAACAATGAAATTGAACGAGATTTCAACTTTTCGTTATTCGACGATACGCGTATATGAGCGAAAAATCTCATATACGAACGAAACAATTTTAAAACTTCGATTCCAATATAAAATAGATGTTTGATCTTATGAAATGCAATGTTCTGCATCGATTGGTAACATTTCTCAAACTGTGGCTCAAGTATTACTAAAGATTTCACAAATTTAACTTCGCATATAGCGAAATTCGCGTATGTCGATTAAGTTTTTCGATAAAAATCATACGAAAACGCCTATTTAAACATAGCAAACACGTTATATTCTTGTTGTATTCTTTATTCTTCATCGATAGAATATAAAATCAATGAAATTGAACGAGATTTCACCTTTTCGTTTTTCGACGATACACGTATATGAGCGAAAAATCGTATATAGGATGCGAAACAATGTTAAAACTTAGATTCCAATATAAAATAGATGTTTGATCTTATGAAATGCAATGTTCTGCATCGATTGGTAACATTTCTCAAACTGTGGCTCAAGTATTACTAAAGATTTCACAAATTTAACTTCGCAAAAGCGAAATTCGCGTATGTCGATTAAGTTTTTCGATAAAAATCATATGAAAACGACTATTTAATCATAGCGAAAACGTTATTTTCTTGTTATATTCTTTATTCTTCATCGATAGAATATAAAATCAATGAAATTGAACGAGATATCAACTTTTCGTTTTTCGACGATACGCGTATATGAACGAAAAATCTCATATACGAACGAAACAATGTTAAAACTTCGATTCCAATATAAAATAGATGTTTGATCTTATGAAATGCAATGTTCTGCATCGATTGGTAACATTTTTCAAACTTTGGCGCAAGTATTACTAAAGATTTCACAAATTTAACTTCGCGTATAGCGAAATTCGCGTATGTCGATTAAGTTTTTCGATAAAAATATTATGAAAACGCCTACTTAAACATAGCAAACACGTTATATTCTTGTTATATTCTTTATTCTTCATGGATAGAATATAAAATCAATGAAATTGAACGAGATTTCAACTTTTCGTTTTTCGACGATACGCGTATATGAGCGAAATATCTCATATACGAACGAAACAATGTTAAAACTTCGATACCAATATAAAATAGATGTTTGATCTTATGAAATGCAATGTTCTGCATCGATTGGTAACATTTTTCAAACTGTGGCGCAAGTATTACTAAAGATTTCACGAACTTAACTTCGCATATAGCGAAATTCGCGTATGTCGATTACGTTTATCGATAAAAATCATATGAAAGCGCCTATTTAAACATAGTAAAAACGTTATATTCTTGTTATATTCTTTATTCTGCATCGATAGAATATAAAATCAATGAAAATGAACGAGATTTCTACTTTTCGTTTTTCGACGATACGCGTATATGAGCGAAAAATCGTATATACGATGCGAAACAATGTTAAAACTTCGATTCTAATATAAATAGATGTTTGATCTTATGAAATGCAATGTTCTGCATCGATTGGTAACATTTTTCAAACTGTGGCGCAAGTATTACAAAAGATTTCACGAATTTAACTTCGCGTATAGCGAAATTCGCGTATGTCGATTACGTTTATCGATAAAAATCATATGAAAACGCCTATTTAAACATAGTAAAAACGTTATATTATTGTTATATTCTTCATTCTTCATCGATAGAATATAAAATGAATGAAAGTGAACGAGATTTCAGCTTTTCGTTTTTCGACGATACGCGTATATGAGCGAAAAATCGTATATACGATGCGAAACAATGTTAAAACTTCGATTCTAATATAAATAGATGTTTGATCTTATGAAATGCAATGTTCTGCATCGATTGGTAACATTTTTCAAACTGTGGCGCAAGTATTACAAAAGATTTCACGAATTTAACTTCGCGTATAGCGAAATTCGCGTATGTCGATTAATTTTTTCGATAAAAATCATATGAAAACGACTATTTAAACATAGCAAAAACGTTATTTTCTTGTTATATTCTTTATTCTTCATCGATAGAATATAATATCAATGAAATTGAACGAGATTTCAACTTTTCGTTTTTCGACGATACGCGTATATGAGCGAAAAATCTCATATACGAACGAAACAATTTTAAAACTTCGATTCCAATATGAAATATATGTTTGATCTTATGAAATGCAATGTTCTGCATCGATTGGTAACATTTTTCAAACTGTGGCGCAAGTATTACTAAAGATTTCACGAAACTAACTTCGCGTATAGCGAAATTCGCGTATGTCGATTAAGTTTTTCGATAAAAATCATACGAAAACGACTATTTAAACATAGCAAACACGTTATATTCTTGTTGTATTCTTTATTCTTCATCGATAGAATATAAAGTCAATGAAATGGAACGAGATTTCACCTTTTCGTTTTTCGACGATACGCGTATATGAGCGAAAAATCGTATATACGATGCGAAACAATGTTAAAACTTCGATTCTAATATAAATAGATTTTTGATCTTATGAAATGCAATGTTCTGCATCGATTGGTAACATTTTTCAAACTGTGGCGCAAGTTTTACTAAAGATTTCACGAAATTAACTTCGCGTATAGCGAAATTCGCGTATGTCGATTAAGTTTTTCGATAAAAATCATATGAAAACGCCTATTTAAACATAGCAAACACGTTATATTCTTGTTATATTCTTTATTCTGCATCGATAGAATATAAAATCAATGAAATTGAACGAGATTTCAACTTTTCGTTTTTCGACGATACGCGTATATGAGCGAAAAATCGTATATACGATGAGAAACAATGTTAAAACTTCGATTCTAATAAAAATAGATGTTTGATCTTATGAAATGCAATGTTCTGCATCGATTGGTAACATTTCTCAAACTGTGGCTCAAGTATTACTAAAGATTTCACGAAATTAACTTCGCGTATAGCGAAATTCGCGTATGTCGATTAAGTTTTTTGATAAAAATCATATGAAAACGCCTATTTAAACATAGCAAACACGTTATATTCTTGTTATATTCTTTATTCTGCATCGATAGAATATAAAATCAATGAAATTGAACGAGATTTCACCTTTTCGTTTTTCGACGATACGCGTATATGAGCGAAAAATCTCATATACGAACGAAACAATGTTAAAACTTCGATTCCAATATAGAATAGATGTTTGATCTTATGAAATGCAATGTTCTGCATCGATTGGTAACATTTTTCAAACTGTGGCGCAAGTATTACTAAAGATTTCACGAAATTAACTTCGCGTATATCGAAATTCGCGTATGCCGATTAAGTTTTTCGATAAAAATCATATGAAAACGACTATTTAAACATACTAAAAACGTTATATTCTTGTTATATTCTTTATTCTGCATCGATAGAATAAAAAATCAATGAAATTGAACGAGATTTCAACTTTTCGTTTTTCGACGATACGCGTATATGAGCGAAAAATCGTATATACGATGCGAAACAATGTTAAAACTTAGATTCCAATATAAAATAGATGTTTGATCTTATGAAATGCAATGTTCTGCATCGATTGGTAACATTTCTCAAATTGTGGCTCAAGTATTACTAAAGATTTCACAAATTTAACTTCGCATATAGCGAAATTCGCGTATGTCGATTACGTTTTTCGATAAAAATCATATGAAAACGACTATTTAAACATAGCAAAAACGTTATTTTCTTGTTATATCCTTTATTCTTCATCGATAGAATTTAATATCAATGAAATTGAACGAGATTTCAACTTTTCGTTTTTCGACGATATGCGTATATGAGCGAAAAATCTCATATACGAACGAAACAATGTTAAAACTTCGATTCCAATATAAAAAAGATGTTTGATCTTATGAATTGCAATGTTCTGCCTCGATTGGTAACATTTTTCAAACTGTGGCGCAAGTATTACTAAAGATTTCACGAATTTAACTTCGCGTATAGCGAAATTCGCGTATGTCGATTAAGTTTTTCGATAAAAATCATATGAAAACGACTATGTAAACATAGCAAACACGTTATATTCTTGTTATATTCTTTATTCTGCGTCGATAGAATATAAAATCAATGAAATTGAACGAGATTTCAACTTTTCGTTTTACGACGATACGCATATATGAGCGAAAAATCGTATATACGATGCGAAACAATGTTAAAACTTCGATTCCAATATAAAATAGATGTTTGATCTTATGAAATGCAATGTTCTGCATCGATTGGTAACATTTTTCAAACTGTGGCGCAAGTATTACTAAAGATTTCACGAAATTAACTTCGCGTATAGCGAAATTCGCGTATTTCGATTAAGTTATCGATAAAAATCATATGAAAACGCCTATTTAACATAGCAAACACGTTATATTCTTGTTATATTCTTTATTCTGCATCGTTAGAATATAAAATCAATGAAATTGAACGAGATTTCAACTTTTCGTTTTTCTACGATACGCGTATATGAGCGAAAAATCGTATATACGATGCGAAACAATGTTAAAACTTTGATTCCAATATAAAATAGATGTTTGATCTTATGAAATGCAATGTTCTGCATCGATTGGTAACATTTTTCAAACTGTGGCGCAAGTATTACAAAAGATTTCACGAATTTAACTTCGCGTATAGCGAAATTCGCGTATGTCGATTAAGTTTTTCGATAAAAATCATATGAAAACGACTATTTAAACATAGTAAAAACGATATATTCTTGTTATATTCTTTATTCTGCATCGATAGAATAAAAAATCAATGAAATTGAACGAGATTTCAACTTTTCGTTTTTCGACGATACGCGTATATGAGCGAAAAATCGTATATACGATGCGAAACAATGTTAAATCTTAGATTCCAATATAAAATAGATGTTTGATCTTATGAAATGCAATGTTCTGCATCGATTGGTAACATTTCTCAAATTGTGGCTCAAGTATTACTAAAGATTTCACAAATTTAACTTCGCATATAGCGAAATTCGCGTATGTCGATTACGTTTTTCGATAAAAATCATATGAAAACGACTATTTAAACATAGCAAAAACGTTATTTTCTTGTTATATCCTTTATTCTTCATCGATAGAATTTAATATCAATGAAATTGAACGAGATTTCAACTTTTCGTTTTTCGACGATATGCGTATATGAGCGAAAAATCTCATATACGAACGAAACAATGTTAAAACTTCGATTCCAATATAAAATAGATGTTTGATCTTATGAATTGCAATGTTCTGCCTCGATTGGTAACATTTTTCAAACTGTGGCGCAAGTATTACTAAAGATTTCACGAATTTAACTTCGCGTATAGCGAAATTCGCGTATGTCGATTAAGTTTTTCGATAAAAATCATATGAAAACGACTATGTAAACATAGCAAACACGTTATATTCTTGTTATATTCTTTATTCTGCGTCGATAGAATATAAAATCAATGAAATTGAACGAGATTTCAACTTTTCGTTTTACGACGATACGCATATATGAGCGAAAAATCGTATATACGATGCGAAACAATGTTAAAACTTCGATTCCAATATAAAATAGATGTTTGATCTTATGAAATGCAATGTTCTGCATCGATTGGTAACATTTTTCAAACTGTGGCGCAAGTATTACTAAAGATTTCACGAAATTAACTTCGCGTATAGCGAAATTCGCGTATTTCGATTAAGTTATCGATAAAAATCATATGAAAACGCCTATTTAAACATAGCAAACACGTTATATTCTTGTTATATTCTTTATTCTGCATCGTTAGAATATAAAATCAATGAAATTGAACGAGATTTCAACTTTTCGTTTTTCTACGATACGCGTATATGAGCGAAAAATCGTATATACGATGCGAAACAATGTTAAAACTTTGATTCCAATATAAAATAGATGTTTGATCTTATGAAATGCAATGTTCTGCATCGATTGGTAACATTTTTCAAACTGTGGCGCAAGTATTACAAAAGATTTCACGAATTTAACTTCGCGTATAGCGAAATTCGCGTATGTCGATTAAGTTTTTCGATAAAAATCATATGAAAACGACTATTTAAACATAGCAAAAACGTTATTTTCTTGTTATATTCTTTATTCTTCATCGATAGAATATAAAATCAATGAAATTGAACGAGATATCAACTTTTCGTTTTTCGACGATACGCGAATATGAGCGAAAAATCTCATATACGAACGAAACAATGTTAAAACTTCGATTCCAATATAAAATAGATGTTTGATCTTATGAAATGCAATGTTCTGCATCGATTGGTAACATTTTTCAAACTGTGGCGCAAGTATTACAAAAGTATTCACGAATTTAACTTCGCGAATAGCGAAATTCGCGTATGTCGATTAAGTTTTTCGATAAAAATCAAATGAAAACGACTATTTAAACATAGCAAAAACGTTATTTTCTTGTTATATTCTTTATTCTTCATCGATAGAATATAAAATCAATGAAATTGAACGAGATTTCAACTTTTCGTTTTTCGACGATACGCGTATATGAGCGAAAAATCTCATATACGAACGAAACAATGTTAAAACTTCGATTCCAATATAAAATAGATGTTTGATCTTATGAAATGCAATGTTCTGCATCGATTGGTAACATTTCTCAAACTGTGGCTCAAGTATTACTAAAGATTTCACAAATTTAACTTCGCATATAGCGAAATTCGCGTATGTCGATTACGTTATTCGATAAAAATCATATGAAAACGACTATTTAAACATAGCAAAAACGTTATTTTCTTGTTATATTCTTTATTCTTCATCGATAGAATATAAAATCAATGAAATTGAACGAGATATCAACTTTTCGTTTTTCGACGATACGCGTATATGAACGAAAAATCTCATATACGAACGAAACAATGTTAAAACTTCGATTCCAATATAAAATAGATGTTTGATCTTATGAAATGCAATGTTCTGCATCGATTGGTAACATTTTTCAAACTTTGGCGCAAGTATTACTAAAGATTTCACGAAATTAACTTCGCGTATAGCGAAATTCGCGTATGTCGATTAAGTTTTCGATAAAAATCATATGAAAACGCCTATTTAAACATAGCAAACACGTTATATTCTTGTTATATTCTTTATTCTTCATCGATAGAATATAAAATCAATGAAATTGAACGAGATTTCAACTTTTCGTTTTTCGACGATACGCGTATATGAGCGAAAAATCTCATATACGAACGAAACAATGTTAAAACTTCGATTCCAATATAAAATAGATGTTTGATCTTATGAAATGCAATGTTCTGCATCGATTGGTAACATCTTTCAAACTTTGGCGCAAGTATTACTAAAGATTTCACGAAATTAACTTCGCGTATAGCGAAATTCGCGTATGTCGATTAAGTTTTCGATAAAAATCATATGAAAACGCCTATTTAAACATAGCAAACACGTTATATTCTTGTTATATTCTTTATTCTGAATCGTTAGAATATAAAATAAATGAAATTGAACGAGATTTCAACTTTTCGTTTTTCTACGATACGCGTATATGAGCGAAAAATCGTATATACGATGCGAAACAATGTTAAAACTTTGATTCCAATATAAAATAGATGTTTGATCTTATGAAATGCAATGTTCTGCATCGATTGGTAACATTTTTCAAACTTTGGCGCAAGTATTACTAAAGATTTCACGAAATTAACTTCGCGTATAGCGAAATTCGCGTATGTCGATTAAGTTTTCGATAAAAATCATATGAAAACGCCTATTTAAACATAGCAAACACGTTATATTCTTGTTATATTCTTTATTCTGCATCGTTAGAATATAAAATCAATGAAATTGAAAGAGATTTCAACTTTTCGTTTTTCTACGATACACGTATATGAGCGAAAAATCGTATATACGATGCGAAACAATGTTAAAACTTTGATTCCAATATAAAATAGATGTTTGATCTTATGAAATGCAATGTTCTGCATCGATTGGTAACATTTTTCAAACTGTGGCGCAAGTATTACAAAAGATTTCACGAATTTAACTTCGCGTATGTCGATTAAGTTTTTCGATAAAAATCATATGAAAACGACTATTTAAACATAGCAAAAACGTTATTTTATTGTTATATTCTTTATTCTTCATCGATAGAATATAAATTCAATGAAATTGAACGAGATATCAACTTTTCGTTTTTCGACGATACGCGTATATGAGCGAAAAATCTCATATACGAACGAAACAATGTTAAAACTTCGATTCCAATATAAAATAGATGTTTGATCTTATGAAATGCAATGTTCTGCATCGATTGGTAACATTTTTCAAACTTTGGCGTAAGTATTACTAAAGATTTCACGAAATTAACTTCGCGTATAGCGAAATTCGCGTATGTCGATTAAGTTTTCGATAAAAATCATATGAAAACGCCTATTTAAACATAGCAAACACGTTATATTCTTGTTATATTCTTTATTCTTCATCGATAGAATATAAATTCAATGAAATTGAACGAGATATCAACTTTTCGTTTTTCGACGATACGCGTATATGAGCGAAAAATCTCATATACGAACGAAACAATGTTAAAACTTCGATTCCAATATAAAATAGATGTTTGATCTTATGAAATGCAATGTTCTGCATCGATTGGTAACATTTTTCAAACTTTGGCGTAAGTATTACTAAAGATTTCACGAAATTAACTTCGCGTATAGCGAAATTCGCGTATGTCGATTAAGTTTTTCGATAAAAATCATACGAAAACGACTATTTAAACATAGCAAACACGTTATATTCTTGTTGTATTCTTTATTCTTCATCGATAGAATAAAGAAACAATGAAATTGAACGAGATTTCAACTTTTCGTTATTCGACGATACGCGTATATGAGCGAAAAATCTCATATACGAACGAAACAATTTTAAAACTTCGATTCCAATATAAAATAGATGTTTGATCTTATGAAATGCAATGTTCTGCATCGATTGGTAACATTTCTCAAACTGTGGCTCAAGTATTACTAAAGATTTCACAAATTTAACTTCGCATATAGCGAAATTCGCGTATGTCGATTACGTTATTCGATAAAAATCATATGAAAACGACTATTTAAACATAGCAAAAACGTTATTTTCTTGTTATATTCTTTATTCTTCATCGATAGAATATAAAATCAATGAAATTGAACGAGATATCAACTTTTCGTTTTTCGACGATACGCGTATATGAACGAAAAATCTCATATACGAACGAAACAATGTTAAAACTTCGATTCCAATATAAAATAGATGTTTGATCTTATGAAATGCAATGTTCTGCATCGATTGGTAACATTTTTCAAACTTTGGCGCAAGTATTACTAAAGATTTCACGAAATTAACTTCGCGTATAGCGAAATTCGCGTATGTCGATTAAGTTTTCGATAAAAATCATATGAAAACGCCTATTTAAACATAGCAAACACGTTATATTCTTGTTATATTCTTTATTCTTCATCGATAGAATATAAAATCAATGAAATTGAACGAGATTTCAACTTTTCGTTTTTCGACGATACGCGTATATGAGCGAAAAATCTCATATACGAACGAAACAATGTTAAAACTTCGATTCCAATATAAAATAGATGTTTGATCTTATGAAATGCAATGTTCTGCATCGATTGGTAACATTTTTCAAACTTTGGCGCAAGTATTACTAAAGATTTCACGAAATTAACTTCGCGTATAGCGAAATTCGCGTATGTCGATTAAGTTTTCGATAAAAATCATATGAAAACGCCTATTTAAACATAGCAAACACGTTATATTCTTGTTATATTCTTTATTCTGAATCGTTAGAATATAGAATAAATGAAATTGAACGAGATTTCAACTTTTCGTTTTTCTACGATACGCGTATATGAGCGAAAAATCGTATATACGATGCGAAACAATGTTAAAACTTTGATTCCAATATAAAATAGATGTTTGATCTTATGAAATGCAATGTTCTGCATCGATTGGTAACATTTTTCAAACTGTGGCGCAAGTATTACAAAAGATTTCACGAATTTAACTTCGCGTATAGCGAAATTCGCGTATGTCGATTAAGTTTTCGATAAAAATCATATGAAAACGCCTACTTAAACATAGCAAACACGTTATATTCTTGTTATATTCTTTATTCTTCATCGATAGAATATAAAATCAATGAAATTGAACGAGATTTCAACTTTTCGTTTTTCTACGATACGCGAATATGAGCGAAAAATCGTATATACGATGCGAAACAATGTTAAAACTTTGATTCCAATATAAAATAAATGTTTGATCTTATGAAATGCAATGTTCTGCATCGATTGGTAACATTTTTCAAACTGTGGCGCAAGTATTACAAAAGATTTCACGAATTTAACTTCGCGTATAGCGAAATTCGCGTATGTCGATTAAGTTTTTCGATAAAAATCATATGAAAACGACTATTTAAACATAGCAAAAACGTTATTTTCTTGTTATATTCTTTATTCTTCATCGATAGAATATAAAATCAATGAAATTGAACGAGATATCAACTTTACGTTTTTCCACGATACGCGTATATGAGCGAAAAATCGTATATACGATGCGAAACAATGTTAAAACTTTGATTCCAATATAAAATAGATGTTTGATCTTATGAAATGCAATGTTCTGCATCGATTGGTAACATTTTTCAAACTGTGGCGCAAGTATTACTAAAGATTTCACGAAATTAACTTCGCGTATAGCGAACTTCGCGTATGTCGATTAAGTTTTTCGATAAAAATCATATGAAAACGACTATTTAAACATAGCAAAAACGTTATTTTATTGTTATATTCTTTATTCTTCATCGATAGAATATAAAATCAATGAAATTGAACGAGATATCAACTTTTCGTTTTTCGACGATACGCGTATATGAGCGAAAAATCTCATATACGAACGAAACAATGTTAAAACTTCGATTCCAATATAAAATAGATGTTTGATCTTATGAAATGCAATGTTCTGCATCGATTGGTAACATTTTTCAAACTTTGGCGTAAGTATTACTAAAGATTTCACGAAATTAACTTCGCGTATAGCGAAATTCGCGTATGTCGATTAAGTTTTCGATAAAAATCATATGAAAACGCCTATTTAAACATAGCAAACACGTTATATTCTTGTTATATTCTTTATTCTCCATCGTTAGAATATAAAATCAATGAAATTGAACGAGATTTCAACTCTTCGTTTTTCTACGATACGCGTATATGAGCGAAAAATCGTATATACGATGCGAAACAATGTTAAAACTTTGATTCCATTATAAGATAGATGTTTGATCTTATGAAATGCAATGTTCTGCATCGATTGGTAACATTTTTCAAACTGTGGCGCAAGTATTACTAAAGATTTCACGAAATTAACTTCGCGTATAGCGAAATTCGCGTATGTCGATTAAGTTTTTCGATAAAAATCATACGAAAACGACTATTTAAACATAGCAAACATGTTATATTCTTGTTGTATTCTTTATTCTTCATCGATAGAATAAAAAAACAATGAAATTGAACGAGATTTCAACTTTTCGTTATTCGACGATACGCGTATATGAGCGAAAAATCTCATATACGAACGAAACAATTTTAAAACTTCGATTCCAATATAAAATAGATGTTTGATCTTATGAAATGCAATGTTCTGCATCGATTGGTAACATTTCTCAAACTGTGGCTCAAGTATTACTAAAGATTTCACAAATTTAACTTCGCATATAGCGAAATTCGCGTATGTCGATTAAGTTTTTCGATAAAAATCATACGAAAACGCCTATTTAAACATAGCAAACACGTTATATTCTTGTTGTATTCTTTATTCTTCATCGATAGAATATAAAATCAATGAAATTGAACGAGATTTCACCTTTTCGTTTTTCGACGATACGCGTATATGAGCGAAAAATCTCATATACGAACGAAACAATTTTAAAACTTCGAATCCAATATAAAATAGATGTTTGATCTTATGAAATGCAATGTTCTGCATCGATTGGAAACATTTTTCAAACTGTGGCGCAAGAATTACTAAAGATTTCGCGAAATTAACTTCGCGTATAGCGAAATTCGCGTATGTCGATTAAGTTTTTCGATAAAAATCATACGAAAACGCCTATTTAAACATAGCAAACACGTTATATTCTTGTTTTATTCTTTATTCTGCATCGATAGAATAAAAAATCAATGAAATTGAACGAGATTTCAACTTTTCGTTTTTCGACGATACACGTATATGAGCGAAAAATCGTATATAGGATGCGAAACAATGTTAAAACTTAGATTCCAATATAAAATAGATGTTTGATCTTATGAAATGCAATGTTCTGCATCGATTGGTAACATTTCTCAAACTGTGGCTCAAGTATTACTAAAGATTTCACAAATTTAACTTCGCAAAAGCGAAATTCGCGTATGTCGATTAAGTTTTTCGATAAAAATCATATGAAAACGACTATTTAATCATAGCGAAAACGTTATTTTCTTGTTATATTCTTTATTCTTCATCGATAGAATATAAAATCAATGAAATTGAACGAGATATCAACTTTTCGTTTTTCGACGATACGCGTATATGAACGAAAAATCTCATATACGAACGAAACAATGTTAAAACTTCGATTCCAATATAAAATAGATGTTTGATCTTATGAAATGCAATGTTCTGCATCGATTGGTAACATTTTTCAAACTTTGGCGCAAGTATTACTAAAGATTTCACAAATTTAACTTCGCGTATAGCGAAATTCGCGTATGTCGATTAAGTTTTTCGATAAAAATATTATGAAAACGCCTACTTAAACATAGCAAACACGTTATATTCTTGTTATATTCTTTATTCTTCATGGATAGAATATAAAATCAATGAAATTGAACGAGATTTCAACTTTTCGTTTTTCGACGATACGCGTATATGAGCGAAATATCTCATATACGAACGAAACAATGTTAAAACTTCGATACCAATATAAAATAGATGTTTGATCTTATGAAATGCAATGTTCTGCATCGATTGGTAACATTTTTCAAACTGTGGCGCAAGTATTACTAAAGATTTCACGAACTTAACTTCGCATATAGCGAAATTCGCGTATGTCGATTACGTTTATCGATAAAAACCATATGAAAGCGCCTATTTAAACATAGTAAAAACGTTATATTCTTGTTATATTCTTTATTCTGCATCGATAGAATATAAAATCAATGAAAATGAACGAGATTTCTACTTTTCGTTTTTCGACGATACGCGTATATGAGCGAAAAATCGTATATACGATGCGAAACAATGTTAAAACTTCGATTCTAATATAAATAGATGTTTGATCTTATGAAATGCAATGTTCTGCATCGATTGGTAACATTTTTCAAACTGTGGCGCAAGTATTACAAAAGATTTCACGAATTTAACTTCGCGTATAGCGAAATTCGCGTATGTCGATTAAGTTTTTCGATAAAAATCATACGAAAACGCCTATTTAAACATAGCAAACACGTTATATTCTTGTTATATTCTTTATTCTTCATCGATAGAATATAAAATCAATGAAATTGAACGAGATTTCAACTTTTCGTTTTTCGACGATACGCGTATATGAGCGAAATATCACATATACGAACGAAACAATGTTAAAACTTCGATACCAATATAAAATAGATGTTTGATCTTATGAAATGCAAAGTTCTGCATCGATTGGTAAAATTTTTCAAACTGTGGCGCAAGTATTACTAAAGATTTCACGAATTTAACTTCGCATATAGCGAAATTCGCGTATGTCGATTACGTTTATCGATAAAAATCATATGAAAACGCCTATTTAAACATAGTAAAAACGTTATATTATTGTTATATTCTTCATTCTTCATCGATAGAATATAAAATGAATGAAAGTGAACGAGATTTCAGCTTTTCGTTTTTCGACGATACGCGTATATGAGCGAAAAATCGTATATACGATGCGAAACAATGTTAAAACTTCGATTCTAATATAAATAGATGTTTGATCTTATGAAATGCAATGTTCTGCATCGATTGGTAACATTTTTCAAACTGTGGCGCAAGTATTACAAAAGATTTCACGAATTTAACTTCGCGTATAGCGAAATTCGCGTATGTCGATTAATTTTTTCGATAAAAATCATATGAAAACGACTATTTAAACATAGCAAAAACGTTATTTTCTTGTTATATTCTTTATTCTTCATCGATAGAATATAATATCAATGAAATTGAACGAGATTTCAACTTTTCGTTTTTCGACGATACGCGTATATGAGCGAAAAATCTCATATACGAACGAAACAATGTTAAAACTTTGATTCCAATATAAAATAGATGTTTGATCTTATGAAATGCAATGTTCTGCATCGATTGGTAACATTTTTCAAACTGTGGCGCAAGTATTACTAAAGATTTCACGAAATTAACTTCGCGTATAGCGAAATTCGCGTATGTCGATTAAGTTTTTCGATAAAAATCATATGAAAACACCTATTTAAACATAGCAAACACGTTATATTCTTGTTATATTCTTTATTCTGCATCGATAGAATATAAAATCAATGAAATTGAACGAGATTTCAACTTTTCGTTATTCGACGATACGCGTATATGAGCGAAAAATCGTATATACGATGAGAAACAATGTTAAAACTTTGATTCCAATATAAAATAGATGTTTGATATTATGAAATGCAATGTTCTGCATCGATTGGTAACATTTTTCAAACTGTGGCGCAAGTATTACAAAAGATTTCACGAATATAACTTCGCGTATAGCGAAATTCGCGTATGTCGATTAAGTTTTTCGATAAAAATCATATGAAAACGACTATTTAAACATAGCAAAAACGTTATTTTCTTGTTATATTCTTTATTCTGCATCGATAGAATATAAAATCAATGAAATTGAACGAGATATCAACTTTTCGTTTTTCGACGATACGCGTATATGAGCGAAAAATCTCATATACGAACGAAACAATTTTAAAACTTCGATTCCAATATGAAATATATGTTTGATCTTATGAAATGCAATGTTCTGCATCGATTGGTAACATTTTTCAAACTGTGGCGCAAGTATTACTAAAGATTTCACGAAACTAACTTCGCGTATAGCGAAATTCGCGTATGTCGATTAAGTTTTTCGATAAAAATCATACGAAAACGACTATTTAAACATAGCAAACACGTTATATTCTTGTTGTATTCTTTATTCTTCATCGATAGAATATAAAGTCAATGAAATGGAACGAGATTTCACCTTTTCGTTTTTCGACGATACGCGTATATGAGCGAAAAATCGTATATACGATGCGAAACAATGTTAAAACTTCGATTCTAATATAAATAGATGTTTGATCTTATGAAATGCAATGTTCTGCATCGATTGGTAACATTTTTCAAACTGTGGCGCAAGTTTTACTAAAGATTTCACGAAATTAACTTCGCGTATAGCGAAATTCGCGTATGTCGATTAAGTTTTTCGATAAAAATCATATGAAAACGCCTATTTAAACATAGCAAACACGTTATATTCTTGTTATATTCTTTATTCTGCATCGATAGAATATAAAATCAATGAAATTGAACGAGATTTCAACTTTTCGTTTTTCGACGATACGCGTATATGAGCGAAAAATCGTATATACGATGAGAAACAATGTTAAAACTTCGATTCTAATAAAAATAGATGTTTGATCTTATGAAATGCAATGTTCTGCATCGATTGGTAACATTTCTCAAACTGTGGCTCAAGTATTACTAAAGATTTCACGAAATTAACTTCGCGTATAGCGAAATTCGCGTATGTCGATTAAGTTTTTTGATAAAAATCATATGAAAACGCCTATTTAAACATAGCAAACACGTTATATTCTTGTTATATTCTTTATTCTGCATCGATAGAATATAAAATCAATGAAATTGAACGAGATTTCACCTTTTCGTTTTTCGACGATACGCGTATATGAGCGAAAAATCTCATATACGAACGAAACAATGTTAAAACTTCGATTCCAATATAGAATAGATGTTTGATCTTATGAAATGCAATGTTCTGCATCGATTGGTAACATTTTTCAAACTGTGGCGCAAGTATTACTAAAGATTTCACGAAATTAACTTCGCGTATATCGAAATTCGCGTATGCCGATTAAGTTTTTCGATAAAAATCATATGAAAACGACTATTTAAACATACTAAAAACGTTATATTCTTGTTATATTCTTTATTCTGCATCGATAGAATAAAAAATCAATGAAATTGAACGAGATTTCAACTTTTCGTTTTTCGACGATACGCGTATATGAGCGAAAAATCGTATATACGATGCGAAACAATGTTAAAACTTAGATTCCAATATAAAATAGATGTTTGATCTTATGAAATGCAATGTTCTGCATCGATTGGTAACATTTCTCAAATTGTGGCTCAAGTATTACTAAAGATTTCACAAATTTAACTTCGCATATAGCGAAATTCGCGTATGTCGATTACGTTTTTCGATAAAAATCATATGAAAACGACTATTTAAACATAGCAAAAACGTTATTTTCTTGTTATATCCTTTATTCTTCATCGATAGAATTTAATATCAATGAAATTGAAAGAGATTTCAACTTTTCGTTTTTCGACGATATGCGTATATGAGCGAAAAATCTCATATACGAACGAAACAATGTTAAAACTTCGATTCCAATATAAAATAGATGTTTGATCTTATGAATTGCAATGTTCTGCCTCGATTGGTAACATTTTTCAAACTGTGGCGCAAGTATTACTAAAGATTTCACGAATTTAACTTCGCGTATAGCGAAATTCGCGTATGTCGATTAAGTTTTTCGATAAAAATCATATGAAAACGACTATGTAAACATAGCAAACACGTTATATTCTTGTTATATTCTTTATTCTGCGTCGATAGAATATAAAATCAATGAAATTGAACGAGATTTCAACTTTTCGTTTTACGACGATACGCATATATGAGCGAAAAATCGTATATACGATGCGAAACAATGTTAAAACTTCGATTCCAATATAAAATAGATGTTTGATCTTATGAAATGCAATGTTCTGCATCGATTGGTAACATTTTTCAAACTGTGGCGCAAGTATTACTAAAGATTTCACGAAATTAACTTCGCGTATAGCGAAATTCGCGTATTTCGATTAAGTTATCGATAAAAATCATATGAAAACGCCTATTTAACATAGCAAACACGTTATATTCTTGTTATATTCTTTATTCTGCATCGTTAGAATATAAAATCAATGAAATTGAACGAGATTTCAACTTTTCGTTTTTCTACGATACGCGTATATGAGCGAAAAATCGTATATACGATGCGAAACAATGTTAAAACTTTGATTCCAATATAAAATAGATGTTTGATCTTATGAAATGCAATGTTCTGCATCGATTGGTAACATTTTTCAAACTGTGGCGCAAGTATTACAAAAGATTTCACGAATTTAACTTCGCGTATAGCGAAATTCGCGTATGTCGATTAAGTTTTTCGATAAAAATCATATGAAAACGACTATTTAAACATAGTAAAAACGATATATTCTTGTTATATTCTTTATTCTGCATCGATAGAATAAAAAATCAATGAAATTGAACGAGATTTCAACTTTTCGTTTTTCGACGATACGCGTATATGAGCGAAAAATCGTATATACGATGCGAAACAATGTTAAATCTTAGATTCCAATATAAAATAGATGTTTGATCTTATGAAATGCAATGTTCTGCATCGATTGGTAACATTTCTCAAATTGTGGCTCAAGTATTACTAAAGATTTCACAAATTTAACTTCGCATATAGCGAAATTCGCGTATGTCGATTAAGTTTTTCGATAAAAATCATATGAAAACGACTATTTAAACATAGCAAAAACGTTATTTTCTTGTTATATCCTTTATTCTTCATCGATAGAATTTAATATCAATGAAATTGAACGAGATTTCAACTTTTCGTTTTTCGACGATATGCGTATATGAGCGAAAAATCTCATATACGAACGAAACAATGTTAAAACTTCGATTCCAATATAAAATAGATGTTTGATCTTATGAATTGCAATGTTCTGCCTCGATTGGTAACATTTTTCAAACTGTGGCGCAAGTATTACTAAAGATTTCACGAATTTAACTTCGCGTATAGCGAAATTCGCGTATGTCGATTAAGTTTTTCGATAAAAATCATATGAAAACGACTATGTAAACATAGCAAACACGTTATATTCTTGTTATATTCTTTATTCTGCGTCGATAGAATATAAAATCAATGAAATTGAACGAGATTTCAACTTTTCGTTTTACGACGATACGCATATATGAGCGAAAAATCGTATATACGATGCGAAACAATGTTAAAACTTCGATTCCAATATAAAATAGATGTTTGATCTTATGAAATGCAATGTTCTGCATCGATTGGTAACATTTTTCAAACTGTGGCGCAAGTATTACTAAAGATTTCACGAAATTAACTTCGCGTATAGCGAAATTCGCGTATTTCGATTAAGTTATCGATAAAAATCATATGAAAACGCCTATTTAAACATAGCAAACACGTTATATTCTTGTTATATTCTTTATTCTGCATCGTTAGAATATAAAATCAATGAAATTGAACGAGATTTCAACTTTTCGTTTTTCTACGATACGCGTATATGAGCGAAAAATCGTATATACGATGCGAAACAATGTTAAAACTTTGATTCCAATATAATATCGATGTTTGATCTTATGAAATGCAATGTTCTGCATCGATTGGTAACATTTTTCAAACTGTGGCGCAAGTATTACAAAAGATTTCACGAATTTAACTTCGCGTATAGCGAAATTCGCGTATGTCGATTAAGTTTTTCGATAAAAATCATATGAAAACGACTATTTAAACATAGCAAAAACGTTATTTTCTTGTTATATTCTTTATTCTTCATCGATAGAATATAAAATCAATGAAATTGAACGAGATATCAACTTTTCGTTTTTCGACGATACGCGAATATGAGCGAAAAATCTCATATACGAACGAAACAATGTTAAAACTTCGATTCCAATATAAAATAGATGTTTGATCTTATGAAATGCAATGTTCTGCATCGATTGGTAACATTTTTCAAACTGTGGCGCAAGTATTACAAAAGTATTCACGAATTTAACTTCGCGAATAGCGAAATTCGCGTATGTCGATTAAGTTTTTCGATAAAAATCAAATGAAAACGACTATTTAAACATAGCAAAAACGTTATTTTCTTGTTATATTCTTTATTCTTCATCGATAGAATATAAAATCAATGAAATTGAACGAGATATCAACTTTTCGTTTTTCGACGATACGCGTATATGAGCGAAAAATCACATATACGAACGAAACAATTTTAAAACTTCGATTCCAATATAAAATAGATGTTTGATCTTATGAAATGCAATGTTCTGCATCGATTGGTAACATTTTTCAAACTATGGCGCAAGTATTACTAAAGATTTCACGAAATTAACTTCGCGTATAGCGAAATTCGCGTATGCCGATTACGTTTTTCGATAAAAATCATATGAAAACGACTATTTAAACATAGTAAGAACGTTATATTCTTGTTATATTCTTTCTTCTGCATCGATAGAATAAAAAATCAATGAAATTGAACGAGATTTCAACTTTTTGTTTTTCGACGATACGCGTATATGAGCGAAAAATCGTATATACGATGCGAAACAATGTTAAAACTTAGATTCCAATATAAAATAGATGTTTGATCTTATGAAATGCAATGTTCTGCATCGATTGGTAACATTTCTCAAACTGTGGCTCAAGTATTACTAAAGATTTCACAAATTTAACTTCGCATATAGCGAAATTCGCGTATGTCGATTACGTTTTCCGATAAAAATCATATGAAAACGACTATTTAAACATAGCTAAAACGTTATTTTGTTGTTATATTCTTTATTCTTCATCGATAGAATATAATATCAATGAAATTGAACGAGATTTCAACTTTTCTTTTTTCGACGATACGCGTATATGAGCGAAAAATCTCATATATGAACGAAACAATGTTAAAACTTCGATTCCAATATAAAATAGATGTTTGATCTTATGAATTGCAATGTTCTGCCACGATTGGTAACATTTTGCAAACTGTGGCGCAAGTATTACTAAAGATTTCACGAAATTAACTTCGCGTATAGCGAAATTCGCGTATGTCGAATAAGTTTTTCGATAAAAATCATATGAAAACGCCTATTTCAACATAGTAAAAACGTTATATTCTTGTTATATTTTTATTCTGCATCGATAGAATATAAAATCAATGAAATTGAACGAGATTTCAACTTTTCGATTTTCGACGATACGCGTATATGAGCGAAAAATCGTGTATACGATGCGAAACAATGTTAAAACTTTGATTCCAATATAAAACAGATGTTTGATCTTATGAAATGCAATGTTCTGCATCGATTGGTAACATTTTTCAAACTGTGGCGCAAGTATTACTAAAGATTTCACCAATTTAACTTCGCGTATAGCGAAATTCGCGTATGTCGATTAAGTTTTTCGATAAAAATCATATGAAAACGACTATTTAAACATAGCAAAAACGTTATTTTCTTGTTATATTCTTTATTCTTCATCGATAGAATATAAAATCAATGAAATTGAACGAGATATCAACTTTTCGTTTTTCGACGATACGCGAATATGAGCGAAAAATCTCATATACGAAAGAAACAATGTTAAAACTTCGATTCCAATATAAAATAGATGTTTGATCTTATGAAATGCAATGTTCTGCATCGATTGGTAACATTTTTCAAACTGTGGCGCAAGTATTACAAAAGTATTCACGAATTTAACTTCGCGTATAGCGAAATTCGCGTATGTCGATTAAGTTTTTCGATAAAAATCATATGAAAACGACTATTTAAACATAGCAAGAACGTTATTTTCTTGTTATATTCTTTATTCTTCATCGATAGAATATAAAATCAATGAAATTGAACGAGATATCAACTTTTCGTTTTTCGACGATACGCGTATATGAGCGAAAAATCACATATACGAACGAAACAATTTTAAAACTTCGATTCCAATATAAAATAGATGTTTGATCTTATGAAATGCAATGTTCTGCATCGATTGGTAACATTTTTCAAACTGTGGCGCAAGTATTACTAAAGATTTCACGAAATTAACTTCGCGTATAGCGAAATTCGCGTATGTCGATTAAGTTTTTCGATATAAATCATATGAAAACGACTATTTAAACACAGCAAAAACGTTATTTTCTTGTTATATTCTTTATTCTGCATCGATAGAATATAAAATCAATGAAATTGAACGAGATATCAACTTTTCGTTTTTCGACGATACGCGTATATGAGCGAAAAATCGTATATACGATGAGAAACAATGTTAAAACTTTGATTCCAATATAAAATAGATGTTTGATATTATGAAATGCAATGTTCTGCATCGATTGGTAACATTTTTCAAACAGTGGCGCAAGTAATACTAAAGATTTCACGAAATTAACTTCGCGTATAGCGAAATTCGCGTATGCCGATTACGTTTTTCGATAAAAATCATATGAAAACGACTATTTAAACATAGTAAGAACGTTATATTCTTGTTATATTCTTTCTTCTGCATCGATAGAATAAAAAATCAATGAAATTGAACGAGATTTCAACTTTTTGTTTTTCGACGATACGCGTATATGAGCGAAAAATCGTATATACGATGCGAAACAATGTTAAAACTTAGATTCCAATATAAAATAGATGTTTGATCTTATGAAATGCAATGTTCTGCATCGATTGGTAACATTTCTCAAACTGTGGCTCAAGTATTACTAAAGATTTCACAAATTTAACTTCGCATATAGCGAAATTCGCGTATGTCGATTACGTTTTTCGTTAAAAATCATATGAAAACGACTATTTAAACATAGCAAAAACGTTATTTTGTTGTTATATTCTTTATTCTTCATCGATAGAATATAATATCAATGAAATTAAACGAGATTTCAACTTTTCGTTTTTCGACGATACGCGTATATGAGCGAAAAATCTCATATATGAACGAAACAATGTTAAAACTTCGATTCCAATATAAAATAGATGTTTGATCTTATGAATTGCAATGTTCTGCCTCGATTGGTTACATTTTGCAAACTGTGGCGCAAGTATTACTAAAGATTTCACGAAATTAACTTCGCGTATAGCGAAATTCGCGTATGTCGAATAAGTTTTTCGATAAAAATCATATGAAAACGCCTATTTAAACATAGTAAAAACGTTATATTCTTGTTATATTTTTATTCTGCATCGATAGAATATAAAATCAATGAAATTGAACGAGATTTCAACTTTTCGTTTTTCGACGATACGCGTATATGAGCGAAAAATCGTATATACGATGCGAAACAATGTTAAAACTTCGATTCTAATATAAATAGATGTTTGATCTTATGAAATGCAATGTTCTGCATCGATTGGTAACATTTTTCAAACTGTGGCGCAAGTGTTACAAAAGATTTCACGAATTTAACTTCGCGAATAGCGAAATTCGCGTATGTCGATTAAGTTTTTCGATAAAAATCATATGAAAACGACTATTTAAACATAGCAAACACGTTATATTCTTGTTGTATTCTTTATTCTGCATTGATAGAATATAAAATCAATGAAATTGAACGAGATTTCACCTTTTCGTTTTTCGATGATACGCGTATATGAGCGAAAAATCTCATATACGAACGAAACAATGTTAAAACTTCGATTCCAATATAAAATAGATGTTTGATCTTATGAAATGCAATGTTCTGCATCGATTGGTAACATTTTTCAAACTGTGGCGCAAGTATTACTAAAGATTTCACGAAATTAACTTCGCGTATAGCGAAATTCGCGTATGCCGATTAAGTTTTTCGATAAAAATCATATGAAAACGACTATTTAAACATAGTAAAAACGTTATATTCTTGTTATATTTTTTATTCTGCATCGATAGAATAAAAAATCAATGAAATTGAACGAGATTTCAACTTTTCGTTTTTCGACGATACGCGTATATGAGCGAAAAATCGTATATTCGATTCGAAACAATGTTAAAACTTAGATTCCAATATAAAATAGATGTTTGATCTTATGAAATGCAATGTTCTGCATCGATTGGTAACATTTCTCAAATTGTGGCTCAAGTATTACTAAAGATTTCACAAATTTAACTTCGCATATAGCGAAATTCGCGTATGTCGATTACGTTTTTCGATAAAAATCATATGAAAACGACTATTTAAACATAGCAAAAACGTTATTTTCTTGATATATTCTTTCTTCTTCATCGATAGAATTTAATATCAATGAAATTGAACGAGATTTCAACTTTTCGTTTTTCGACGATACGCGTATATGAGCGAAAAATCTCATATAAGAACGAAACAATGTTAAAACTTCGATTCCAATATAAAATAGATGTTTGATCTTATGAATTGCAATGTTCTGCCTCGATTGGTAACATTTTTCAAACTGTGGCGCAAGTATTACTAAAGATTTCACGAATTTAACTTCGCGTGTAGCGAAATTCGCGTATGTCGATTAAGTTTTTCGATAAAAATCATATGAAAACGCCTATTTAAACATAGCAAACACGTTATATTCTTGTTATATTCTTTATTCTGCATCGTTAGAATATAAAATCAATGAAATTGAACGAGATTTCAACTTTTCGTTTTTCTACGATACGCGTATATGAGCGAAAAATCGTATAAACGATGCGAAACAATGTTAAAACTTTGATTCCAATATAAAATAGATGTTTGATCTTATGAAATGCAATGTTCTGCATGGATTGGTAACATTTTTCAAACTGTGGGGCAAGTATTACAAAAGATTTCACGAATTTAACTTCGCGTATAGCGAAATTCGCGTATGTCGATTAAGTTTTTCGATAAAAATCATATGAAAACGACTATTTAAACATAGCAAAAACGTTATTTTCTTGTTATATTCTTTATTCTTCATCGATAGAATATAAAATCAATGAAATTGAACGAGATATCAACTTTTCGTTTTTCGACGATACGCGAATATGAGCGAAAAATCTCATATACGAACGAAACAATGTTAAAACTTCGATTCCAATATAAAATAGATGTTTGATCTTATGAAATGCAATGTTCTGCATCGATTGGTAACATTTTTCAAACTGTGGCGCAAGTATTACTAAAGATTTCACGAAATTAACTTCGCGTATCGCGAAATTCGCGTATGTCGATTAAGTTTTTCGATAAAAATCATATGAAAACGCCTATTTAAACATAGCAAACACGTTATATTCTTGTTATATTCTTTATTCTGAGTCGATAGAATATAAAATCAATGAAATTGAACGAGATTTCAACTTTTCGTTTTTTGACGATACGCATATATGAGCGAAAAATCGTATTTACGATGCGAAACAATGTTAAAACTTCGATTCCAATATAAAATAGATGTTTGATCTTATGAAATGCAATGTTCTGCATCGATTGGTAACATTTTTCAATCTTTGGCGCAAGTATTACTAAAGATTTCACGAAATTAACTTCGCGTATGTCGATTAAGATTTTCGATAAAAATCATATGAAAACGCCTATTTAAACATAGCAAACACGTTATATTCTTGTTATATTCTTTATTCTTCATCGATAGAATATAAAATCAATGAAATTGAACGAGATTTCAACATTACGTTTTTCGACGATACGCGTATATGAGCGAAATATCTCATATACGAACGAAACAATGTTAAAACTTCGATTCCATTATAAAATAGATGTTTGATCTTATGAAATGCAATGTTCTGCATCGATTGGTAACATTTTTCAAACTGTGGCGCAAGTATTACAAAAGATTTCACGAATTTAACTTCGCGTATTGCGAAATTCGAGTATGTCGATTAAGTTTTTCGATAAAAATCATATGAAAACGACTATTTAAACATAGTAAAAACGTTATATTCTTGTTATATTCTTTATTCTGCATCGATAGAATAAAAAATCAATGAAATTGAACGATATTTCAACTTTTCGTTTTTCGACGATACGCGTATATGAGCGAAAAATCGTATATACGATGCGAAACAATGTTAAAACTTAGATTCCAATATAAAATAGATGTTTGATCTTATGAAATGCAATGTTCTGCATCGATTGGTAACATTTCTCAAATTGTGGCTCAAGTATTACTAAAGATTTCACAAATTTAACTTCGCATATAGCGAAATTCGCGTATGTCGATTAAGTTTTTCGATAAAAATCATATGAAAACGACTATTTAAACATAGCAAAAACGTTATTTTCTTGTTATATTCTTTATTCTTCATCGATTGAATTTAATATCAATGAAATTGAACGAGATTTCAACTTTTCGTTTTTCGACGATACGCGTATATGAGCGAAAAATTTCATATACGAACGAAACAATGTTAAAACTTCGATTCCAATATAAAATAGATGTTTGATCTTATGAATTGCAATGTTCTGCCTCGATTGGTAACATTTTTCAAACTGTGGCGCAAGTATTACTAAAGATTTCACGAATTTAACTTCGCGTATAGCGAAATTCGCGTATGTCGATTAAGTTTTTCGATAAAAATCATATGAAAACGACTATTTAAACATAGCAAACACGTTATATTCTTGTTATATTCTTTATTCTGCGTCGATAGAATATAAAATCAATGAAATTGAACGAGATTTCAACTTTTCGTTTTACGACGATACGCATATATGAGTGAAAAATCGTATAAACGATGCGAAACAATGTTAAAACTTCGATTCCAATATAAAATAGATGTTTGATCTTATGAAATGCAATGTTCTGCATCGATTGGTAACATTTTTCAAACTGTGGCGCAAGTATTACTAAAGATTTCACGAAATTAACTTCGCGTATAGCGAAATTCGCGTATTTCGATTAAGTTTTCGATAAAAATCATATGAAAACGCCTATTTAAACATAGCAAACACGTTATATTCTTGTTATATTCTTTATTCTGCATCGTTAGAATATAAAATCAATGAAATTGAACGAGATTTCAACTTTTGGTTTTTCTACGATACGCGTATATGAGCGAAAAATCGTATATACGATGCGAAACAATGTTAAAACTTTGATTCCAATATAAAATAGATGTTTGATCTTATGAAATGCAATGTTCTGCATCGATTGGTAACATTTTTCAAACTGTGGCGCAATTTTACAAAAGATTTCACGAATTTAACTTCGCGTATAGCGAAATTCGCGTATGTCGATTAAGTTTTTCGATAAAAATCATATGAAAACGACTATTTAAACATAGCAAAAACGTTATTTTATTGTTATATTCTTTATTCTTCATCGATAGAATATAAAATCAATGGAATTGAACGAGATTTCACCTTTTCGTTTTTCGACGATACGCGTATATGAGCGAAAAATCTCATATACGAAAGAAACAATGTTAAAACTTCGATTCCAATATAAAATAGATGTTTGATCTTATGAAATGCAATGTTCTGCATCGATTGGTAACATTTTTCAAACTGTGGCGCAAGTATTACTAAAGATTTCACGAAATTAACTTCGCGTATAGCGAAATTCGCGTATGTCGATTAAGTTTTTCGATAAAAATCATATGAAAACGACTATTTAAACATAGCAAAAACGTTATTTTCTTGTTATATTCTTTATTCTTCATCGATAGAATATAAAATCAATGAAATTGAACGAGATTTCACCTTTTCGTTTTTCGACGATACGCGTATATGAGCGAAAAATCTCATATACGAAAGAAACAATGTTAAAACTTCGATTCCAATATAAAATAGATGTTTGATCTTATGAAATGCAATGTTCTGCATCGATTGGTAACATTTTTCAAACTGTGGCGCAAGTATTACTAAAGATTTCACGAAATTAACTTCGCGTATAGCGAAATTCGCGTATGTCGATTAAGTTTTTCGATAAAAATCATACGAAAACGCCTATTTAAACATAGCAAACACGTTATATTCTTGTTATATTCTTTATTCTTCATCGATAAAATATAAAATCAATGAAATTGAACGAGATTTCACCTTTTCGTTTTTCGACGATACGCGTATATGAGCGAAAAATCTCATATACGAACGAAACAATTTTAAAACTTCGATTCCAATATAAAATAGATGTTTGATCTTATGAAATGCAATGTTCTGCATCGGTTGGTAACATTTTTCAAACTGTGGCGCAAGTATTACAAAGATTTCACGAAATTAACTTCGCGTATAGCGAAATTCGCGTATGTCGATTAAGTTTTTCGATAAAAATCATACGAAAACGCCTATTTAAACATAGCAAACACGTTATATTCTTGTTGTATTCTTTATACTTCATCGATAGAATATAAAATCAATGAAATTGAACGAGATTTCACCTTTTCGTTTTTCGACGATACGCGTATATGAGCGAAAAATCGTATATACGATGCGAAACAATGTTAAAACTTCGATTCTAATATAAATAGATGTTTGATCTTATGAAATGCAATGTTCTGCATCGATTGGTAACATTTTTCAAACTGTGGCGCAAGTGTTACAAAAGATTTCACGAATTTAACTTCGCGAATAGCGAAATTCTCGTATGTCGATTAAGTTTTTCGATAAAAATCATATGAGTACGACTATTTAAACATAGCAAACACGTTATATTCTTGTTGTATTCTTTATTCTTCATCGATAGAATATAAAATCAATGAAATTGAACGAGATACACACCTTTTCGTTTTTCGACGATACGCGTATATGAGCGAAAAATCGTATATACGATGCGAAACAATGTTAAAACTTCGATTCTAATATAAATAGATGTTTGATCTTATGAAATGCAATGTTCTGCATCGATTGGTAACATTTTTCAAACTGTGGCGCAAGTATTACAAAAGATTTCACGAATTTAACTTCGCGTATAGCGAAATTCGCGTATGTCGATTAAGTTTTTCGATAAAAATCATATGAAAACGACTATTTAAACATAGCAAAAACGTTATTTTCTTGTTATATTCTTTATTCTGCATCGATAGAATATAAAATCAATGAAATTGAACGAGATATCAACTTTTCGTTTTTCGACGATACGCGTATATGAGCGAAAAATCTCATATACGAACGAAAAAATTTTAAAACTTCGATTCCAATATAAAATAGATGTTTGATCTTATGAAATGCAATGTTCTGCATCGATTGGTAATATTTTTCAAACTGTGGCGCAAATATTACTAAAGATTTCACGAAATTAACTTCGCGTATAGCGAAATTCGCGTATGTCGATTAAGTTTTTCGATAAAAATCATACGAAAACGCCTATTTAAACATAGCAAACACGTTATATTCTTGTTGTATTCTTTATTCTACATCGATAGAATATAAAATCAATGAAATTGAACGAGATTTCACCTTTTCGTTTTTCGACGATACGCGTATATGAGCGATAAATCGTATATACGATGCGAAACAATGTTAAAACTTCGATTCTAATATAAATAGATGTTTGATCTTATGAAATGCAATGTTCTGCATCGATTGGTAACATTTTTCAAACTGTGGCGCAAGTATTACAAAAGATTTCACGAATTTAACTTCGCGTATAACGAAATTCGCGTATGTCGATTAAGTTTTTCGATAAAAATAATATGAAAACGACTATTTAAACATAGCAAACACGTTATATTCTTGTTATATTCTTTATTCTGCATCGATAGAATATAAAATCAATGAATTTGAACGAGTTTTCAACTTTTCGTTTTTCGACGATACGCGTATATGAGCGAAAAATCGTATATACGATGCGAAACAATGTTAAAACTTCGATTCCAATATAAATTAGATGTTTGATCTTATGAAATGCAATGATCTGCATCGATTGGTAACATTTTTCAAACTTTGGCGCAAGTATTACTAAAGATTTCACGAATTTAACTTCGCATATAGCGAAATTCGCGTATGTCGATTACGTTTATCGATAAAAATCATATGAAAACGCCTATTTAAACATAGTAAAAACGTTATAATCTTGTTATATTCTTTATTCTGCATCGATAGAATATAAAATCAATGAAATTGAACGAGATATCAACTTTTCGTTTTTCGACGATACGCGTATATGAGCGAAAAATCTCATATACGAACGAAACAATTTTAAAACTTCGATTCCAATATAAAATAGATGTTTGATCTTATGAATTGCAATGTTCTGCCTCGATTGGTAACATTTTTCAAACTGTGGCGCAAGTATTACTAAAGATTTCACGAAATTAACTTCGCGTATAGCGAAATTCGCGTATGTCGATTAAGTTTTTCGATAAAAATCATATAAAAACGCCTATTTAAACATAGCAAACACGTTATATTCTTGTTATATTCTTTATTCTGCGTCGATAGAATATAAAATCAATGAAATTGAACGAGATTTCAACTTTTCGTTTTTCTACGATACGCGTATATGAGTGAAAAATCGTATATACGATGCGAAACAATGTTAAAACTTTGATTCCAATATAAAATAGATGTTTGATCTTATGAAATGCAATGTTCTGCATCGATTGGTAACATTTTTCAAACTGTGGCGCAAGTATTACAAAAGATTTCACGAATTTAACTTCGCGTATAGCGAAATTCGCGTATGTCGATTAAGTTTTTCGATAAAAATCATATGAAAACGACTATTTAAACATAGCAAAAACGTTATTTTCTTGTTATATTCTTTATTCTTCATCGATAGAATATAAAATCAATGAAATTGAACGAGATATCAACTTTTCGTTTTTCGACGATACGCGAATATGAGCGTAAAATCTCATATAAGAACGAAACATTGTTAAAACTTCGATTCCAATATAAAATAGATGTTTGATCATATGAAATGCAATGTTCTGCATCGATTGGTAACATTTTTCAAACTGTGGCGCAAGTATTACTAAAGATTTCACGAAATTAACTTCGCGTATAGCGAAATTCGCGTATGCCGATTACGTTTTTCGATAAATATCATATGAAAACTACTATTTAAACATAGTAAAAACGTTATATTCTTGTTATATTCTTTATTCTGCATCGATAGAATAAAAAATCAATGAAATTGAACGAGATTTCAACTTTTCGTTTTTCGACGATACGCGTATATGAGCGAAAAATCGTATATACGATGGGAAACAATGTTAAAACTTAGATTCCAATATAAAATAGATGTTTGATCTTATGAAATGCAATGTTCTGCATCGATTGGTAACATTTCTCAAACTGTGGCTCAAGTATTACTAAAGATTTCACAAATTTAACTTCGCATATAGCGAAATTCGCGTATGTCGATTACGTTTTTCGATAAAAATCATATGAAAACGACTATTTAAACATAGCAAAAACGTTATTTTCTTGTTATATTCTTTATTCTTCATCGTTAGAATATAAAATCAATGAAATTGAACGAGATTTCACCTTTTCGTTTTTCGACGATACGCGTATATGAGCGAAAAATCTCATATACGAACGAAACAATTTTAAAACTTCGATTCCAATATAAAATAGATGTTTGATCTTATGAAATGCAATGTTCTGCATCGGTTGGTAACATTTTTCAAACTGTGGCGCAAGTATTACAAAGATTTCACGAAATTAACTTCGCGTATAGCGAAATTCGCGTATGTCGATTAAGTTTTTCGATAAAAATCATACGAAAACGCCTATTTAAACATAGCAAACACGTTATATTCTTGTTGTATTCTTTATACTTCATCGATAGAATATAAAATCAATGAAATTGAACGAGATTTCACCTTTTCGTTTTTCGACGATACGCGTATATGAGCGAAAAATCGTATATACGATGCGAAACAATGTTAAAACTTCGATTCTAATATAAATAGATGTTTGATCTTATGAAATGCAATGTTCTGCATCGATTGGTAACATTTTTCAAACTGTGGCGCAAGTGTTACAAAAGATTTCACGAATTTAACTTCGCGAATAGCGAAATTCTCGTATGTCGATTAAGTTTTTCGATAAAAATCATATGAGTACGACTATTTAAACATAGCAAACACGTTATATTCTTGTTGTATTCTTTATTCTTCATCGATAGAATATAAAATCAATGAAATTGAACGAGATACACACCTTTTCGTTTTTCGACGATACGCGTATATGAGCGAAAAATCGTATATACGATGCGAAACAATGTTAAAACTTCGATTCTAATATAAATAGATGTTTGATCTTATGAAATGCAATGTTCTGCATCGATTGGTAACATTTTTCAAACTGTGGCGCAAGTATTACAAAAGATTTCACGAATTTAACTTCGCGTATAGCGAAATTCGCGTATGTCGATTAAGTTTTTCGATAAAAATCATATGAAAACGACTATTTAAACATAGCAAAAACGTTATTTTCTTGTTATATTCTTTATTCTGCATCGATAGAATATAAAATCAATGAAATTGAACGAGATATCAACTTTTCGTTTTTCGACGATACGCGTATATGAGCGAAAAATCTCATATACGAACGAAAAAATTTTAAAACTTCGATTCCAATATAAAATAGATGTTTGATCTTATGAAATGCAATGTTCTGCATCGATTGGTAATATTTTTCAAACTGTGGCGCAAATATTACTAAAGATTTCACGAAATTAACTTCGCGTATAGCGAAATTCGCGTATGTCGATTAAGTTTTTCGATAAAAATCATACGAAAACGCCTATTTAAACATAGCAAACACGTTATATTCTTGTTGTATTCTTTATTCTACATCGATAGAATATAAAATCAATGAAATTGAACGAGATTTCACCTTTTCGTTTTTCGACGATACGCGTATATGAGCGATAAATCGTATATACGATGCGAAACAATGTTAAAACTTCGATTCTAATATAAATAGATGTTTGATCTTATGAAATGCAATGTTCTGCATCGATTGGTAACATTTTTCAAACTGTGGCGCAAGTATTACAAAAGATTTCACGAATTTAACTTCGCGTATAACGAAATTCGCGTATGTCGATTAAGTTTTTCGATAAAAATCATATGAAAACGACTATTTAAACATAGCAAACACGTTATATTCTTGTTATATTCTTTATTCTGCATCGATAGAATATAAAATCAATGAATTTGAACGAGTTTTCAACTTTTCGTTTTTCGACGATACGCGTATATGAGCGAAAAATCGTATATACGATGCGAAACAATGTTAAAACTTCGATTCCAATATAAATTAGATGTTTGATCTTATGAAATGCAATGATCTGCATCGATTGGTAACATTTTTCAAACTTTGGCGCAAGTATTACTAAAGATTTCACGAATTTAACTTCGCATATAGCGAAATTCGCGTATGTCGATTACGTTTATCGATAAAAATCATATGAAAACGCCTATTTAAACATAGTAAAAACGTTATAATCTTGTTATATTCTTTATTCTGCATCGATAGAATATAAAATCAATGAAATTGAACGAGATATCAACTTTTCGTTTTTCGACGATACGCGTATATGAGCGAAAAATCTCATATACGAACGAAACAATTTTAAAACTTCGATTCCAATATAAAATAGATGTTTGATCTTATGAAATGCAATGTTCTGCATCGATTGGTAACATTTTTCAAACTGTGGCGCAAGTATTACTAAAGATTTCACAAAATTAACTTCGCGTATAGCGAAATTCGCGTATGTCGATTAAGTTTTTCGATAAAAATCATACGAAAACGCCTATTTAAACATAGCAAACACGTTATATTCTTGTTGTATTCTTTATACTTCATCGATAGAATATAAAATCAATGAAATTGAACGAAATTTCACCTTTTCGTTTTTCGACGATACGCGTATATGAGCGAAAAATCGTATATACGATGCGAAACAATGTTAAAACTTCGATTCCAATATAAAATAGATGTTTGATCTTATGAAATGCAATGATCTGCATCGATTGGTAACATTTTTCAAACTGTGGCGCAAGTATTACTAAAGATTTCACGAATTTAACTTCGCATATAGCGAAATTCGCGTATGTAGATTACGTTTATCGATAAAAATCATATGAAAACGCCTATTTAAACATAGTAAAAACGTTATAATCTTGTTATATTCTTTATTCTGCATCGATAGAATATAAAATCAATGAAATTGAACGAGATATCAACTTTTCGTTTTTCGACGATACGCGTATATGAGCGAAAAATCTCATATACGAACGAAACAATTTTAAAACTTCGATTCCAATATAAAATAGATGTTTGATCTTATGAAATGCAATGTTCTGCATCGATTGGTAACATTTTTCAAACTGTGGCGCAAGTATTACTAAAGATTTCACGAAATTAACTTCGCGTATAGCGAAATTCGCGTATGTCGATCAAGTTTTTCGATAAAAATCATACGAAAACGCTTATTTAAACATAGCAAACACGTTATATTCTTGTTGTATTCTTTATACTTCATCGATAGAATATAAAATCAATGAAATTGAACGAGATTTCACCTTTTCGTTTTTCGACGATACGCGTATATGAGCGAAAAATCGTATATACGATGCGAAACAATGTTAAAACTTCGATTCTAATATAAATAGATGTGTGATCTTATGAAATGCAATGTTCTGCATCGATTGGTAACATTTTTCAAACTGTGGCGCAAGTGTTACAAAAGATTTCACGAATTTAACTTCGCGAATAGCGAAATTCGCGTATGTCGATTAAGTTTTTCGATAAAAATCATATGAAAACGACTATTTAAACATAGCAAACACGTTATATTCTTGTTGTATTCTTTATTCGTCATCGATAGAATATAAAATCAATGAAATTGAACGAGATATCACCTTTTCGTTTTTCGACGATACGCGTATATGAGCGAAAAATCGTATATACGATGCGAAACAATGTTAAAACTTCGATTCTAATATAAATAGATGTTTGATCTTATGAAATGCAATGTTCTGCATCGATTGGTAACATTTTTCAAACTGTGGCGCAAGTATTACAAAAGATTTCACGAATTTAACTTCGCGTATAGCGAAATTCGCGTATGTCGATTAAGTTTTTCGATAAAAATCATATGAAAACGACTATTTAAACATAGCAAAAACGTTATTTTCTTGTTATATTCTTTATTCTGCATCGATAGAATATAAAATCAATGAAATTGAACGAGATATCAACTTTTCGTTTTTCGACGATACGCGTATATGAGCGAAAAATCTCATATACGAACGAAACAATTTTAAAACTTCGATTCCAATATAAAATAGATGTTTAGTCTTATGAAATGCAATGTTCTGCATCGATTGGTAATATTTTTCAAACTGTGGCGCGAGTATTACTAAAGATTTCACGAAATTAACTTCGCGTATAGCGAAATTCGCGTATGTCGATTAAGTTTTTCGATAAAAATCATACGAAAACGCCTATTTAATCATAGCAAACACGTTATATTCTTGTTGTATTCTTTATTCTTCATCGATAGAATATAAAATCAATGAAATTGAACGAGATTTCACCTTTTCGTTTTTCGACGATACGCGTATATGAGCGATAAATCGTATATACGATGCGAAACAATGTTAAAACTTCGATTCTAATATAATTGATGTTTGATCTTATGAAATGCAATGTTCTGCATCGATTGGTAACATTTTTCAAACTGTGGCGCAAGTATTACAAAAGTTTTCACGAATTTAACTTCGCGTATAGCGAAATTCGCGTATGTCGATTAAGTTTTTCGATAAAAATCATATGAAAACGACTATTTAAACATAGCAAAAACGTTATTTTCTTGTTATATTCTTTATTCTTCATCGATAGAATATAAAATCAATGAAATTGGACGAGATATCAACTTTTCCTTTTTCGACGATACGCGTATATGAGCGAAAAATCTCATATACGAACGGAACAATGTTAAAACTTCGATTCCAATATAAAATAGATGTTTGATCTTATGAAATGCAATGTTCTGCATCGATTGGTAACATTTTTCAAACTTTGGCGCAAGTATTACTAAAGATTTCACGAAATTAACTTCGCGTATAGCGAAATTCGCGTATGTCGATTAAGTTTTCGATAAAAATCATATGAAAACGCCTATTTAAACATAGCAAACACGTTATATTCTTGTTATATTCTTTATTCTGCATCGATAGAATATAAAATCAATGAAATTGAACGAGATTTCAACTTTTCGTTTTTCGACGATACGCGTATATGAGCGAAATATCGTATATACGATGCGATACAATGTTAAAACTTCGATTCGAATATAAAATAGATGTTTGATCTTACGAAATGCAATGTTCTGCATCGATTGGTAACATTTTTCAAACTGTGGCGCAAGTATTACAAAAGTTTTCACGAATTTAACTTCGCGTATAGCGAAATTCGCGTATGTCGATTAAGTTTTTCGATAAAAAGCATATGAAAACGACTATTTAAACATAGCAAAAACGTTATTTTCTTGTTATATTCTTTATTCTTCATCGATAGAATATAAAATCAATGAAATCGAACGAGATATCAACTTTTCGTTTTTCGACGATACGCGAATATGAGCGAAAAATCTCATATACGAACGAAACAATGTTAAAACTTCGATTCCAATATAAAATAGATGTTTGATCTTATGAAATGCAATGTTCTGCATCGATTGGTAACATTTTTCAAACTGTGGCGCAAGTATTACTAAAGATTTCACGAAATTAACTTCGCGTATAGCGAAATTCGCGTATGTCGATTAAGTTTTTCGATAAAAATCATATGAAAACGCCTATTTAAACATAGCAAACAAGTTATATTCTTGTTATATTCTTTATTCTGCATCGTTAGAATATAAAATCAATGAAATTGAACGAGATTTCAACTTTTCGTTTTTCTACAATACGCGTATATGAGCGAAAAATCGTATATTCGATGCGAAACAATGTTAAAACTTTGATTCCAATATAAAATAGATGTTTGATCTTATGAAATGCAATGTTCTGCATCGATTGGTAACATTTTTCAAACTGTGGCGCAAGTATTACAAATGATTTCACGAATTTAACTTCGCGTATAGCGAAATCCGCGTATGTCGATTAAGTTTTTCGATAAAAATCATATGAAAACGACTATTTAAACATAGCAAAAACGTTATTTTCTTGTTATATTCTTTATTCTTCATCGATAGAATATAAAATCAATGAAATTGAACGAGATATCAACTTTTCGTTTTTCGACGATACGCGAATATGAGCGAAAAATCTCATATACGAAAGAAACAATGTTAAACCTTCGATTCCAATATAAAATAGATGTTTGATCTTATGAAATGCAATGTTCTGCATCGATTGGTAACATTTTTCAAACTGTGGCGCAAGTATTACAAAAGTTTTCACGAATTTAACTTCGCGTATAGCGAAATTCGCGTATGTCGATTAAGTTTTTCGATAAAAATCATATGAAAACAACTATTTAAACATAGCAAAAACGTTATTTTCTTGTTATATTCTTTATTCTTCATCGATAGAATATAAAATCAATGAAATTGAACGAGATATCAACTTTTCGTTTTTCGACGATACGCGAATATGAGCAATAAATCTCATATACGAACGAAACAATGTTAAAACTTCGATTCCAATATAAAATAGATGTTTGATCTTATGAAATGCAATGTTCTGCATCGATTGGTAACATTTTTCAAACTGTGGCGCAAGTATTACTAAAAATTTCACGAAATTAACTTCGCGTATAGCGAAATTCGCGTATGTCGATTAAGTTTTTCGATAAAAATCATATAAAAACGCCTATTTAAACATAGCAAACACGTTATATTCTTGTTATATTCTTTATTCTGCGTCGATAGAATATAAAATCAATGAAATTGAACGAGATTTCAACTTTTCGTTTTTCGACGATACGCGTATATGAGCGAAAAATCGTATATACGATGCGAAACAATGTTAAAACTTCGATTCCAATATAAAATAGATGTTTGATCTTATGAAATGCAATGTTCTGCATCGATTGGTAACATTTTTCAAACTGTGGCGCAAGTATTACTAAAGATTTCACGAAATTAACTTCGCGTATAGCGAAATTCGCGTATGTCGATTAAGTTTTTCGTTAAAAATCAAAAGAAAACGACTATTTAAACATAGCAAAAACGTTATTTTCTTGTTATATTCTTTATTCTGCTTCGATAGAATATAAAATCAATGAAATTGAACGAGATATCAACTTTTCGTTTTTCGACGATACGCGTATATGAGCGAAAAATCACATATACGAACGAAACAATGTTAAAACTTCGATTCCAATATAAAATAGATGTTTGATGTTATGAAATGCAATGTTCTGCATCGATTGGTAACATTTTTCAAACTGTGGCTAAAGTATTACTAAAGATTTCACGAAATTAACTTCGCGTATAGCGAAATTCGCGTATGTCGATTAAGTTTTTCGATAAAAATCATATGAAAACGCCTATTTAAACATAGCAAACACGTTATATTCTTGTTATATTCTTTATTATACATCGATAGAATATAAAATCAATGAAATTGAACGAGATTTCAACTTTTCGTTTTTCGACGATACGCGTATATGAGCGAAAAATCGTATATACGATGCGAAACAATGTTAAAACTTCGATTCCAATATAAAATAGATGTTTGATCTTATGAAATGCAATGTTCTGCATCGATTGGTAACATTTCTCAAACTGTGGCTCAAGTATTACTAAAGAGTTCACAAATTTAACTTCGCATATAGCGAAATTCGCGTATGTCGATTACGTTTTTCGATAAAAATCATATGAAAACGACTATTTAAACATAGCAAAAACGTTATTTTCTTGTTATATTCTTTATTCTTCATCGATAGAATATAATATCAATGAAATTGATCGAGATTTCAACTTTTCGTTTTTCGACGATACGCGTATATGAGCGAAAAATCTCATATACGAACGAAACAATGTTAAAACTTCGATTCCAATATAAAATAGATGTTTGATCTTATGAATTGCAATGTTCTGCCTCGATTGGTAACATTTTTCAAACTGTGGCGCAAGTATTACTAAAGATTTCACGAAATTAACTTCGCGTATAGCGAAATTCGCGTATGTCGATTAAGTTTTTCGATAAAAATCATATAAAAACGCCTATTTAAACATAGCAAACACGTTATATTCTTGTTATATTCTTTATTCTGCGTCGATAGAATATAAAATCAATGAAATTGAACGAGATTTCAACTTTTCGTTTTTCTACGATACGCGTATATGAGTGAAAAATCGTATATACGATGCGAAACAATGTTAAAACTTCGATTCTAATATAATTGATGTTTGATCTTATGAAATGCAATGTTCTGCATCGATTGGTAACATTTTTCAAACTGTGGCGCAAGTATTACAAAAGTTTTCACGAATTTAACTTCGCGTATAGCGAAATTCGCGTATGTCGATTAAGTTTTTCGATAAAAATCATATGAAAACGACTATT
Source organism: Vespa crabro (assembly GCF_910589235.1). Lineage (NCBI taxonomy): Eukaryota > Metazoa > Arthropoda > Insecta > Hymenoptera > Vespidae > Vespa > Vespa crabro. The sequence goes on from NC_060955.1 coordinate 10,022,138, forward strand.
TAAACATAGCAAAAACGTTATTTTCTTGTTATATTCTTTATTCTTCATCGATAGAATATAAAATCAATGAAATTGGACGAGATATCAACTTTTCCTTTTTCGACGATACGCGTATATGAGCGAAAAATCTCATATACGAACGGAACAATGTTAAAACTTCGATTCCAATATAAAATAGATGTTTGATCTTATGAAATGCAATGTTCTGCATCGATTGGTAACATTTTTCAAACTTTGGCGCAAGTATTACTAAAGATTTCACGAAATTAACTTCGCGTATAGCGAAATTCGCGTATGTCGATTAAGTTTTCGATAAAAATCATATGAAAACGCCTATTTAAACATAGCAAACACGTTATATTCTTGTTATATTCTTTATTCTGCATCGATAGAATATAAAATCAATGAAATTGAACGAGATTTCAACTTTTCGTTTTTCGACGATACGCGTATATGAGCGAAATATCGTATATACGATGCGATACAATGTTAAAACTTCGATTCGAATATAAAATAGATGTTTGATCTTACGAAATGCAATGTTCTGCATCGATTGGTAACATTTCTCAAACTGTGGCTCAAGTATTACTAAAGATTTCACAAATTTAACTTCGCATATAGCGAAATTCGCGTATGTCGATTACGTTTTTCGATAAAAATCATATGAAAACGACTATTTAAACATAGCAAAAACGTTATTTTCTTGTTATATTCTTTATTCTTCATCGTTAGAATATAAAATCAATGAAATTGAACGAGATTTCAACTTTTCGTTTTTCGACGATACGCGTATATGAGCGAAAAATCGTATATACGATGAGAAACAATGTTAAAACTTTGATTCCAATATAAAATAGATGTTTGATCTTAAGAAATGCAATGTTCTGCATCGATTGGTAACATTTTTCAAACTTTGGCGCAAGTATTACTAAAGATTTCACGAAATTAACTTCGCGTATAGCGAAATTCGCGTATGTCGATTAAGTTTTCGATAAAAATCATATGATAACGCCTATTTAAACATAGCAAACACGTTATATTCTTCTTATAATCTTTATTCTGCATCGTTAGAATATAAAATCAATGAAATTGAACGAGATTTCAACTTTTCGTTTTTCTACGATACCCGTATATGAGCGAAAAATCGTATATACGATGCGAAACAATGTTAAAAGTTTGATTCCAATATAAAATAGATGTTTGATCATATGAAATGCAATGTTCTGCATCGATTGGTAACATTTTTCAAACTGTGGCGCAAGTATTACAAAAGATTTCACGAATTTAACTTCGCGTATTGCGAAATTCGCGTATGTCGATTAAGTTTTTCGATAAAAATCATATGAAAACGACTATTTAAACATAGCAAAAACGTTATTTTCTTGTTATATTCTTTATTCTTCATCGATAGAATATAAAATCAATGAAATTGAACGAGATATCAACTTTTCGTTTTTCGACGATTCGCGAATATGAGCGAAAAATCTCATATACGAACGAAACAATGTTAAAACTTCGATTCCAATATAAAATAGATGTTTGATCTTATGAAATGCAATGTTCTGCATCGATTGCTAACATTTTTCAAACTGTGGCGCAAGTATTACTAAAGATTTCACGAAATTAACTTCGCGTATAGCGAAATTCGCGTATGTCGATTAAGTTTTTCGATAAAAATCATATGAAAACGCCTATTTAAACATAGCAAACACGTTATATTCTTGTTATATTCTTTATTCTGCGTCGAAAGAATATAAAATCAATGAAATTGAACGAGATTTCAACTTTTCGTTTTTCGACGATACGCGTATATGAGCGAAAAATAATATATACGATGCGAAACAATGTTAAAACTTCGATTCCAATATAAAATAGATGTTTGATCTTATGAAATGCAATGTTCTGCATCGATTGGTAACATTTCTCAAACTGTGGCTCAAGTATTACTAAAGATTTAACAAATTTAACTTCGCATATAGCGAAATTCGCGTATGTCGATTACGTTTTTCGATAAAAATCATATGAAAACGACTATTTAAACATAGCAAAAACGTTATTTTCTTGTTATATTCTTTATTCTTCATCGATAGAATATAAAATCAATGAAATTGAACGAGATATCAACTTTTCGTTTTTCTACGATACGCGTATATGAGCGAAAAATCGTATATACGATGCGAAACAATGTTAAAAGTTTGATTCCAATATAAAATAGATGTTTGATCTTATGAAATGCAATGTTCTGCATCGATTGGTAACATTTTTCAAACTGTGGCGCAAGTATTACAAAAGATTTCACGAATTTAACTTCGCGTATTGCGAAATTCGCGTATGTCGATTAAGTTTTTCGATAAAAATCATATGAAAACGACTATTTAAACATAGCAAAAACGTTATTTTCTTGTTATATTCTTTATTCTTCATCGATAGAATATAAAATCAATGAAATTGAACGAGATATCAACTTTTCGTTTTTCGACGATTCGCGAATATGAGCGAAAAATCTCATATACGAACGAAACAATGTTAAAACTTCGATTCCAATATAAAATAGATGTTTGATCTTATGAAATGCAATGTTCTGCATCGATTGCTAACATTTTTCAAACTGTGGCGCAAGTATTACTAAAGATTTCACGAAATTAACTTCGCGTATAGCGAAATTCGCGTATGTCGATTAAGTTTTTCGATAAAAATCATATGAAAACGCCTATTTAAACATAGCAAACACGTTATATTCTTGTTATATTCTTTATTCTGCGTCGATAGAATATAAAATCAATGAAATTGAACGAGATTTCAACTTTTCGTTTTTCGACGATACGCGTATATGAGCGAAAAATAGTATATACGATGCGAAACAATGTTAAAACTTCGATTCCAATATAAAATAGATGTTTGATCTTATGAAATGCAATGTTCTGCATCGATTGGTAACATTTTTCAAACTGTGGCGCAAGTATTACTAAAGATTTCACGAAATTAACTTCGCGTATAGCGATATTCGCGCATGTCGATTAAGTTTTTCGATAAAAATCATATGAAAACGACTTTTTAATCATAGCAAAAACGTTATATTCTTGTTATATTCTTTATTCTTCATCGATGGAATATAAAATCAATGAAATTGAACGAGATTTCAACTTTTCGTTTTTCGACGATACGCGTATATGAGCGAAAAATCGTATATACGATGCGAAACAATGATAAAACTTCGATTCCAATATAAAATAGATGTTTGATCTTATGAAATGCAATGTTCTGCATCGATTGGTAACATTTTTCAAACTGTGGCGCAAGTATTACTAAAGATTTCACTAAATTAACTTCGCGTATAGCGAAATTCGCGTATGTCGATTAAGTTTTTCGATAAAAATCATATGAAAACGCCTATTTAAACATAGCAAACACGTTATATTCTTGTTATATTCTTTATTCTTCATCGATAGAATATAAAATCAATGAAATTGAACGAGATTTCAAATTTCGTTTTTCGACGATACGCGTATATGAGCGAAAAATCGTATATACGATGCGAAACAATGTTAAAACTTAGATTCCAATATAAAATAGATGTTTGATCTTATGAAATGCAATGTTCTGCATCGATTGGTAACATTTTTCAAACTGTGGCGCAAGTATTACTAAAGATTTCACGAAATTAACTTCGCGTATAGCGATATTCGCGCATGTCGATTAAGTTTTTCGATAAAAATCATATGAAAACGACTATTTAAACATAGCAAAAACGTTATTTTCTTGTTATATTCTTTATTCTTCATCGATAGAATATAAAATCAATGAATTGAACGAGATATCAACTTTTCGTTTTTCGACGATACGCGAATATGAGCGTAAAATCTCATATAAGAACGAAACATTGTTAAAACTTCGATTCCAATATAAAATAGATGTTTGATCATATGAAATGCAATGTTCTGCATCGATTGGTAACATTTTTCAAACTGTGGCGCAAGTATTACTAAAGATTTCACGAAATTAACTTCGCGTATAGCGAAATTCGCGTATGCCGATTACGTTTTTCGATAAATATCATATGAAAACTACTATTTAAACATAGTAAAAACGTTATATTCTTGTTATATTCTTTATTCTGCATCGATAGAATAAAAAATCAATGAAATTGAACGAGATTTCAACTTTTCGTTTTTCGACGATACGCGTATATGAGCGAAAAATCGTATATACGATGGGAAACAATGTTAAAACTTAGATTCCAATATAAAATAGATGTTTGATCTTATGAAATGCAATGTTCTGCATCGATTGGTAACATTTCTCAAACTGTGGCTCAAGTATTACTAAAGATTTCACAAATTTAACTTCGCATATAGCGAAATTCGCGTATGTCGATTACGTTTTTCGATAAAAATCATATGAAAACGACTATTTAAACATAGCAAAAACGTTATTTTCTTGTTATATTCTTTATTCTTCATCGTTAGAATATAAAATCAATGAAATTGAACGAGATTTCAACTTTTCGTTTTTCGACGATACGCGTATATGAGCGAAAAATCGTATATACGATGAGAAACAATGTTAAAACTTTGATTCCAATATAAAATAGATGTTTGATCTTAAGAAATGCAATGTTCTGCATCGATTGGTAACATTTTTCAAACTTTGGCGCAAGTATTACTAAAGATTTCACGAAATTAACTTCGCGTATAGCGAAATTCGCGTATGTCGATTAAGTTTTCGATAAAAATCATATGATAACGCCTATTTAAACATAGCAAACACGTTATATTCTTCTTATATTCTTTATTCTGCATCGTTAGAATATAAAATCAATGAAATTGAACGAGATTTCAACTTTTCGTTTTTCTACGATACCCGTATATGAGCGAAAAATCGTATATACGATGCGAAACAATGTTAAAAGTTTGATTCCAATATAAAATAGATGTTTGATCATATGAAATGCAATGTTCTGCATCGATTGGTAACATTTTTCAAACTGTGGCGCAAGTATTACAAAAGATTTCACGAATTTAACTTCGCGTATTGCGAAATTCGCGTATGTCGATTAAGTTTTTCGATAAAAATCATATGAAAACGACTATTTAAACATAGCAAAAACGTTATTTTCTTGTTATATTCTTTATTCTTCATCGATAGAATATAAAATCAATGAAATTGAACGAGATATCAACTTTTCGTTTTTCGACGATTCGCGAATATGAGCGAAAAATCTCATATACGAACGAAACAATGTTAAAACTTCGATTCCAATATAAAATAGATGTTTGATCTTATGAAATGCAATGTTCTGCATCGATTGCTAACATTTTTCAAACTGTGGCGCAAGTATTACTAAAGATTTCACGAAATTAACTTCGCGTATAGCGAAATTCGCGTATGTCGATTAAGTTTTTCGATAAAAATCATATGAAAACGCCTATTTAAACATAGCAAACACGTTATATTCTTGTTATATTCTTTATTCTGCGTCGATAGAATATAAAATCAATGAAATTGAACGAGATTTCAACTTTTCGTTTTTCGACGATACGCGTATATGAGCGAAAAATAGTATATACGATGCGAAACAATGTTAAAACTTCGATTCCAATATAAAATAGATGTTTGATCTTATGAAATGCAATGTTCTGCATCGATTGGTAACATTTTTCAAACTGTGGCGCAAGTATTACTAAAGATTTCACGAAATTAACTTCGCGTATAGCGATATTCGCGCATGTCGATTAAGTTTTTCGATAAAAATCATATGAAAACGCCTATTTAATCATAGCAAACACGTTATATTCTTGTTATATTCTTTATTCTTCATCGATGGAATATAAAATCAATGAAATTGAACGAGATTTCAACTTTTCGTTTTTCGACGATACGCGTATATGAGCGAAAAATCGTATATACGATGCGAAACAATGATAAAACTTCGATTCCAATATAAAATAGATGTTTGATCTTATGAAATGCAATGTTCTGCATCGATTGGTAACATTTTTCAAACTGTGGCGCAAGTATTACTAAAGATTTCACTAAATTAACTTCGCGTATAGCGAAATTCGCGTATGTCGATTAAGTTTTTCGATAAAAATCATATGAAAACGCCTATTTAAACATAGCAAACACGTTATATTCTTGTTATATTCTTTATTCTTCATCGATAGAATATAAAATCAATGAAATTGAACGAGATTTCAAATTTCGTTTTTCGACGATACGCGTATATGAGCGAAAAATCGTATATACGATGCGAAACAATGTTAAAACTTAGATTCCAATATAAAATAGATGTTTGATCTTATGAAATGCAATGTTCTGCATCGATTGGTAACATTTTTCAAACTGTGGCGCAAGTATTACTAAAGATTTCACGAAATTAACTTCGCGTATAGCGATATTCGCGCATGTCGATTAAGTTTTTCGATAAAAATCATATGAAAACGACTATTTAAACATAGCAAAAACGTTATTTTCTTGTTATATTCTTTATTCTTCATCGATAGAATATAAAATCAATGAAATTGAACGAGATATCAACTTTTCGTTTTTCGACGATACGCGAATATGAGCGTAAAATCTCATATAAGAACGAAACATTGTTAAAACTTCGATTCCAATATAAAATAGATGTTTGATCTTAAGAAATGCAATGTTCTGCATCGATTGGTAACATTTTTCAAACTTTGGCGCAAGTATTACTAAAGATTTCACGAAATTAACTTCGCGTATAGCGAAATTCGCGTATGTCGATTAAGTTTTCGATAAAAATCATATGATAACGCCTATTTAAACATAGCAAACACGTTATATTCTTCTTATATTCTTTATTCTGCATCGTTAGAATATAAAATCAATGAAATTGAACGAGATTTCAACTTTTCGTTTTTCTACGATACCCGTATATGAGCGAAAAATCGTATATACGATGCGAAACAATGTTAAAAGTTTGATTCCAATATAAAATAGATGTTTGATCATATGAAATGCAATGTTCTGCATCGATTGGTAACATTTTTCAAACTGTGGCGCAAGTATTACAAAAGATTTCACGAATTTAACTTCGCGTATTGCGAAATTCGCGTATGTCGATTAAGTTTTTCGATAAAAATCATATGAAAACGACTATTTAAACATAGCAAAAACGTTATTTTCTTGTTATATTCTTTATTCTTCATCGATAGAATATAAAATCAATGAAATTGAACGAGATATCAACTTTTCGTTTTTCTCGATTCGCGAATATGAGCGAAAAATCTCATATACGAACGAAACAATGTTAAAACTTCGATTCCAATATAAAATAGATGTTTGATCTTATGAAATGCAATGTTCTGCATCGATTGCTAACATTTTTCAAACTGTGGCGCAAGTATTACTAAAGATTTCACGAAATTAACTTCGCGTATAGCGAAATTCGCGTATGTCGATTAAGTTTTTCGATAAAAATCATATGAAAACGCCTATTTAAACATAGCAAACACGTTATATTCTTGTTATATTCTTTATTCTGCGTCGAAAGAATATAAAATCAATGAAATTGAACGAGATTTCAACTTTTCGTTTTTCGACGATACGCGTATATGAGCGAAAAATAATATATACGATGCGAAACAATGTTAAAACTTCGATTCCAATATAAAATAGATGTTTGATCTTATGAAATGCAATGTTCTGCATCGATTGGTAACATTTCTCAAACTGTGGCTCAAGTATTACTAAAGATTTCACAAATTTAACTTCGCATATAGCGAAATTCGCGTATGTCGATTACGTTTTTCGATAAAAATCATATGAAAACGACTATTTAAACATAGCAAAAACGTTATTTTCTTGTTATATTCTTTATTCTTCATCGATAGAATATAAAATCAATGAAATTGAACGAGATATCAACTTTTCGTTTTTCTACGATACGCGTATATGAGCGAAAAATCGTATATACGATGCGAAACAATGTTAAAAGTTTGATTCCAATATAAAATAGATGTTTGATCTTATGAAATGCAATGTTCTGCATCGATTGGTAACATTTTTCAAACTGTGGCGCAAGTATTACAAAAGATTTCACGAATTTAACTTCGCGTATTGCGAAATTCGCGTATGTCGATTAAGTTTTTCGATAAAAATCATATGAAAACGACTATTTAAACATAGCAAAAACGTTATTTTCTTGTTATATTCTTTATTCTTCATCGATAGAATATAAAATCAATGAAATTGAACGAGATATCAACTTTTCGTTTTTCGACGATTCGCGAATATGAGCGAAAAATCTCATATACGAACGAAACAATGTTAAAACTTCGATTCCAATATAAAATAGATGTTTGATCTTATGAAATGCAATGTTCTGCATCGATTGCTAACATTTTTCAAACTGTGGCGCAAGTATTACTAAAGATTTCACGAAATTAACTTCGCGTATAGCGAAATTCGCGTATGTCGATTAAGTTTTTCGATAAAAATCATATGAAAACGCCTATTTAAACATAGCAAACACGTTATATTCTTGTTATATTCTTTATTCTGCGTCGATAGAATATAAAATCAATGAAATTGAACGAGATTTCAACTTTTCGTTTTTCGACGATACGCGTATATGAGCGAAAAATAGTATATACGATGCGAAACAATGTTAAAACTTCGATTCCAATATAAAATAGATGTTTGATCTTATGAAATGCAATGTTCTGCATCGATTGGTAACATTTTTCAAACTGTGGCGCAAGTATTACTAAAGATTTCACGAAATTAACTTCGCGTATAGCGATATTCGCGCATGTCGATTAAGTTTTTCGATAAAAATCATATGAAAACGCCTATTTAATCATAGCAAACACGTTATATTCTTGTTATATTCTTTATTCTTCATCGATGGAATATAAAATCAATGAAATTGAACGAGATTTCAACTTTTCGTTTTTCGACGATACGCGTATATGAGCGAAAAATCGTATATACGATGCGAAACAATGATAAAACTTCGATTCCAATATAAAATAGATGTTTGATCTTATGAAATGCAATGTTCTGCATCGATTGGTAACATTTTTCAAACTGTGGCGCAAGTATTACTAAAGATTTCACTAAATTAACTTCGCGTATAGCGAAATTCGCGTATGTCGATTAAGTTTTTCGATAAAAATCATATGAAAACGCCTATTTAAACATAGCAAACACGTTATATTCTTGTTATATTCTTTATTCTTCATCGATAGAATATAAAATCAATGAAATTGAACGAGATTTCAAATTTCGTTTTTCGACGATACGCGTATATGAGCGAAAAATCGTATATACGATGCGAAACAATGTTAAAACTTAGATTCCAATATAAAATAGATGTTTGATCTTATGAAATGCAATGTTCTGCATCGATTGGTAACATTTTTCAAACTGTGGCGCAAGTATTACTAAAGATTTCACGAAATTAACTTCGCGTATAGCGATATTCGCGCATGTCGATTAAGTTTTTCGATAAAAATCATATGAAAACGCCTATTTAATCATAGCAAACACGTTATATTCTTGTTATATTCTTTATTCTTCATCGATGGAATATAAAATCAATGAAATTGAACGAGATTTCAACTTTTCGTTTTTCGACGACACGCGTATATGAGCGAAAAATAGTATATACGATGCGAAACAATGTTAAAACTTCGATTCCAATATAAAATAGATGTTTGATCTTATGAAATGCAATGTTCTGCATCGATTGGTAACATTTTTCAAACTGTGGCGCAAGTATTACAAAAGATTTCACGAAATTAACTTCGCGTATAGCGAAATTCGCGTATGTCGATTAAGTTTTTCGATAAAAATCATATGAAAACGCCTATTTAAACATAGCAAACACGTTATATTCTTGTTATATTCTTTATTCTTCATCGATAGAATATAAAATCAATGAAATTGAACGAGATTTCAACTTTTCGTTTTTCGACGATACGCGTATATGAGCGAAAAATCGTATATACGATGCGAAACAATGTTAAAACTTAGATTCCAATATAAAATAGATGTTTGATCTTATGAAATGCAATGTTCTGCATCGATTGGTAACATTTCTCAAACTGTGGCTCAAGTATCACTAAAGAATTCACAAATTTGACTTCGCATATAGCGAAATTCGCGTATGTCGATTACGTTTTTCGATAAAAATCATATGAAAACGACTATTTAAACATAGCAAAAACGTTATTTTCTTGTTATATTCTTTATTCTTCATCGATAGAATATAAAATCAATGAAATTGAACGAGATATCAACTTTTCGTTTTTCGACGATACGCTTATATGAGCGTAAAATCTCATATACGAACGAAACAATGTTAAAACTTCGATTCCAATATAAAATAGATGTTTGATCTTATGAAATGCAATGTTCTGCATCGATTGGTAACATTTTTCAAACTGTGGCGCAAGTATTACAAAAGATTTCACGAATTTAACTTCGCGTATAGCGAAATTCGCGTATGTCGATTAAGTTTTTCGATAAAAATCATATGAAAACGACTATTTAAACATAGCAAAAACGTTATTTTCTTGTTATATTCTTTATTCTTCATCGATAGAATATAAAATCAATGAAATTGAACGAGATATCAACTTTTCGTTTTTCGACGATACGCGAATATGAGCGAAAAATCTCATATACGAACGAAACAATGTTAAAACTTCGATTCCAATATAAAATAGATGTTTGATCTTATGAAATGCAATGTTTTGCATCGATTGGTAACATTTTTCAAACTGTGGCGCAAGTATTACTAAAGATTTCACGAAATTAACTTCGCGTATAGCGAAATTCGCGTATGTCGATTAAGTTTTTCGATAAAAATCATATGAAAACGCCTATTTAATCATAGCAAACACGTTATATTCTTGTTATATTCTTTATTCTGCATCGATAGAATAAAAAATCAATGAAATTGAACGAGATTTCAACTTCTCGTTCTTCGACGATACGCGTATATGAGCGAAAAATCGTATATACGATGCGAAACAATGTTAAAACTTAGATTCCAATATAAAATAGATGTTTGATCTTATGAAATGCAATGTTCTGCATCGATTGGTAACATTTTTCAAACTGTGGCGCAAGTATTACAAAAGATTTCACGAATTTAACTTCGCGTATAGCGAAATTCGCGTATGTCGATTAAGTTTTTCGATGAAAATCATATGAAAACGAATATTTAAACATAGCAAACACGTTATATTCTTGTTATATTCTTTATTCTGCGTCGATAGAATATAAAATCAATAAAATTGAACGAGATTTCAAATTTTCGTTTTTCGACGATACGCGTATATGAGCGAAAAATAGTATATACGATGCGAAACAATGTTAAAACTTCGATTGCAATATAAAATAGATGTTTGATCTTATGAAATGCAATGTTCTGCATCGATTGGTAACATTTCTCAAACTGTGGCTCAAGTATTACTAAAGAATTCACAAATTTGACTTCGCATATAGCGAAATTCGCGTATGTCGATTACGTTTTTCGATAAAAATCATATGAAAACGACTATTTAAACATAGCAAAAACGTTATTTTCTTGTTATATTCTTTATTCTTCATCGATAGAATATAAAATCAATGAAATTGAACGAGATATCAACTTTTCGTTTTTCGACGATACGCTTATATGAGCGTAAAATCTCATATACGAACGAAACAATGTTAAAACTTCGATTCCAATATAAAATAGATGTTTGATCTTATGAAATGCAATGTTCTGCATCGATTGGTAACATTTTTCAAACTGTGGCGCAAGTATTACAAAAGATTTCACGAATTTAACTTCGCGTATAGCGAAATTCGCGTATGTCGATTAAGTTTTTCGATAAAAATCATATGAAAACGACTATTTAAACATAGCAAAAACGTTATTTTCTTGTTATATTCTTTATTCTTCATCGATAGAATATAAAATCAATGAAATTGAACGAGATATCAACTTTTCGTTTTTCGACGATACGCGAATATGAGCGAAAAATCTCATATACGAACGAAACAATGTTAAAACTTCGATTCCAATATAAAATAGATGTTTGATCTTATGAAATGCAATGTTTTGCATCGATTGGTAACATTTTTCAAACTGTGGCGCAAGTATTACTAAAGATTTCACGAAATTAACTTCGCGTATAGCGAAATTCGCGTATGTCGATTAAGTTTTTCGATAAAAATCATATGAAAACGCCTATTTAATCATAGCAAACACGTTATATTCTTGTTATATTCTTTATTCTGCATCGATAGAATAAAAAATCAATGAAATTGAACGAGATTTCAACTTCTCGTTCTTCGACGATACGCGAATATGAGCGAAAAATCTCATATACGAACGAAACAATGTTAAAACTTCGATTCCAATATAAAATAGATGTTTGATCTTATGAAATGCAATGTTTTGCATCGATTGGTAACATTTTTCAAACTGTGGCGCAAGTATTACTAAAGATTTCACGAAATTAACTTCGCGTATAGCGAAATTCGCGTATGTCGATTAAGTTTTTCGATAAAAATCATATGAAAACGCCTATTTAATCATAGCAAACACGTTATATTCTTGTTATATTCTTTATTCTGCATCGATAGAATAAAAAATCAATGAAATTGAACGAGATTTCAACTTCTCGTTCTTCGACGATACGCGTATATGAGCGAAAAATCGTATATACGATGCGAAACAATGTTAAAACTTAGATTCCAATATAAAATAGATGTTTGATCTTATGAAATGCAATGTTCTGCATCGATTGGTAACATTTTTCAAACTGTGGCGCAAGTATTACAAAAGATTTCACGAATTTAACTTCGCGTATAGCGAAATTCGCGTATGTCGATTAAGTTTTTCGATGAAAATCATATGAAAACGACTATTTAAACATAGCAAACACGTTATATTCTTGTTATATTCTTTATTCTGCGTCGATAGAATATAAAATCAATAAAATTGAACGAGATTTCAAATTTTCGTTTTTCGACGATACGCGTATATGAGCGAAAAATAGTATATACGATGCGAAACAATGTTAAAACTTCGATTGCAATATAAAATAGATGTTTGATCTTATGAAATGCAATGTTCTGCATCGATTGGTAACATTTCTCAAACTGTGGCTCAAGTATTACTAAAGAATTCACAAATTTGACTTCGCATATAGCGAAATTCGCGTATGTCGATTACGTTTTTCGATAAAAATCATATGAAAACGACTATTTAAACATAGCAAAAACGTTATTTTCTTGTTATATTCTTTATTCTTCATCGATAGAATATAAAATCAATGAAATTGAACGAGATATCAACTTTTCGTTTTTCGACGATACGCTTATATGAGCGTAAAATCTCATATACGAACGAAACAATGTTAAAACTTCGATTCCAATATAAAATAGATGTTTGATCTTATGAAATGCAATGTTCTGCATCGATTGGTAACATTTTTCAAACTGTGGCGCAAGTATTACAAAAGATTTCACGAATTTAACTTCGCGTATAGCGAAATTCGCGTATGTCGATTAAGTTTTTCGATAAAAATCATATGAAAACGACTATTTAAACATAGCAAAAACGTTATTTTCTTGTTATATTCTTTATTCTTCATCGATAGAATATAAAATCAATGAAATTGAACGAGATATCAACTTTTCCTTTTTCGACGATACGCGAATATGAGCGAAAAATCTCATATACGAACGAAACAATGTTAAAACTTCGATTCCAATATAAATTAGATGTTTGATCTTATGAAATGCAATGTTTTGCATCGATTGGTAACATTTTTCAAACTGTGGCGCAAGTATTACTAAAGATTTCACGAAATTAACTTCGCGTATAGCGAAATTCGCGTATGTCGATTAAGTTTTTCGATAAAAATCATATGAAAACGCCTATTTAATCATAGCAAACACGTTATATTCTTGTTATATTCTTTATTCTGCATCGATAGAATAAAAAATCAATGAAATTGAACGAGATTTCAACTTCTCGTTCTTCGACGATACGCGTATATGAGCGAAAAATCGTATATACGATGCGAAACAATGTTAAAACTTAGATTCCAATATAAAATAGATGTTTGATCTTATGAAATGCAATGTTCTGCATCGATTGGTAACATTTTTCAAACTGTGGCGCAAGTATTACAAAAGATTTCACGAATTTAACTTCGCGTATAGCGAAATTCGCGTATGTCGATTAAGTTTTTCGATGATAATCATATGAAAACGACTATTTAAACATAGCAAAAACGTTATTTTCTTGTTATATTCTTTATTCTTCATCGATAGAATATAAAATCAATGAAATTGAACGAGATATCAACTTTTCGTTTTTCGACGATACGCGAATATGAGCGAAAAATCTCATATACGAACGAAACAATGTTAAAACTTCGATTCCAATATAAAATAGATGTTTGATCTTATGAAATGCAATGTTCTGCATCGATTGGTAACATTTTTCAAACTGTGGCGCAAGTATTACTAAAGATTTCACGAAATTAACTTCGCGTATAGCGATATTCGCGTATGTCGATTAAGTTTTTCGATAAAAATCATACGAAAACGCCTATTTAAACATAGCAAACACGTTATATTCTTGTTGTATTCTTTATTCTTCATCGATAGAATATAAAATCAATGAAATTGAACGAGATTTCACCTTTTCGTTTTTCGACGTTACGCGTATATGAGCGAAAAATCTCATATACGAACGAAACAATGTTAAAACTTCGATTCCAATATAAAATAGATGTTTGATCTTATGAAATGCAATGTTCTGCATCGATTGGTAACATTTTTCAAACTGTGGCGCAAGTATTACAAAAGATTTCACGAATTTAACTTCGCGTATTGCGAAATTCGAGTATGTCGATTAAGTTTTTCGATAAAAATCATATGAAAACGACTATTTAAACATAGCAAAAACGTTATTTTCTTGTTATATTCTTTATTCTTCATCGATAGAATATAAAATCAATGAAATTGAACGAGATATCAACTTTTCGTTTTTCGACCATACGCGAATATGAGCGAAAAATCTCATATACGAACGAAACAATGTTAAAACTTCGATTCCAATATAAAATAGATGTTTAATCTTATGAAATGCAATGTTCTGCATCGATTGGTAACATTTTTCAAACTGTGGCGCAAGTATTACTAAAGATTTCACGAAATTAACTTCGCGTATAGCGAAATTCGCGTATGTCGATTAAGTTTTTCGATAAAAATCATATGAAAACGCCTATTTAAACATAGCAAACACGTTATATTCTTGTTATATTCTTTATTCTGCGTCGATAGAATATAAAATCAATGAAATTGAACGAGATTTCAACTTTTCGTTTTTCGACGATACGCGTATATGAGCGAAAAATAGTATATACGATGCGAAACAATGTTAAAACTTCGATTCCAATATAAAATAGATGTTTGATCTTATGAAATGCAATGTTCTGCATCGATTAGTAACATTTTTCAAACTGTGGCGCAAGTATTACTAAAGATTTCACGAAATTAACTTCGCGTATAGCGAAATTCGCGTATGTCGATTAAGTTTTTCGATAAAAATCATATGAAACCGCCAATTTAAACATAGCAAACACGTTATATTCTTGTTATATTCTTTATTCTGCGTCGATAGAATATAAAATCAATAAAATTGAACGAGATTTCAAATTTTCGTTTTTCGACGATACGCGTATATGAGCGAAAAATAGTATATACGATGCGAAACAATGTTAAAACTTCGATTCCAATATAAAATAGATGTTTGATCTTATGAAATGCAATGTTCTGCATCGATTGGTAACATTTTTCAAACTGTGGCGCAAGTATTACAAAAGATTTCACGAAATTAACTTCGCGTATAGCGAAATTCGCGTATGTCGATTAAGTTTTTCGATAAAAATCATATGAAAACGCCCATTTAAACATAGCAAACACGTTATATTCTTGTTATATTCTTTATTCTTCATCGATAGAATATAAAATCAATGAAATTGAACGAGATTTCAACTTTTCGTTTTTCGACGATACGCGTATATGAGCGAAAAATCGTATATACGATGCGAAACAATGTTAAAACTTAGATTCCAATATAAAATAGATGTTTGATCTTATCAAATGCAATGTTCTGCATCGATTGGTAACATTTCTCAAAGTGTGGCTCAAGTATTACTAAAGAATTCACAAATTTGACTTCGCATATAGCGAAATTCGCGTATGTCGATTACGTTTTTCGATAAAAATCATATGAAAACGACTATTTAAACATAGCAAAAACGTTATTTTCTTGTTATATTCTTTATTCTTCATCGATAGAATATAAAATCAATGAAATTGAACGAGATATCAACTTTTCGTTTTTCGACGATACGCTTATATGAGCGTAAAATCTCATATACGAACGAAACAATGTTAAAACTTCGATTCCAATATAAAATAGATGTTTGATCTTATGAAATGCAATGTTCTGCATCGATTGGTAACATTTTTCAAACTGTGGCGCAAGTATTACAAAAGATTTCACGAATTCAACTTCGCGTATAGCGAAATTCGCGTATGACGATTAAGTTTTTCGATAAAAATCATATGAAAACGACTATTTAAACATAGCAAAAACGTTATTTTCTTGTTATATTCTTTATTCTTCATCGATAGAATATAAAATCAATGAAATTGAACGAGATATCAACTTTTCGTTTTTCGACGATACGCGAATATGAGCGAAAAATCTCATATACGAACGAAACAATGTTAAAACTTCGATTCCAATATAAAATAGATGTTTGATCTTATGAAATGCAATGTTTTGCATCGATTGGTAACATTTTTCAAACTGTGGCGCAAGTATTACTAAAGATTTCACGAAATTAACTTCGCGTATAGCGAAATTCGCGTATGTCGATTAAGTTTTTCGATAAAAATCATATGAAAACGCATATTTAATCATAGCAAACACGTTATATTCTTGTTATATTCTTTATTCTGCATCGATAGAATAAAAAATCAATGAAATTGAACGAGATTTCAACTTCTCGTTCTTCGACGATACGCGTATATGAGCGAAAAATCGTATATACGATGCGAAACAATGTTAAAACTTAGATTCCAATATAAAATAGATGTTTGATCTTATGAAATGCAATGTTCTGCATCGATTGGTAACATTTTTCAAACTGTGGCGCAAGTATTACAAAAGATTTCACGAATTTAACTTCGCGTATAGCGAAATTCGCGTATGTCGATTAAGTTTTTCGATGAAAATCATATGAAAACGACTATTTAAACATAGCAAAAACGTTATTTTCTTGTTATATTCTTTATTCTTCATCGATAGAATATAAAATCAATGAAATTGAACGAGATATCAACTTTTCGTTTTTCGACGATACGCGAATATGAGCGAAAAATCTCATATACGAACGAAACAATGTTAAAACTTCGATTCCAATATAAAATAGATGTTTGATCTTATGAAATGCAATGTTCTGCATCGATTGGTAACATTTTTCAAACTGTGGCGCAAGTATTACTAAAGATTTCACGAAATTAACTTCGCGTATAGCGAAATTCGCGTATGTCGATTAAGTTTTTCGATAAAAATCATACGAAAACGCCTATTTAAACATAGCAAACACGTTATATTCTTGTTGTATTCTTTATTCTTCATCGATAGAATATAAAATCAATGAAATTGAACGAGATTTCACCTTTTCGTTTTTCGACGTTACGCGTATATGAGCGAAAAATCTCATATACGAACGAAACAATGTTAAAACTTCGATTCCAATATAAAATAGATGTTTGATCTTATGAAATGCAATGTTCTGCATCGATTGGTAACATTTTTCAAACTGTGGCGCAAGTATTACAAAAGATTTCACGAATTTAACTTCGCGTATAGCGAAATTCGCGTATGTCGATTAAGTTTTTCGATAAAAATCATATGAAAACGCCTATTTAAACATAGCAAACACGTTATATTCTTGTTATATTCATTATTCTTCATCGATAGAATATAAAATCAATGAAATTGAACGAGATTTCAACTTTTCGTTTTTCGACGATATGCGTATATGAGCGAAAAATCGTATATACGATGCGAAACAATGTTAAAACTTTGATACCAATATAAAATAGATGTTTGATCTTATGAAATGCAATGTTCTGCATCGATTGGTAACATTTTTCAAACTGTGGCGCAAGTATTACAAAAGATTTCACGAATTTAACATCGCATATTGCGAAATTCGCGTATGTCGATTAAGTTTTTCGATAAAAATCATATGAAAACGACTACTTAAACATAGCAAAAACGTTATTTTCTTGTTATATTCTTTAATCTTCATCGATAGAATATAAAATCAATGAAATTGAACGAGATATCAACTTTTCGTTTTTCGACGATACGCGATTATGAGCGAAAAATCTCATATACGAACGAAACAATGTTAAAACTTCGATTCCAATATAAAATAGTTGTTTGATCTTATGAAATGCAATGTTCTGCATCGATTGGTAACATTTTTCAAACTGTGGCGCAAGTATTACTAAAGATTTCACGAAATTAAGTTCGCGTATAGCGAAATTCGCGTATGTCGATTAAGTTTTTCGATAAAAATCATATGAAAACGCCTATTTAAACATAGCAAACACGTTATATTCTTGTTATATTCTTTATTCTGCGTCGATAGAATATAAAATCAATAAAATTGAACGAGATTTCAACTTTTCGTTTTTCGACGATACGCGTATATGAGCGAAAAATAGTATATACGATGCGAAACAATGTTAAAACTTCGATTCCAATATAAAATAGATGTTTGATCTTATGAAATGCAATGTTCTGCATCGATTGGTAACATTTTTCAAACTGTGGCGCAAGTATTACTAAAGATTTCACGAAATTAACTTCGCGTATAGCGAAATTCGCGTATGTCGATTAAGTTTTTCGATAAAAATCATATGAAAACGCCTATTTAAACATAGCAAACACGTTATATTCTTGTTATATTCTTTATTCTTCATCGATAGAATATCAAATATAGAAAATCAATGAAATTGAACGAGATTTCAAATTTCGTTTTTCGACGATACGCGTATATGAGCGAAAAATCGTATATACGATGCGAAACAATGTTAAAACTTTGATTCCAATATAAAATAGATGTTTGATCTTATGAAATGCAATGTTCTGCATCGATTGGTAACATTTTTCAAACTGTGGCGCAAGTATTACAAAAGATTTCACGAATTTAACTTCGCGTATAGCGAAATTCGCGTATGTCGATTAAGTTTTTCGATAAAAATCATATGAAAACGACTATTTAAACATAGCAAAAACGTTATTTTCTTGTTATATTCTTTATTCTTCATCGATAGAATATAAAATCAATGAAATTGAACGAGATATCAACTTTTCCTATTTCGACGATACGCGAATATGAGCGAAAAATCTCATATACGAACGAAACAATGTTAAAACTTCGATTCCAATATAAAATAGATGTTTGATCTTATGAAATGCAATGTTCTGCATCGATTGGTAACATTTTTCAAACTGTGGCGCAAGTATTACTAAAGATTTCACGAAATTAACTTCGCGTATAGCGAAATTCGCGTATGTCGATTAAGTTTTTCGATAAAAATCATATGAAACCGCCAATTTAAACATAGCAAACACGTTATATTCTTGTTATATTCTTTATTCTGCGTCGATAGAATATAAAATCAATAAAATTGAACGAGATTTCAACTTTTCGTTTTTCGATGATACGCGTATATGAGCGAAAAATAGTATATACGATGCGAAACAATGTTAAAACTTCGATTCCAATATAAAATAGATGTTTGATCTTATGAAATGCAATGTTCTGCATCGATTGGTAACATTTTTCAAACTGTGGCGCAAGTATTACTAAAGATTTCACGAAATTAACTTCGAGAATAGCGAAATTCGCGAATGTCGATTAAGTTTTTCGATAAAAATCATATGAAAACGCCAATTTAAACATAGCAAACACGTTATATTCTTGTTATATTCTTTATTCTGCGTCGATAGAATATAAAATCAATAAAATTGAACGAGATTTCAACTTTTCGTTTTTCGACGATACGCGTATATGAGCGAAAAATAGTATATACGATGCGAAACAATGTTAAAACTTCGATTCCAATATAAAATAGATGTTTGATCTTATGAAATGCAATGTTCTGCATCGATTGGTAACATTTTTCAAACTGTGGCGCAAGTATTACAAAAGATTTCACGAATTTAACTTCGCGTATAGCGAAATTCGCGTATGTCGATTACGTTTTTCGTTAAAAATCATATGAAAACGACTATTTAAACATAGCAAAAACGTTATTTTCTTGTTATATTCTTTATTCTTCATCGATAGAATATAAAATCAATGAAATTGAACGAGATATCAACTTTTCGTTTTTCGACGATACGCGATTATGAGCGAAAAATCTCATATACGAACGAAACAATGTTAAAACTTCGATTCCAATATAAAATAGTTGTTTGATCTTATGAAATGCAATGTTCTGCATCGATTGGTAACATTTTTCAAACTGTGGCGCAAGTATTACTAAAGATTTCACGAAATTAAGTTCGCGTATAGCGAAATTCGCGTATGTCGATTAAGTTTTTCGATAAAAATCATATGAAAACGCCTATTTAAACATAGCAAACACGTTATATTCTTGTTATATTCTTTATTCTGCGTCGATAGAATATAAAATCAATAAAATTGAACGAGATTTCAACTTTTCGTTTTTCGACGATACGCGTATATGAGCGAAAAATAGTATATACGATGCGAAACAATGTTAAAACTTCGATTCCAATATAAAATAGATGTTTGATCTTATGAAATGCAATGTTCTGCATCGATTGGTAACATTTTTCAAACTGTGGCGCAAGTATTACTAAAGATTTCACGAAATTAACTTCGCGTATAGCGAAATTCGCGTATGTCGATTAAGTTTTTCGATAAAAATCATATGAAAACGCCTATTTAAACATAGCAAACACGTTATATTCTTGTTATATTCTTTATTCTTCATCGATAGAATATCAAATATAGAAAATCAATGAAATTGAACGAGATTTCAAATTTCGTTTTTCGACGATACGCGTATATGAGCGAAAAATCGTATATACGATGCGAAACAATGTTAAAACTTTGATTCCAATATAAAATAGATGTTTGATCTTATGAAATGCAATGTTCTGCATCGATTGGTAACATTTTTCAAACTGTGGCGCAAGTATTACAAAAGATTTCACGAATTTAACTTCGCGTATAGCGAAATTCGCGTATGTCGATTAAGTTTTTCGATAAAAATCATATGAAAACGACTATTTAAACATAGCAAAAACGTTATTTTCTTGTTATATTCTTTATTCTTCATCGATAGAATATAAAATCAATGAAATTGAACGAGATATCAACTTTTCCTATTTCGACGATACGCGAATATGAGCGAAAAATCTCATATACGAACGAAACAATGTTAAAACTTCGATTCCAATATAAAATAGATGTTTGATCTTATGAAATGCAATGTTCTGCATCGATTGGTAACATTTTTCAAACTGTGGCGCAAGTATTACTAAAGATTTCACGAAATTAACTTCGCGTATAGCGAAATTCGCGTATGTCGATTAAGTTTTTCGATAAAAATCATATGAAACCGCCAATTTAAACATAGCAAACACGTTATATTCTTGTTATATTCTTTATTCTGCGTCGATAGAATATAAAATCAATAAAATTGAACGAGATTTCAACTTTTCGTTTTTCGATGATACGCGTATATGAGCGAAAAATAGTATATACGATGCGAAACAATGTTAAAACTTCGATTCCAATATAAAATAGATGTTTGATCTTATGAAATGCAATGTTCTGCATCGATTGGTAACATTTTTCAAACTGTGGCGCAAGTATTACTAAAGATTTCACGAAATTAACTTCGAGAATAGCGAAATTCGCGAATGTCGATTAAGTTTTTCGATAAAAATCATATGAAAACGCCAATTAAAACATAGCAAACACGTTATATTCTTGTTATATTCTTTATTCTGCGTCGATAGAATATAAAATCAATAAAATTGAACGAGATTTCAACTTTTCGTTTTTCGACGATACGCGTATATGAGCGAAAAATAGTATATACGATGCGAAACAATGTTAAAACTTCGATTCCAATATAAAATAGATGTTTGATCTTATGAAATGCAATGTTCTGCATCGATTGGTAACATTTTTCAAACTGTGGCGCAAGTATTACAAAAGATTTCACGAATTTAACTTCGCGTATAGCGAAATTCGCGTATGTCGATTACGTTTTTCGTTAAAAATCATATGAAAACGACTATTTAAACATAGCAAAAACGTTATTTTCTTGTTATATTCTTTATTCTTCATCGATAGAATATAAAATCAATGAAATTGAACGAGATATCAACTTTTCGTTTTTCGACGATACGCGTATATGAGCGTAAAATCTCATATACGAACGAAACAATGTTAAAACTTCGATCCCAATATAAAATAGATGTTTGATCATATGAAATGCAATGTTCTGCATCGATTGGTAACATTTTTCAAACTTTGGCGCAAGTATTACTAAAGATTTCACGAAATTAACTTCGCGTATAGCGAAATTCGCGTATGTCGATTAAGTTTTCGATAAAAATCATATGAAAACGCCTATTTAAACATAGCAAACACGTTATATTCTTGTTATATTCTTTATTCTGCATCGTTAGAATATAAAATCAATGAAATTGAACGAGATTACAACTTTTCGTTTTTCTACGATACGCGTATATGAGCGAAAAATCGTATATACGATGCGAAACAATGTTAAAACTTTGATTCTAATATAAAATAGATGTTTGATCTTATGAAATGCAATGTTCTGCATCGATTGGTAACATTTTTCAAACTGTGGCGCAAGTATTACAAAAGATTTCACGAATTTAACTTCGCGTATAGCGAAATTCGCGTATGTCGATTAAGTTTTTCGATAAAAATCATACGAAAACGCCCATTTAAACATAGCAAACACGTTATATTCTTGTTATATTCTTTATTCTTCATCGATAGAATATAAAATCAATGAAATTGAACGAGATTTCACCTTTTCGTTTTTCGACGATACGCGTATATGAGCGAAAAATCTCATATACGAACGAAACAATGTTAAAACTTCGATTCCAATATAAAATAGATGTTTGATCTTATGAAATGCAATGTTCTGCATCGATTGGTAACATTTCTCAAACTGTGGCTCAAGTATTACTAAAGATTTCACAAATTTAACTTCGCATATAGCGAAATTCGCGTACGTCGATTACGTTTTTCGATAATAATCATATGAAAACGACTATTTAAACATAGGAAAAACGTTATTTTCTTGTTATATTCTTTATTCTTCATCGATAGAATATAAAATCAATGAAATTGAACGAGATATCAACTTTTCGTTTTTCTACGATACGCGTATATGAGCGAAAAATCGTATATACGATGCGAAACAATGTTAAAACTTTGATACCAATATAAAATAGATGTTTGATCTTATGAAATGCAATGTTCTGCATCGATTGGTAACATTTTTCAAACTGTGGCGCAAGTATTACAAAAGATTTCACGAATTTAACTTCGCGTATTGCGAAATTCGCGTATGTCGATTAAGTTTTTCGATAAAAATCATATGAAAACGACTATTTAAACATAGCAAAAACGTTATTTTCTTGTTATATTCTTTATTCTTCATCGATAGAATATAAAATCAATGAAATTGAACGAGATATCAACTTTTCGTTTTTCGACGATACGCGATTATGAGCGAAAAATCTCATATACGAACGAAACAATGTTAAAACTTCGATTCCATTATAAAATAGATGTTTGATCTTATGAAATGCAATGTTCTGCATCGATTAGTAACATTTTTCAAACTGTGGCGCAAGTATTACTAAAGATTTCACGAAATTAACTTCGCGTATAGCGAAATTCGCGTATGTCGATTAAGTTTTGCGATAAAAATCATATGAAAACGCCTATTTAAACATAGCAAACACGTTATATTCTTGTTATATTCTTTATTCTGCGTCGATAGAATATAAAATCAATAAAATTGAACGAGATTTCAACTTTTCGTTTTTCGACGATACGCGTATATGAGCGAAAAATCGTATATACGATGCGAAACAATGTTAAAACTTTGATTCCAATATAAAATAGATGTTTGATCTTATGAAATGCAATGTTCTGCATCGATTGGTAACATTTTTCAAACTGTGGCGCAAGTATTACAAAAGATTTCACGAATTTAACTTCGCGTATAGCGAAATTCGCGTATGTCGATTAAGTTTTTCGATAAAAATCATATGAAAACGACTATTTAAACTTAGCAAAAACGTTATTTTCTTGTTATATTCTTTATTCTTCATCGATAGAATATAAAATCAATGAAATTGAACGAGATATCAACTTTTCGTTTTTCGACGATACGCGAATATGAGCGAAAAATCACATATACGAACGAAACAATGTTAAAACTTCGATTCCAATATAAAATAGATGTTTGATCTTATGAAATGCAATGTTCTGCATCGATTGGTAACATTTTTCAAACTGTGGCGCAAGTATTACTAAAGATTTCACGAAATTAACTTCGCGTATAGCGAAATTCGCGTATGTCGATTAAGTTTTTCGATAAAAATCATATGAAAGCGCCTATTTAAACATAGCAAACACGTTATATTCTTGTTATATTCTTTATTCTTCATCGATAGAATAAAAAATCAATGAAATTGAACGAGATTTCAACTTTTCGTTTTTCGACGATACGCGTATATGAGCGAAAAATCGTATATACGATGCGAAACAATGTTAAAACTTAGATTCCAATATAAAATAGATGTTTGATCTTAAGAAATGCAATGTTCTGCATCGATTGGTAACATTTATCAAACTGTGGCTCAAGTATTACTAAAGATTTCATAAATTTAACTTCGCATATAGCGAAATTCGCGTATGTCGATTACGTTTTTCGATAAAAATCATATGAAAACGACTATATAAACATAGCAAAAACGTTATTTTCTTGTTATATTATTTATTCTTCATCGATAGAATATAAAATCAATGAAATTGAACGAGATATCAACTTTTCGTTTTTCTACGATACGCGTATATGAGCGAAAAATCGAATATACGATGCGAAACAATGTTAAAACTTTGATACCAATATAAAATAGATGTTTGATCTTATGAAATGCAATGTTCTGCATCGATTGGTAACATTTTTCAAACTGTGGCGCAAGTATTACAAAAGATTTCACGAATTTAACATCGCGTATTGCGAAATTCGCGTATGTCGATTAAGTTTTTCGATAAAAATCATATGAAAACGACTATTTAAACATAGCAAAAACGTTATTTTCTTGTTATATTCTTTATTCTTCATCGATAGAATATAAAATCAATGAAATTGAACGAGATATCAACTTTTCGTTTTTCGACGATACGCGATTATGAGCGAAAAATCTCATATACGAACGAAACAATGTTAAAACTTCGATTCCAATATAAAATAGATGTTTGATCTTATGAAATGCAATGTTCTGCATCGATTGGTAACATTTTTCAAACTGTGGCGCAAGTATTACTAAAGATTTCACGAAATTAACTTCGCGTATAGCGAAATTCGCGGATGTCAATTAAGTTTTTCGATAAAAATCATATGAAAACGCCTATTTAAACATAGCAAACACGTTATATTCTTGTTATATTCTTTATTCTGCGTCGATAGAATATAAAATCAATAAAATTGAACGAGATTTCAACTTTTCGTTTTTCGACGATACGCGTATATGAGCGAAAAATAGTATATACGATGCGAAAAAATGTTAAAACTTCGATTCCAATATAAAATAGATGTTTGATCTTATGAAATGCAATGTTCTGCATCGATTGGTAACATTTTTCAAACTGTGGCGCAAGTATTACTAAAGATTTCACGAAATTAACTTCGCGTATAGCAAATTCGCGTTTGTCAATTAAGTTTTTCGATAAAAATCATATGAAAACGCCTATTTAAACATAGCAAACACGTTATATTCTTGTTACATTCTTTATTCTTCATCGATAGAATATAAAATCAATAAAATTGAACGAGATTTCAAATTTCGTTTTTCGACGATACGCGTATATGAGCGAAAAATCGTATATACGATGCGAAACAATGTTAAAACTTAGATTCCAATATAAAATAGATGTTTGATCTTATGAAATGCAATGTTCTGCATCGATTGGTAACATTTCTCAAACTGTGGCTCAAGTATTACTAAAGATTTCACAAATTTAACTTCGCATATAGCGAAATTCGCGTATGTCGATTACGTTTTTCGATAAAAATCATATGAAAACGACTATTTAAACATAGCAAAAACGTTATTTTCTTGTTATATTCTTTATTCTTCATCGATAGAATATAAAATCAATGAAATTGAACGAGATATCAACTTTTCGTTTTTCGACGATACGAGTATATGAGCGTAAAATCTCATATACGAACGAAACAATGTTAAAACTTCGATTCCAATATAAAATAGATGTTTGATCTTATGAAATGCAATGTTCTGCATCGATTGGTAACATTTTTCAAACTTTGGCGCAAGTATTACTAAAGATTTCACGAAATTAACTTCGCGTATAGCGAAATTCGCGTATAGCGAAATTCGCGTATGTCGATTAAGTTTTCGATAAAAATCATATGAAAACGCATATTTAAACATAGCAAACACGTTATATTCTTGTTATATTCTTTATTCTGCATCGTTAGAATATAAAATCAATGAAATTGAACGAGATTACAACTTTTCGTTTTTCTACGATACGCGTATATGAGCGAAAAATCGTATATACGATGCGAAACAATGTTAAAACTTTGATTCCAATATAAAATAGATGTTTGATCTTATGAAATGCAATGTTCTGCATCGATTGGTAACATTTTTCAAACTGTGGCGCAAGTATTACAAAAGATTTCACGAATTTAACTTGGCGTATAGCGAAATTCGCGTATGTCGCTTAAGTTTTTCGATAAAAATCATACGAAAACGCCCATTTAAACATAGCAAACACGTTATATTCTTGTTATATTCTTTATTCTTCATCGATAGAATATAAAATCAATGAAATTGAACGAGATTTCACCTTTTCGTTTTTCGACGATACGCGTATATGAGCGAAAAAACTCATATACGAACGAAACAATGTTAAAACTTCGATTCCAATATAAAATAGATGTTTGATCTTATGAAATGCAATGTTCTGCATCGATTGGTAACATTTTTCAAACTGTGGCGCAAGTATTACTAAAGATTTCACGAAATTAACTTCGCGTATAGCGAAATTCGCGTATGTCGATTAAGTTTTTCGATAAAAATCATACGAAAACGCCTATTTAAACATAGCAAACACGTTATATTCTTGTTGTATTCTTTATTCTTCATCGATAGAATATAAAATCAATGAAATTGAACGAGATTTCACCTTTTCGTTTTTCGACGATACGCGTATATGAGCGAAAAATCTCATATACGAACGAAACAATGTTAAAGCTTCGATGCCAATATAAAATAGATGTTTGATCTTATGAAATGCAATGTTCTGCATCGATTGGTAACATTTCTCAAACTGTGGCTCAAGTATTACTAAAGATTTCACAAATTTAACTTCGCATATAGCGAAATTCGCGTATGTCGATTACGTTTTTCGATAAAAATCATATGAAAACGACTATTTAAACACAGCAAAAACGTTATTTTCTTGTTATATTCTTTATTCTTCATCGATAGAATATAAAATCAATGAAATTGAACGAGATATCAACTTTTCGTTTTTCGACGATACGAGTATATGAGCGTAAAATCTCATATACGAACGAAACAATGTTAAAACTTCGATTCCAATATAAAATAGATGTTTGATCTTATGAAATGCAATGTTCTGCATCGATTGGTAACATTTTTCAAACTTTGGCGCAAGTATTACTAAAGATTTCACGAAATTAACTTCGCGTATAGCGAAATCCGCGTATGTCGATTAAGTTTTCGATAAAAATCATATGAAAACGCCTATTTAAACATAGCAAACAAGTTATATTCTTGTTATATTCTTTATTCTGCATCGTTAGAATATAAAATCAATGAAATTGAACGAGATTACAACTTTTCGTTTTTCTACGATACGCGTATATGAGCGAAAAATCGTATATACGATGCGAAACAATGTTAAAACTTTGATTCCAATATAAAATAGATGTTTGATCTTATGAAATGCAATGTTCTGCATCGATTGGTAACATTTTTCAAACTGTGGCGCAAGTATTACAAAAGATTTCACGAATTTAACTTGGCGTATAGCGAAATTCGCGTATGTCGATTAAGTTTTTCGATAAAAATCATACGAAAACGCCCATTTAAACATAGCAAACACGTTATATTCTTGTTATATTCTTTATTCTTCATCGATAGAATATAAAATCAATGAAATTGAACGAGATTTCACCTTTTCGTTTTTCGACGATACGCGTATATGAGCGAAAAAACTAATATACGAACGAAACAATGTTAAAACTTCGATTCCAATATAAAATAGATGTTTGATCTTATGAAATGCAATGTTCTGCATCGATTGGTAACATTTTTCAAACTGTGGCGCAAGTATTACTAAAGATTTCACGAAATTAACTTCGCGTATAGCGAAATTCGCGTATGTCGATTAAGTTTTTCGATAAAAATCATACGAAAACGCCTATTTAAACATAGCAAACACGTTATATTCTTGTTGTATTCTTTATTCTTCATCGATAGAATATAAAATCAATGAAATTGAACGAGATTTCACCTTTTCGTTTTTCGACGATACGCGTATATGTGCGAAAAATCTCATATACGAACGAAACAATGTTAAAACTTCGATGCCAATATAAAATAGATGTTTGATCTTATGAAATGCAATGTTCTGCATCGATTGGTAACATTTCTCAAACTGTGGCTCAAGTATTACTAAAGATTTCACAAATTTAACTTCGCATATAGCGAAATTCGCGTATGTCGATTACGTTTTTCGATAAAAATCATATGAAAACGACTATTTAAACATAGCAAAAACGTTATTTTCTTGTTATATTCTTTATTCTTCATCGATAGAATATAAAATCAATGAAATTGAACGAGATATCAACTTTTCGTTTTTCGACGATACGAGTATATGAGCGTAAAATCTCATATACGAACGAAACAATGTCAAAACTTCGATTCCAATATAAAATAGATGTTTGATCTTATGAAATGCAATGTTCTGCATCGATTGGTAACATTTTTCAATCTTTGGCGCAAGTATTACTAAAGATTTCACGAAATTAACTTCGCGTATAGCGAAATTCGCGTATGTCGATTAAGTTTTCGATAAAAATCATATGAAAACGCCTATTTAAACATAGCAAACACGTTATATTCTTGTTATATTCTTTATTCTGCATCGTTAGAATATAAAATCAATGAAATTGAACGAGATTACAACTTTTCGTTTTTCTACGATACGCGTATATGAGCGAAAAATCGTATATACGATGCGAAACAATGTTAAAACTTTGATTCCAATATAAAATAGATGTTTGATCTTATGAAATGCAATGTTCTGCATCGATTGGTAACATTTTTCAAACTGTGGCGCAAGTATTACAAAAGATTTCACGAATTTAACTTGGCGTATAGCGAAATTCGCGAATGTCGATTAAGTTTTTCGATAAAAATCATACGAAAACGCCCATTTAAACATACCAAACACGTTATATTCTTGTTATATTCTTTATTCTTCATCGATAGAATATAAAATCAATGAAATTGAACGAGATTTCACCTTTTCGTTTTTCGACGATACGCGTATATGAGCGAAAAAACTCATATACGAACGAAACAATGTTAAAACTTCGATTCCAATATAAAATAGATGTTTGATCTTATGAAATGCAATGTTCTGCATCGATTGGTAACATTTTTCAAACTGTGGCGCAAGTATTACTAAAGATTTCACGAAATTAACTTCGCGTATAGCGAAATTCGCGTATGTCGATTAAGTTTTTCGATAAAAATCATACGAAAACGCCTATTTAAACATAGCAAACACGTTATATTCTTGTTGTATTCTTTATTCTTCATCGATAGAATATAAAATCAATGAAATTGAACGAGATTTCACCTTTTCGTTTTTCGACGATACGCGTATATGAGCGAAAAATCTCATATACGAACGAAACAATGTTAAAACTTCGATGCCAATATAAAATAGATGTTTGATCTTATGAAATGCAATGTTCTGCATCGATTGGTAACATTTCTCAAACTGTGGCTCAAGTATTACTAAAGATTTCACAAATTTAACTTCGCATATAGCGAAATTCGCGTATGTCGATTACGTTTTTCGATAAAAATCATATGAAAACGACTATTTAAACATAGCAAAAACGTTATTTTCTTGTTATATTCTTTATTCTTCATCGATAGAATATAAAATCAATGAAATTGAACGAGATATCAACTTTTCGTTTTTCGACGATACGAGTATATGAGCGTAAAATCTCATATACGAACGAAACAATGTCAAAACTTCGATTCCAATATAAAATAGATGTTTGATCTTATGAAATGCAATGTTCTGCATCGATTGGTAACATTTTTCAATCTTTGGCGCAAGTATTACTAAAGATTTCACGAAATTAACTTCGCGTATAGCGAAATTCGCGTATGTCGATTAAGTTTTCGATAAAAATCATATGAAAACGCCTATTTAAACATAGCAAACACGTTATATTCTTGTTATATTCTTTATTCTGCATCGTTAGAATATAAAATCAATGAAATTGAACGAGATTTCAACTTTTCGTTTTTCTACGATACGCGTATATGAGCGAAAAATCGTATATACGATGCGAAACAATGTTAAAACTTTGATTCCAATATAAAATAGATGTTTGATCTTATGAAATGCAATGTTCTGCATCGATTGGTAACATTTTTCAAACTGTGGCGCAAGTATTACAAAAGATTTCACGAATTTAACTTGGCGTATAGCGAAATTCGCGAATGTCGATTAAGTTTTTCGATAAAAATCATACGAAAACGCCCATTTAAACATACCAAACACGTTATATTCTTGTTATATTCTTTATTCTTCATCGATAGAATATAAAATCAATGAAATTGAACGAGATTTCACCTTTTCGTTTTTCGACGATACGCGTATATGAGCGAAAAAACTCATATACGAACGAAACAATGTTAAAACTTCGATTCCAATATAAAATAGATGTTTGATCTTATGAAATGCAATGTTCTGCATCGATTGGTAACATTTTTCAAACTGTGGCGCAAGTATTACTAAAGATTTCACGAAATTAACTTCGCGTATAGCGAAATTCGCGTATGTCGATTAAGTTTTTCGATAAAAATCATACGAAAACGCCTATTTAAACATAGCAAACAGGTTATATTCTTGTTGTATTCTTTATTCTTCATCGATAGAATATAAAATCAATGAAATTGAACGAGATTTCACCTTTTCGTTTTTCGACGATACGCGTATATGAGCGAAAAATCTCATATACGAACGAAACAATGTTAAAACTTCGATGCCAATATAAAATAGATGTTTGATCTTATGAAATGCAATGTTCTGCATCGATTGGTAACATTTTTCAAACTGTGGCGCAAGTATTACAAAAGATTTCACGAATTTAACTTCGCGTATTGCGAAATTCGCGTATGTCGATTACGTTTTTCGATAAAAATCATATGAAAACGCCTATTTAAACATAGCAAACACGTTATATTCTTGTTAAATTCTTTATTCTGCGTCGATAGAATATAAAATCAATAAAATTGAACGAGATTTCAACTTTTCGTTTTTCGACGATACGCGTATATGAGCGAAAAATAGTATATACGATGCGAAACAATGTTAAAACTTCGATTCCAATATAAAATAGATGTTTGATCTTATGAAATGCAATGTTCTGCATCGATTGGTAACATTTTTCAAACTGTGGCGCAAGTATTACTAAAGATTTCACGAAATTAACTTCGCGTATAGCGAAATTCACGTATGTCGATTAAGTTTTTCGATAAAAATCATACGAAAACGCCTATTTAAACATAGCAAACACGTTATATTCTTGTTATATTCTTTATTCTTCATCGATAGAATATAAAATCAATGAAATTGAACGAGATTTCAACTTTTCGTTTTTCGACGATACGCGTATATGAGCGAAAAATCGTATATACGATGCGAAACAATGTTAAAACTTAGATTCCAATATAAAATAGATGTTTCATCTTATGAAATGCAATGTTCTGCATCGATTGGTAACATTTCTCAACCTGTGGCTCAAGTATTACTAAAGATTTCACAAATTTAACTTCGCATATAGCGAAATTCGCGTATGTCGATTACGTTTTTCGATAAAAATCATATGAAAACGACTATTTAAACATAGCAAAAACGTTATTTTCTTGTTATATTCTTTATTCTTCATCGATAGAATATAAAATCAATGAAATTGAACGAGATATCAACTTTTCGTTTTTCGACGATACGCGTATATGAGCGTAAAATCTCATATACGAACGAAACAATGTTAAAACTTCGATTCCAATATAAAATAGATGTTTGATCTTATGAAATGCAATGTTCTGCATCGATTGGTAACATTTTTCAAACTTTGGCGCAAGTATTACTAAAGATTTCACGATATTAACTTCGCGTATAGCGAAATTCGCGTATTTCGATTAAGTTTTTCGATAAAAATCATACGAAAACGCCCATTTAAACATAGCAAACACGTTATATTCTTGTTATATTCTTTATTCTTCATCGATAGAATATAAAATCAATGAAATTGAACGAGATTTCACCTTTTCGTTTTTCGACGATACGCGTATATGAGCGAAAAATCGTATATACGATGCGAAACAATGTTAAAACTTAGATTCCAATATAAAATAGATGTTTGATCTTATGAAATGCAATGTTCTGCATCGATTGGTAACATTTCTCAAACTGTGGCTCAAGTATTACTAAAGATTTCACAAATTTAACTTCGCATATTGCGAAATTCGCGTATGTCGATTACGTTTTTCGATAAAAATCATATGAAAACGACTATTTAAACATAGCAAAAACGTTATTTTCTTGTTATATTCTTTATTCTTCATCGATAGAATATAAAATCAATGAAATTGAACGAGATATCAACTTTTCGTTTTTCGACTATACGCGTATATGAGCGTAAAATCTCATATACGAACGAAACAATGTTAAAACTTCGATTCCAATATAAAATAGATGTTTGATCTTATGAAATGCAATGTTCTGCATCGATTGGTAACATTTTTCAAACTTTGGCGCAAGTATTACTAAAGATTTCACGATATTAACTTCGCGTATAGCGAAATTCGCGTATGTCGATTAAGTTTTTCGATAAAAATCATATGAAAACGACTATTTAAACATAGCAAAAACGTTATTTTCTTGTTATATTCTTTATTCTTCATCGATAGAATATAAAATCAATGAAATTGAACGAGATATCAACTTTTCGTTTTTCGACGATACGCGAATATGAGCGAAAAATCTCATATACGAACGAAACAATGTTAAAACTTCGATTCCAATATAAAATAGATGTTTGATCTTATGAAATGCAAAGTTCTGCATCGATTGGTAACATTTTTCAAACTGTGGCGCAAGTATTACTAACGATTTCACGAAATTAACTTCGCGTATAGCGAAATTCGCGTATGTCGATAAAGTTTTTCGATAAAAATCATATGAAAACGCCTATTTAAACATAGCAAACACGTTATATTCTTGTTATATTCTTTATTCTGCGTCGATAGAATATAAAATCAATAAAATTGAACGAGATTTCAACTTTTCGTTTTTCGACGATACGCGTATATGAGCGAAAAATAGTATATACGATGCGAAACAATGTTAAAACTTCGATTCCAATATAAAATAGATGTTTGATCTTATGAAATGCAATGTTCTGCATCGATTGGTAACATTTTTCAAACTGTGGCGCAAGTATTACTAAAGATTTCACGAAATTAACTTCGCGTATAGCAAATTCGCGTATGTCAATTAAGTTTTTCGATAAAAATCATATGAAAACGCCTATTTAAACATAGGAAACACGTTATATTCTTGTTACATTCTTTATTCTTCATCGACAGAATATAAAATCAATGAAATTGAACGAGATTTCAAATTTCGTTTTTCGACGATACGCGTATATGAGCGAAAAATCGTATATACGATGCGAAACAATGTTAAAACTTAGATTCCAATATAAAATAGATGTTTGATCTTATGAAATGCAATGTTCTGCATCGATTGGTAACATTTTTCAAACTGTGGCGCAAGTATTACAAAAGATTTCACGAATTTAACTTGGCGTATAGCGAAATTCGCGTATGTCGATTAAGTTTTTCGATAAAAATCATACGAAAACGCCCATTTAAACATAGCAAACACGTCATATTCTTGTTATATTCTTTATTCTTCATCGATAGAATATAAAATCAATGAAATAGAACGAGATATCAACTTTTCGTTTTTCGACTATACGCGTATATGAGCGTAAAATCTCATATACGAACGAAACAATGTTAAAACTTCGATTCCAATATAAAATAGATGTTTGATCTTATGAAATGCAATGTTCTGCATCGATTGGTAACATTTTTCAAACTTTGGCGCAAGTATTACTAAAGATTTCACGATATTAACTTCGCGTATAGCGAAATTCGCGTATGTCGATTAAGTTTTTCGATAAAAATCATATGAAAACGACTATTTAAACATAGCAAAAACGTTATTTTCTTGTTATATTCTTTATTCTTCATCGATAGAATATAAAATCAATGAAATTGAACGAGATATCAACTTTTCGTTTTTCGACGATACGCGAATATGAGCGAAAAATCTCATATACGAACGAAACAATGTTAAAACTTCGATTCCAATATAAAATAGATGTTTGATCTTATGAAATGCAATGTTCTGCATCGATTGGTAACATTTCTCAAACTGTGGCTCAAGTATTACGAAAGATTTCACAAATTTAACTTCGCATATAGCGAAATTCGCGTATGTCGATTACGTTTTTCGATAAAAATCATATGAAAACGACTATTTAAACATAGCAAAAACGTTATTTTCTTGTTATATTCTTTATTCTTCATCGATAGAATATAAAATCAATGAAATTGAACGAGATATCAACTTTTCGTTTTTCGACGATACGCGTATATGAGCGAAAAATAGTATATACGATGCGAAACAATGTTAAAACTTCGATTCCAATATAAAATAGATGTTTGATCTTATGAAATGCAATGTTCTGCATCGATTGGTAAAATTTTTCAAACTGTGGCGCAAGTATTACTAAAGATTTCACGAAATTAACTTCGCGTATAGCAAATTCGCGTATGTCAATTAAGTTTTTCGATAAAAATCATATGAAAACGCCTATTTAAACATAGCAAACACGTTATATTCTTGTTACATTCTTTATTCTTCATCGATAGAATATAAAATCAATGAAATTGAACGAGATTTCAAATTTCGTTTTTCGACCATACGCGTATATGAGCGAATAATCGTATATACGATGCGAAACAATGATAAAACTTAGATTCCAATATAAAATAGATGTTTGATCTTATGAAATGCAATGTTCTGCATCGATTGGTAACATTTCTCAAACTGTGGCTCAAGTATTACTAAAGATTTCACAAATTTAACTTCGCATATAGCGAAATTCGCGTATGTCGATTACGTTTTTCGATAAAAATCATATGAAAACGACTATTTAAACATAGCAAAAACGTTATTTTCTTGTTATATTCTTTATTCTTCATCGATAGAATATAAAATCAATGAAATTGAACGAGATATCAACTTTTCGTTTTTCGACGATACGAGTATATGAGCGTAAAATCTCATATACGAACGAAACAATGTTAAAACTTCGATTCCAATATAAAATAGATGTTTGATCTTATGAAATGCAATGTTCTGCATCGATTGGTAACATTTTTCAAACTTTGGCGCAAGTATTACTAAAGATTTCACGAAATTAACTTCGCGTATAGCGAAATTCGCGTATGTCGATTAAGTTTTCGATAAAAATCATATGAAAACGCATATTTAAACATAGCAAACACGTTATATTCTTGTTATATTCTTTATTCTGCATCGTTAGAATATAAAATCAATGAAATTGAACGAGATTACAACTTTTCGTTTTTCTACGATACGCGTATATGAGCGAAAAATCGTATATACGATGCGAAACAATGTTAAAACTTTGATTCCAATATAAAATAGATGTTTGATCTTATGAAATGCAATGTTCTGCATCGATTGGTAACATTTTTCAAACTGTGGCGCAAGTATTACAAAAGATTTCACGAATTTAACTTGGCGTATAGCGAAATTCGCGTATGTCGATTAAGTTTTTCGATAAAAATCATACGAAAACGCCCATTTAAACATAGCAAACACGTTATATTCTTGTTATATTCTTTATTCTTCATCGATAGAATATAAAATCAATGAAATTGAACGAGATATCAACTTTTCGTTTTTCGACTATACGCGTATATGAGCGTAAAATCTCATATACGAACGAAACAATGTTAAAACTTCGATTCCAATATAAAATAGAGGTTTGATCTTATGAAATGCAATGTTCTGCATCGATTGGTAACATATTTCAAACTTTGGCGCAAGTATTACTAAAGATTTCACGATATTAACTTCGCGTATAGCGAAATTCGCGTATGTCGATTAAGTTTTTCGATAAAAATCATATGAAAACGACTATTTAAACATAGCAAAAACGTTATTTTCTTGTTATATTCTTTATTCTTCATCGATAGAATATAAAATCAATGAAATTGAACGAGATATCAACTTTTCGTTTTTCGACGATACGCGAATATGAGCGAAAAATCTCATATACGAACGAAACAATGTTAAAACTTCGATTCCAATATAAAATAGATGTTTGATCTTATGAAATGCAATGTTCTGCATCGATTGGTAACATTTTTCAAACTGTGGCGCAAGTATTACTAACGATTTCACGAAATTAACTTCGCGTATAGCGAAATTCGCGTATGTCGATAAAGTTTTTCGATAAAAATCATATGAAAACGCCTATTTAAACATAGCAAACACGTTATATTCTTATTATATTCTTTATTCTGCGTCGATAGAATATAAAATCAATAAAATTGAACGAGATTTCAACTTTTCGTTTTTCGACGTTACGCGTATATGAGCGAAAAATAGTATATACGATGCGAAACAATGTTAAAACTTAGATTCCTATATAAAATAGATGTTTGATCTTATGAAATGCAATGTTCTGCATCGATTGGTAACATTTCTCAAACTGTGGCTCAAGTATTACTAAAGATTTCACAAATTTAACTTCGCATATAGCGAAATTCGCGTATGTCGATTACGTTTTTCGATAAAAGTCATATGAAAACGACTATTTAAACATAGCAAAAACGTTATTTTCTTGTTATATTCTTTATTCTTCATCGATAGAATATAAAATCAATGAAATTGAACGAGATATCAACTTTTCGTTTTTCGACGATACGAGTATATGAGCGTAAAATCTCATATACGAACGAAACAATGTTAAAACTTAGATTCCAATATAAAATAGATGTTTGATCTTATGAAATGCAATGTTCTGCATCGATTGGTAACATTTCTCAAACTGTGGCTCAAGTATTACTAAAGATTTCACAAATTTAACTTCGCATATAGCGAAATTCGCGTATGTCGATTACGTTTTTCGATAAAAATCATATGAAAACGACTATTTAAACATAGCAAAAACGTTATTTTCTTGTTATATTCTTTATTCTTCATCGATAGAATATAAAATCAATGAAATTGAACGAGATATCAACTTTTCGTTTTTCGACGATACGAGTATATGAGCGTAAAATCTCATATACGAACGAAACAATGTTAAAACTTCGATTCCAATATAAAATAGATGTTTGATCTTATGAAATGCAATGTTCTGCATCGATTGGTAACATTTTTCAAACTTTGGCGCAAGTATTACTAAAGATTTCACGAAATTAAATTCGCGTATAGCGAAATTCGCGTATGTCGATTAAGTTTTCGATAAAAATCATATGAAAACGCCTATTTAAACATAGCAAACACGTTATATTCTTGTTATATTCTTTATTCTGCATCGCAAGAATATAAAATCAATGAAATTGAACGAGATTACAACTTTTCGTTTTTCTACGATACGCGTATATGAGCGAAAAATCGTATATACGATGCGAAACAATGTTAAAACTTTGATTCCAATATAAAATAGATGTTTGATCTTATGAAATGCAATGTTCTGCATCGATTGGTAACATTTTTCAAACTGTGGCGCAAGTATTACAAAAGATTTCACGAATTTAACTTGGCGTATAGCGAAATTCGCGTATGTCGATTAAGTTTTTCGATAAAAATCATATGAAAACGCCTATTTAAACATAGCAAACACGTTATATTCTTGTTATATTCTTTATTCTGCGTCGATAGAATATAAAATCAATAAAATTGAACGAGATTTCAACTTTTCGTTTTTCGACGATACGCGTATATGAGCGAAAAATAGTATATACGATGCGAAACAATGTTAAAACTTAGATTCCAATATAAAATAGATGTTTGATCTTATGAAATGCAATGTTCTGCATCGATTGGTAACATTTTTCAAACTGTGGCGCAAGTGTTACAAAAGATTTCACGAATTTAACTTCGCGAATAGCGAAATTCGCGTCTGTCGATTAAGTTTTTCGATAAAAATCATATGAAAACGACTATGTAACATAGCAAACACGTTATATTCTTGTTGTATTCTTTATTCTGCATCGATAGAATATAAAATCAATGAAATTGAACGAGATTTCACCTTTTCGTTTTTCGACGATACGCGAATATGAGCGAAAAATCTCATATACGAACGAAACAATGTTAAAACTTCGATTCCAATATAAAATAGATGTTTGATCTTATGAAATGCAATGTTCTGCATCGATTGGTAACATTTCTCAAACTGTGGCTCAAGTATTACTAAAGATTTCACAAATTTAACTTCGCATATAGCGAAATTCGCGTATGTCGATTACGTTTTTCGATAAAAATCATATGAAAACGACTATTTAAACATAGCAAAAACGTTATTTTCTTGTTATATTCTTTATTCTTCATCGATAGAATATAAAATCAATGAAATTGAACGAGATATCAACTTTTCGTTTTTCGACGATACGAGTATATGAGCGTAAAATCTCATATACGAACGAAACAATGTTAAAACTTCGATTCCAATATAAAATAGATGTTTGATCTTATGAAATGCAATGTTCTGCATCGATTGGTAACATTTTTCAAACTTTGGCGCAAGTATTACTAAAGATTTCACGAAATTAAATTCGCGTATAGCGAAATTCGCGTATGTCGATTAAGTTTTCGATAAAAATCATATGAAAACGCCTATTTAAACATAGCAAACACGTTATATTCTTGTTATATTCTTTATTCTGCATCGCAAGAATATAAAATCAATGAAATTGAACGAGATTACAACTTTTCGTTTTTCTACGATACGCGTATATGAGCGAAAAATCGTATATACGATGCGAAACAATGTTAAAACTTTGATTCCAATATAAAATAGATGTTTGATCTTATGAAATGCAATGTTCTGCATCGATTGGTAACATTTTTCAAACTGTGGCGCAAGTATTACAAAAGATTTCACGAATTTAACTTGGCTTATAGCGAAATTCGCGTATGTCGATTAAGTTTTTCGATAAAAATCATACGAAAACGCCCATTTAAACATAGCAAACACGTTATATTCTTGTTATA
Organism: Vespa crabro; assembly: GCF_910589235.1. Classification (NCBI taxonomy): domain Eukaryota; kingdom Metazoa; phylum Arthropoda; class Insecta; order Hymenoptera; family Vespidae; genus Vespa; species Vespa crabro. Next base: position 10,062,244 of record NC_060955.1, read on the forward strand.
TTCTTTATTCTTCATCGATAGAATATAAAATCAATGAAATTGAACGAGATTTCACCTTTTCGTTTTTCGACAATACGCGTATATGAGCGAAAAAACTCATATACGAACGAAACAATGTTAAAACTTCGATTCCAATATAAAATAGATGTTTGATCTTATGAAATGCAATGTTCTGCATCGATTGGTAACATTTTTCAAACTGTGGCGCAAGTATTACTAAAGATTTCACGAAATTAACTTCGCGTATAGCGTAATTCGCGTATGTCGATTAAGTTTTTCGATAAAAATCATACGAAAACGCCTATTTAAACATAGCAAACACGTTATATTCTTATTGTATTCTTTATTCTTCATCGATAGAATATAAAATCAATGAAATTGAACGAGATTTCACCTTTTCGTTTTTCGACGATACGCGTATATGAGCGAAAAATCTCATATACGAACGAAACAATGTTAAAACTTCGATGCCAATATAAAATAGATGTTTGATCTTATGAAATGCAATGTTCTGCATCGATTGGTAACATTTTTCAAACTGTGGCGCAAGTATTACAAAAGATTTCACGAATTTAACTTCGCGTATTGCGAAATTCGCGTATGTCGATTACGTTTTTCGATAAAAATCATATGAAAACGCCTATTTAAACATAGCAAACACGTTATATTCTTGTTAAATTCTTTATTCTGCGTCGATAGAATATAAAATCAATAAAATTGAACGAGATTTCAACTTTTCGTTTTTCGACGATACGCGTATATGAGCGAAAAATAGTATATACGATGCGAAACAATGTTAAAACTTCGATTCCAATATAAAATAGATGTTTGATCTTATGAAATGCAATGTTCTGCATCGATTGGTAACATTTTTCAAACTGTGGCGCAAGTATTACTAAAGATTTCACGAAATTAACTTCGCGTATAGCGAAATTCACGTATGTCGATTAAGTTTTTCGATAAAAATCATATGAAAACGCCTATTTAAACATAGCAAACACGTTATATTTTTGTTATATTCTTTATTCTTCATCGATAGAATATAAAATCAATGAAATTGAACGAGATTTCAACTTTTCGTTTTTCGACGATACGCGTATATGAGCGAAAAATCGTATATACGATGCGAAACAATGTTAAAACTTAGATTCCAATATAAAATAGATGTTTCATCTTATGAAATGCAATGTTCTGCATCGATTGGTAACATTTCTCAACCTGTGGCTCAAGTATTACTAAAGATTTCACAAATTTAACTTCGCATATAGCGAAATTCGCGTATGTCGATTACGTTTTTCGATAAAAATCATATGAAAACGACTATTTAAACATAGCAAAAACGTTATTTTCTTGTTATATTCTTTATTCTTCATCGATAGAATATAGAATCAATGAAATTGAACGAGATATCAACTTTTCGTTTTTCGACGATACGCGTATATGAGCGTAAAATCTCATATACGAACGAAACAATGTTAAAACTTCGATTCCAATATAAAATAGATGTTTGATCTTATGAAATGCAATGTTCTGCATCGATTGGTAACATTTTTCAAACTTTGGCGCAAGTATTACTAAAGATTTCACGATATTAACTTCGCGTATAGCGAAATTCGCGTATGTCGATTAAGTTTTTCGATAAAAATCATACGAAAACGCCTATTTAAACATAGCAAACACGTTATATTCTTGTTATATTCTTTATTCTGCATCGATAGAATATAAAATCAATGAAATTGAACGAGATTTCAACTTTTCGTTTTTCGACGATACGCCTATATGAGCGAAAAATCTCATATACGAACGAAAAAATGTTAAAACTTCGATACCAATATAAAATAGATGTTCGATCTTATGAAATGCAATGTTCTGCATCGATTGTTAACATTTTTCAAACTGTGGCGCAAGTATTACAAAAGATTTCACGAATTTAACTTCGCGTATAGCGAAATTCGCGAATGTCGATTAAGTTTTTCGATAAAAATCATATGAAAACGACTATTTAAACATAGCAAAAACGTTATTTTCTTGTTATATTCTTTATTCTTCATCGATAGAATATAAAATCAATGAAATTGAACGAGATATCAACTTTTCGTTTTTCGACGATACGCGTATATGAGCGTAAAATCTCATATACGAACGAAACAATGTTAAAACTTCGATTCCAATATAAAATAGATGTTTGATCTTATGAAATGCAATGTTCTGCATCGATTGGTAACATTTTTCAAACTTTGGCGCAAGTATTACTAAAGATTTCACGATATTAACTTCGCGTATAGCGAAATTCGCGTATGTCGATTAAGTTTTTCGATAAAAATCATACGAAAACGCCCATTTAAACATAGCAAACACGTTATATTCTTGTTATATTCTTTATTCTTCATCGATAGAATATAAAATCAATGAAATTGAACGAGATTTCACCTTTTCGTTTTTCGACGATACGCGTATATGAGCGAAAAATCGTATATACGATGCGAAACAATGTTAAAACTTAGATTCCAATATAAAATAGATGTTTGATCTTATGAAATGCAATGTTCTGCATCGATTGGTAACATTTCTCAACCTGTGGCTCAAGTATTACTAAAGATTTCACAAATTTAACTTCGCATATAACGAAATTCGCGTATGTCGATTAGGTTTTTCGATAAAAATCATATGAAAACGACTATTTAAACATAGCAAAAACGTTATTTTCTTGTTATATTCTTTATTCTTCAACGATAGAATATAAAATCAATGAAATTGAACGAGATATCAACTTTTCGTTTTTCGACTATACGCGTATATGAGCGTAAAATCTCATATACGAACGAAACAATGTTAAAACTTCGATTCCAATATAAAATAGATGTTTGATCTTATGAAATGCAATGTTCTGCATCGATTGGTAACATTTTTCAAACTTTGGCGCAAGTATTACTAAAGATTTCACGATATTAACTTCGCGTATAGCGAAATTCGCGTATGTCGATTAAGTTGTTCGATAAAAATCATATGAAAACGACTATTTAAACATAGCAAAAACGTTATTTTCTTGTTATATTCTTTATTCTTCATCGATACAATATAAAATCAATGAAATTGAACGAGATATCAACTTTTCGTTTTTCGACGATACGCGAATATGAGCGAAAAATCTCATATACGAACGAAACAATGTTAAAGCTTCGATTCCAATATAAAATAGATGTTTGATCTTATGAAATGCAATGTTCTGCATCGATTGGTAACATTTTTCAAACTGTGGCGCAAGTATTACTAAAGATTTCACGAAATTAACTTCGCGTATAGCGAAATTCGCGTATGTCGATTAAGTTTTTCGATAAAAATCATATGAAACGCCTATTTAAACATAGCAAACACGTTATATTCTTGTTATATTCTTTATTCTGCATCGATAGAATAAAAAATCAATGAAATTGAACGAGATTTCAACTTCTCGTTCTTCGACGATACGCGTATATGAGCGAAAAATCGTATATACGATGCGAAACAATGTTAAAACTTAGATTCCAATATAAAATAGATGTTTGATCTTATGAAATGCAATGTTCTGCATCGATTGGTAACATTTTTCAAACTGTGGCGCAAGTATTACAAAAGATTTCACGAATTTAACTTCGCGTATAGCGAAATTCGCGTATGTCGATTAAGTTTTTCGATAAAAATCATATGAAAACGCCTATTTAAACATAGCAAACACGTTATATTCTTGTTATATTCTTTATTCTGCATCGATAGAATATAAAATCAATGAAATTGAACGAGATTTCAACTTTTCGTTTTTCGACGATATGCCTATATGAGCGAAAAATCTCATATACGAACGAAAAAATGTTAAAACTTCGATACCAATATAAAATAGATGTTCGATCTTATGAAATGCAATGTTCTGCATCGATTGTTAACATTTTTCAAACTGAGGCGCAAGTATTACAAAAGATTTCACGAATTTAACTTCGCGTATAGCGAAATTCGCGAATGTCGATTAAGTTTTTCGATAAAAATCATATGAAAACGACTATTTAAACATAGCAAAAACGTTATTTTCTTGTTATATTCTTTATTCTTCATCGATAGAATATAAAATCAATGAAATTGAACGAGATATCAACTTTTCGTTTTTCGACGATACGCGTATATGAGCGAAAAATCTCATATACGAACGAAACAATGTTAAAACTTCGATTCCAATATAAAATAGATGTTTGATCTTATGAAATGCTATGTTCAGCATCGATTGGTAACATTTTTCAAACTGTGGCTCAAGTATTACAAAAGATTTCACGAATTTAACTTCGCGTATAGCGAAATTCGCGTATGTCGATTATGTTTTTCGATAAAAATCATATGAAAACGCCTATTTAAACATAGCAAACACGTTATATTCTTGTTATATTCTTTATTCTGCATCGATAGAATATAAAATCAATGAAATTGAACGAGATTTCAACTTTTCGTTTTTCGACGATACGCGTATATGAGCGAAAAATCGTATATACGAACGAAACAATGTTAAAACTTCGATTCCAATATAAAATAGATGTTTGATCTTATGAAATGCTATGTTCAGCATCGATTGGTAACATTTTTCAAACTGTGGCTCAAGTATTACAAAAGATTTCACGAATTTAACTTCGCGTATAGCGAAATTCGCGTATGTCGATTAAGTTTTTCGATAAAAATCATATGAAAACGCCTATTTAAACATAGCAAACACGTTATATTCTTGTTATATTCTTTATTCTGCATCGATAGAATATAAAATCAATGAAATTGAACGAGATTTCAACTTTTCGTTTTACGACGATACGCGAATATGAGCGAAAAATCTCATATACGAACGAAACAATGTTAAAACTTCGATTCCAATATAAAATAGATGTTTGATCTTATGAAATGCTATGTTCTGCATCCATTGGTAACATTTTTCAAACTGTGGCGCAAGTATTACTAAAGATTTCACGAAATTAACTTCGCGTATAGCGAAATTCGCGTATGTCGATTAAGTTTTTCGATAAAAATCATATGAAAACGCCTATTTAAACATAGCAAACACGTTATATTCTTGTTATATTCTTTATTCTGCATCGATAGAATATAAAATCAATGAAATTGAACGAGATTTCAACTTTTCGTTTTTCGACGATACGCGTATATGTGCGAAAAATCTCATATACGAACTAAACAATGTTAAAACTTCGATTCCAATATAAAATAGATGTTTGATCTTATGAAATGCAATGTTCTGCATCGATTGGTAACATTTTTCAAACTGTGGCGCAAGTATTACTAAAGATTTCACGAAATTAACTTCGAGTATAGCGAAATTTGCGTATGTCGATTAAGTTTTTCGATAAAAATCATATGAAAACGCCTATTTAAACATAGCAAACACGTTATATTTTTGTTATATTCTTTATTCTGCATCGATAGAATATAAAATCAATGAAATTGAACGAGATTTCAACTTTTCGTTTTTCGACGATACGCGTATATGTGCGAAAAATCTCATATACGAACTAAACAATGTTAAAACTTCGATTCCAATATAAAATAGATGTTTGATCTTATGAAATGCAATGTTCTGCATCGATTGGTAACATTTTTCAAACTGTGGCGCAAGTATTACTAAAGATTTCACGAAATTAACTTCGAGTATAGCGAAATTTGCGTATGTCGATTAAGTTTTTCGATAAAAATCATATGAAAACGCCTATTAAAACATACCAAACACGTTATATTCTTGTTATATTCTTTATTCTTCATCGATAGAATATAAAATCAATGAAATTGAACGAGATTTCAACTTTTCGTTTTTCGACGATACGCGTATATGAGCGAAAAATCTCATATACGAACGAAACAATGTTAAAACTTCGATTCCAATATAAAATAGATGTTTGATCTTATGAAATGCAATGTTCTGCATCGATTGGTAACATTTTTCAAATTGTGGCGCAAGTATTACTAAAGATTTCACGAAATTAACTTCGAGTATAGCGAAATTCGCGTATGTCGATTAAGTTTTTCGATAAAAATCATATGAAAACGCCTATTTAAACATAGCAAACACGTTATATTCTTGTTACATTCTTTATTCTGCATCGATAGAATATAAAATCAATGAAATTGAACGAGATTTCAACTTATCGTTTTTCGACGATACGCGTATATGTGCGAAAAATCGTATATACGATGCGAAACAATGTTAAAACTTTGATTCCAATATAAAATAGATGTTTGATCTTATGAAATGCAATGTTCTGCATCGATTGGTAACATTTTTCAAACTGTGGCGCAAGTATTACAAAAGATTTCACGAATTTAACTTCGCGTATAGCGAAATTCGCGTATGTCGATTAAGTTTTTCGATAAAAATCATATGAAAACGACTATTTAAACATAGCAAACACGTTATATTCTTGTTATATTCTTTATTCTGCATCGATAGAATATAAAATCAATGAAATTGAACGAGATTTCAACTTATCGTTTTTCGACGATACGCGTATATGAGCGAAAAATTTCATATACGAACGAAACAATGTTAAAACTTCGATTCCAATATAAAATAGATGTTTGATCTTATGAAATGCAATGTTCTGCATCGATTGGTAACATTTTTCAAACTGTGGCGCAAGTATTACTAAAGCTTTCACGAAATTAACTTCGCGTATAGCGAAATTCGCGTATGTCGATTAAGTTTTTCGATAAAAATCATATGAAAACGCCTATTTAAACATAGCAAACACGTTATATTCTTGTTATATTCTTTATTCTTCATCGATAGAATATAAAATCAATGAAATTGAACGAGATTTCAACTTTTCGTTTTTCGACGATACGCGTATATGAGCGAAAAATCTCATATTCGAACGAAACAATGTTAAAACTTCGATACCAATATAAAATAGATGTTTGATCTTATGAAATGCAATGTTCTGCATCGATTGGTAACATTTTTCAAACTGTGGCGCAAGTATTACTAAAGATTTCACGAAATTAACTTCGCGTATAGCGAAATTCGCGTATGTCGATTAAGTTTTTCGATAAAAATCATATGAAAACGCCTATTTAAACATAGCAAACACGTTATATTCTTGTTATATTCTTTATTCTGCATCGATAGAATATAAAATCAATGAAATTGAACGAGATTTCAACTTATCGTTTTTCGACGATACGCGTATATGAGCGAAAAATCTCATATACGATGCGAAACAATGTTAAAACTTCGATTCCAATATAAAATAGATGTTTGATCTTATGAAATGCAATGTTCTGCATCGATTGGTAACATTTTTCAAACTGTGGTGCAAGTATTACTAAAGATTTCACGAAATTAACTTCGAGTATAGCGAAATTCGCGCATGTCGATTAAGTTTTTCGATAAAAATCATATGAAAACGCCTATTTAAACATAGCAAACACGTTATATTCTTGTTATATTCTTTATTCTGCATCGATAGAATATAGAATCAATGAAATTGAACGAGATTTCAACTTTTCGTTTTTCGACGATACGCGTATATGAGCGAAATATCGTATATACGATGCGAAACAATGTTAAAACTTTGATTCCAATATAAAATAGATGTTTGATCTTATGAAATGCAATGTTCTGCATCGATTGGTAACATTTTTCAAACTGTGGCGCAAGTATTACAAAAGATTTCACGAATTTAACTTCGCGTATAGCGAAATTCGCGAATGTCGATTAAGTTTTTCGATAAAAATCATATGAAAACGACTATTTAAACATAGCAAACACGTTATATTCTTGTTATATTCTTTATTCTGCATCGATAGAATATAAAATCAATGAAATTGAACGAGATTTCAACTTTTCGTTTTTCGACGGTACGCGAATATGAGCGAAAAATCTCATATACGAACGTAACAATGTTAAAACTTCGATTCCAATATAAAATAGATGTTTGATCTTATGAAATGCAATGTTCTGCATCGATTGGTAACATTTTTCAAACTGTGGCGCAAGTATTACTAAAGATTTCACGAAATTAACTTCGCGTATAGCGAAATTCGCGTATGTCAATTAAGTTTTTCGATAAAAATCATATGAAAACGCCTATTTAAACATAGCAAACACGTTATATTCTTGTTATATTCTTTATTCTGCATCGATAGAATATAAAATCAATGAAATTGAACGAGATTTCAATTTTTCGTTATACGACGATACGCGTATATGAGCGAAAAATCGTATATACGATGCGAAACAATGTTAAAACTTCGATTCCAATATAAAATAGATGTTTGAACTTATGAAATGCAATGTTCTGCATCGATTGGTAACATTTTTCAAACTGTGGCGCAAGTATTACTAAAGATTTTACGAAATTAACTTCGCGTATAGCGAAATTCGCGTATTTCGATTAAGTTTTTCGATAAAAATCATATGAAAACGCCTATTTAAACATAGCAAACACGTTATATTCTTGTTATATTCTTTATTCTTCATCGATAGAACATAAAATCAATGAAATTGTACGAGATTTCAACTTTTCGTTTTTCGACGATACGCGTATATGAGCGAAAAATCTCATATACGAACGAAACAATGTTAAAACTTCGATACCAATATTAAATAGATGTTTGATCTTATGAAATGCAATGTTCTGCATCGATTGGTAACATTTTTCAAACTGTGGCGCAAGTATTACTAAAGATTTCACAAAATTAACTTCGCGTATAGCGAAATTCGCGTATGTCGATTAAGTTTTTCGATAAAAATCATATGAAAACGCCTATTTAAACATAGCAAACACGTTATATTCTTGTTATATTCTTTATTCTGCATCGATAGAATATAGAATCAATGAAATTGAACGAGATTTCAACTTTTCGTTTTTCGACGATACGCGTATATGAGCGAAATATCGTATATACGATGCGAAACAATGTTAAAACTTTGATTCCAATATAAAATAGATGTTTGATCTTATGAAATGCAATGTTCTGCATCGATTGGTAACATTTATCAAACTGTGGCGCAAGTATTACAAAAGATTTCACGAATTTAACTTCGCGTATAGCGAAATTCGCGTATGTCGATTAAGTTTTTCGATAAAAATCATATGAAAACGCCTATTTAAACATAGCAAACACGTTATATTCTTGTTATATTCTTTATTCTGCATCGATAGAATATAAAATCAATGAAATTGAACGAGATTTCAACTTATCGTTTTTCGACGATACGCGTATATGAGCGAAAAATCTCATATACGATGCGAAACAATGTTAAAACTTCGATTCCAATATAAAATAGATGTTTGATCTTATGAAATGCAATGTTCTGCATCGATTGGTAACATTTTTTAAACTGTGGCACAAGTATTACTAAAGATTTCACGAAATTAACTTCGAGTATAGCGAAATTCGCGTATGTCGATTAAGTTTTTCGATAAAAATCATATGAAAACGCCTATTTAAACATAGCAAACACGTTATATTCTTGTTATATTCTTTATTCTTCATCGATAGAATATAAAAACAATGAAATTGAAAGAGATTTCAACTTTTCGTTTTTCGACGATACGCGTATATGAGCGAAAAATCTCATATACGATGCGAAACAATGTTAAAACTTTGATTCCAATATAAAATAGATGTTTGATCTTATGAAATGCAATGTTCTGCATCGATTGGTAACATTTTTCAAACTGTGGCGCAAGTATTACAAAAGATTTCACGAATTTAACTTCGCGTATAGCGAAATTCGCGTATGTCGATTAAGTTTTTCGATAAAAATCATATGAAAAAGCCTATTTAAACATAGCAAACACGTTATATTCTTGTTATATTCTTTATTCTGCATCGATAGAATATAAAATCAATGAAATTGAACGAGATTTCAACTTTTCGTTTTTCGACGATACGCGTATATGAGCGAAAAATCGTATATACGATGCGAAACAATGTTAAAACTTTGATTCCAATATAAAATAGATGTTTGATCTTATGAAATGCAATGTTCTGCATCGATTGGTAACATTTTTCAAACTGTGGCGCAAGTATTACAAAAGATTTCACGAATTTAACTTCGCGTATAGCGAAATTCGCGTATGTCGATTAAGTTTTTCGATAAAAAACATATGAAAACGACTATTTAAACATAGCAAAAACGTTATTTTCTTGTTATATTCTTTATTCTGCATCGATAGAATATCAAATCAATGAAATTGAACGAGATATCAACTTTTCGTTTTTCGACGATACGCGTATATGAGCGAAAAATTTCATATACGAACGAAACAATGTTAAAACTTCGATTCCAATATAAAATAGATGTTTGATCTTATGAAATGCAATGTTCTGCATCGATTGGTGACATTTTTCAAACTGTGGCTCAAGTATTACTAAAGATTTCACGAAATTAACTGCGCGTATAGCGAAATTCGCGTATGTCGATTAAGTTTTTCGATAAATATCATATGAAAACGCCAATTTAAACATAGCAAACACGTTATATTCTTGTTATATTCTTTATTCTGCATCGATAGAATATAGAATCAATGAAATTGAACGAGATTTCAACTTTTCGTTTTTCGACGATACGCGTATATGAGCGAAATATCGTATATACGATGCGAAACAATGTTAAAACTTTGATTCCAATATAAAATAGATGTTTGATCTTATGAAATGCAATGTTCTGCATCGATTAGTAACATTTTACAAACTGTGGCGCAAGTATTACAAAAGATTTCACGAATTTAACTTCGCGTATAGCGAAATTCGCGTATGTCGATTAAGTTTTTCGATAAAAATCATATGAAAGCGACTATTTAAACATAGCAAACACGTTATATTCTTGTTATATTCTTTATTCTGCATCGATAGAATATAAAATCAATGAAATTGAACGAGATTTCAACTTATCGTTTTTCGACGATACGCGTATATGAGCGAAAAATCTCATATACGATGCGAAACAATGTTAAAACTTCGATTCCAATATAAAATAGATGTTTGATCTGATGAAATGCAATGTTCTGCATCGATTGGTAACATTTTTCAAACTGTGGCACAAGTATTACTGAAGATTTCACGAAATTAACTTCGAGTATAGCGAAATTCGCGTATGTCGATTAAGTTTTTCGATAAAAATCATATGAAAACGCCTATTTAAACATAGCAAACACGTTATATTCTTGTTATATTCTTTATTCTGCATCGATAGAATATAAAATCAATGAAATTGAACGAGATTTCAACTTTTCGTTTTTCGACGATACGCGTATATGAGCGAAAAATCGTATATACGATGCGAAACAATGTTAAAACTTTGATTCCAATATAAAATAGATGTTTGATCTTATGAAATGCACTGTTCTGCATCGATTGGTAACATTTTTCAAACTGTGGCGCAAGTATTACAAAAGATTTCACGAATTTAACTTCGCGTATAGCGAAATTCGCGTATGTCGATTAAGTTTTTCGATAAAAATCATATGAAAACGACTATTTAAACATAGCAAAAACGTTATTTTCTTGTTATATTCTTTATTCTGCATCGATAGAATATCAAATCAATGAAATTGGACGAGATATCAACTTTTCGTTTTTCGACGATACGCGTATATGAGCGAAAAATCGTATATACGATGCGAAACAATGTTAAAACTTTGATTCCAATATAAAATAGATGTTTGATCTTATGAAATGCAATGTTCTGAATCGATTGGTAACATTTTTCAAACTGTGGCGCAAGTATTACAAAAGATTTCACGAATTTAACTTCGCGTATAGCGAAATTCGCGTATATCGATTAAGTTTTTCGATAAAAATCATATGAAAACGACTATTAAAACATAGCAAAAACGTTATTTTCTTGTTATATTCTTTATTCTTCATCGATAGTATTTAAAATCAATGAAATTGAACGAGATATCAACTTTTCGTTTTTCGACGTTACGCGTATATGAGCGAAAAATCTCATTTACGAACGAAACAATGTTAAAACTTCGATTCCAATAAAAAATAGATGTTTGATCTTATGAAATGCAATGTTCTGCATCGATTGGTAACATTTTTCAAACTGTGGCTCAAGTATTACTAAAGATTTCACGAAATTAACTTCGCGTATAGCGAAATTCGCGTATGTCGATTAAGTTTTTCGATAAAAATCATATGAAAACGACTATTTAAACATAGCAAAAACGTTATTTTCTTGTTATATTCTTTATTCTTCATCGACAGAATTTAAAATCAATGAAATTGAACGAGATATCAACTTTTCGTTTTTCGACGTTACGCGTATATGAGCGAAAAATCTCATATACGAACGAAACAATGTTAAAACTTCGATTCCAATATAAAATAGATGTTTGATCTTATGAAATGCAATGTTCTGCATCGATTGGTAACATTTTTCAAATTGTGGCTCAAGTATTTCTAAAGATTTCACGAAATTAACTTCGCGTATAGCGAAATTCGCGTATGTCGATTAAGTATTTCAATAAAAATCATATGAAAACGCCTATTTAAACATAGCAAACACGTTATATTCTTGTTATATTCTTTATTCTGCATCGATAGAATATAAAATCAATCAAATTGAACGAGATTTCAACTTTTCGTTTTTCGACGATACGCGTATATGAGCGAAAAATCGTATATACGATGCGTAACAATGTTAAAACTTTGATTCCAATATAAAATAGATGTTTGATCTTATGAAATGCAATGTTCTGCATCGATTGGTAACATTTTTCAAACTGTGGCGCAAGTATTACAAAAGATTTCACGAATTTAACTTCGCGTATAGCGAAATTCGCGTATGTCGATTAAGTTTTTCGATAAAAATCATATGAAATCGACTATTTAAACATAGCAAAAACGTTATTTTCATGTTATATTATTTATTCTTCATCGATAGAATATAAAATCAATCAAATTGAACGAGATTTCAACTTTTCGTTTTTCGACGATACGCGTATATGAGCGAAAAATCTCATATACGAACGAAACAATGTTAAAACTTCGATACCAATATAAAATAGATGTTCGATCTTATGAAATGCAATGTTCTGCATCGATTGGTAACATTTTTCAAACTGTGGCGCAAGTATTACTAAAGATTTCACGAAATTAACTTCGCGTATAGCGAAATTCGCGTATGTCGATTAAGTTTTTCGATTAAAATCATATGAAAACGCCAATTTAAACATAGTAAAAACGTTATCTTCTTGTTATATTCGCAATTCTGCATCGATAGAATATAAAATCAATGAAATTGAACGAGATTTCAACTTTTCGTTTTTCGACGATACGCGTATATGAGCGAAAAATCGTATATACGATGCGAAACAATGTTAAAACTTAGATTCCAATATAAAATAGATGTTTGATCTTATGAAATGCAATGTTCTGCATCGATTGGTAACATTTCTCAAACTGTGGCTCAAGTATTACTAAAGATTTCACAAATTTAACTTCGCATATAGCGAAATTCGCGTATGTCGATTACGTTTTTCGATAAAAATCATATGAAAACGACTATTTATACATAGCAAAAACGTTATTTTCATGTTATATTCTTTATTCTTCATCGATAGAATATAAAATCAATGAAATTGAACGAGATATCAACTTTTCGTTTTTCAACGATACGCGTATATGAGTGAAAAATCTCATATACGAACGAAACAATGTTAAAACTTCGATTCCAATATAAAATAGATGTTTGATCTTATGAAATGCAATGTTCTGCATCGATTGGTAACATTTTTCAAACTGTGGCGCAAGTATTACTAAAGATTTCACGAAATTAACTTCGCGTATAGCGAAATTCGCGTATGTCGATTAAGTTTTTCGATAAAAATCATATGAAAACGCCTATTTAAACATAGCAAACACGTTATATTCTTGTTATATTCTTTATTCTTCATCGATAGAATATAAAATCAATGAAATTGAACGAGATTTCAACTTTTCGTTTTTCGACGATACGCGTTTATGAGCGAAAAATCTCATATACGAACGAAACAATGTTAAAACTTCGATACCAATATAAAATAGATGTTCGATCTTATGAAATGCAATGTTCTGCATCGATTGGTAACATTTTTCAAATTGTGGCGCAAGTATTACTAAAGATTTCACGAAATTAACTTCGCGTATAGCGAAATTCGCGTATGTCGATTAAGTTTTTCGATAAAAATCATATGAAAACGACTATTTAAACATAGCAAAAACGTTATTTTCTTGTTGTATTCTTTATTCTGCATCGATGGAATATAAAATCAATGAAATTGAACGAGATATCAACTTTTCGTTTTTCGACGATACGCGTATATGAGCGAAAAATCGTATATACGATGCGAAACAATGTTAAAACTTTGATTCCAATATAAAATAGATGTTCGATCTTATGAAATGCAATGTTCTGCATCGATTGGTAACATTTTTCAAACTGTGGCGCTAGTATTACTAAAGATTTCACGAAATTAACTTCGCGTATAGCGAAATTCGCGTATGTCGATTAAGTTTTTCGATAAAAATCATATGAAAACGCCTATTTAAACATAGCAAACACGTTATATTCTTGTTATATTCTTTATTCTTCATCGATAGAATATAAAATCAATGAAATTGAACGAGATTTCAACTTTTCGTTTTTCGACGATACGCGTATATGAGCGAAAAATCTCATATACGAACGAAACAATGTTAAAACTTTGATACCAATATAAAATAGATGTTTGATCTTATGAAATGCAATGTTCTGCATCGATTGGTAACATTTTTCAAACTGTGGCGCAAGTATTACTAAAGATTTCACGAAATTAACTTCGCGTATAGCGAAATTCGCGTATGTCGATTAAGTTTTTCGATAAAAATCATATGAAAACGCCTATTTAAACATAGCAAACACGTTATATTCTTGTTATATTCTTTATTCTTCATCGATAGAATATAAAATCAATGAAATTGAACGAGATTTCAACTTTTCGTTTTTCGACGATACGCGTATATGAGCGAAAAATCTCATATACGAACGAAACAATGTTAAAACTTTGATACCAATATAAAATAGATGTTTGATCTTATGAAATGCAATGTTCTGCATCGATTGGTAACATTTTTCAAACTGTGGCGCAAGTATTACTAAAGATTTCACGAAATTAACTTCGCGTATAGCGAAATTCGCGTATGTCGATTAAGTTTTTCGATAAAAATCATATGAAACGCCTATTTAAACATAGCAAACACGTTATATTCTTGTTATATTCTTTATTCTGCATCGATAGAATATAAAATCAATGAAATTGAACGAGATATCAACTTTTCGTTTTTCGACGATACGCGTATATGAGCGAAAAATCTCATATACGAACGAAACAATGTTAAAACTTCGATTCCAATATAAAATAGATGTATGATCTTATGAAATGCAATGTTCTGCATCGATTGGTAACATTTTTCAAACTGTGGCTCAAGTATTACTAAAGATTTCACGAAATTAACTTCGCGTATGTCGATTAAGTTTTTCGATAAAAATCATATGAAAACGCCTATTTAAACATAGCAAACACGTTATATTCTTGTTATATTCTTTATTCTGCATCGATAGAATATAAAATCAATGAAATTGAACGAGATATCTACTTTTCGTTTTTCGACGATACGCGTATATGAGCGAAAAATCTCATATACGAACGAAACAATGTTAAAACTTCGATTCCAATATAAAATAGATGTTTGATCTTATGAAATGCAATGTTCTGCATCGATTGGTGACATTTTTCAAACTGTGGCGCAAGTATTACAAAAGATTGCACGAAATTAACTTCGCGTATAGCGAAATTCGCGTATGCCGATTACGTTTTTCGATAAAAATCATATGAAAACGCCTATTTAAACATAGCAAACACGTTACATTCTTGTTATATTCTTTATTCTGCATCGATAGAATATAAAATCAATGAAATTGAACGAGATTTCAACTTTTCGTTTTTCGACGATACGCGTATATGAGCGAAAAATCGTATATACGATGCGAAACAATGTTAAAACTTTGATTCCAATATAAAATAGATGTTTGATCTTATGAAATGCAATGTTCTACATCGATTGGTAACATTTTTCAAACTGTGGCTCAAGTATTTCTAAAGATTTCACGAAATTAACTTCGCGTATAGCGAAATTCGCGTATGTCGATTAAGTTTTTCGATAAAAATCATATGAAAACGCCTATTTAAACATAGCAAACACGTTATATTCTTGTTACATTCTTTATTCTGCATCGATAGAATATAAAATCAATCAAATTGAACGAGATTTCAACTTTTCGTTTTTCGACGATACGCGTATATGAGCGAAAAATCGTATATACGATGCGAAACAATGTTAAAACTTTGATTCCAATATAAAATAGATGTTTGATCTTATGAAATGCAATTTTCTGCATCGATTGGTAACATTTTTCAAACTGTGGCGCAAGTATTACTAAAGATTTCACGAAATTAACTTCGCGTATAGCGAAATTCGCGTATGTCGGTTAAGTTTTTCGATAAAAATCATACGAAACGCCTATTTAAACATAGCAAACACGTTATATTCTTGTTATATTCTTTATTCTGCATCGATAGAATATAAAATCAATGAAATTGAACGAGATTTCAACTTTTCGTTTTTCGACGATACGCGTATATGAGCGAAAAATCGTATATACGATGCGAAACAATGTTAAAACTTTGATTCCAATATAAAATAGATGTTTGATCTTATGAAATGCAATGTTCTGCATCGATTGGTAACATTTTTCAAACTGTGGCGCAAGTATTACAAAAGATTTCACGAATTTAACTTCGCGTATAGCGAAATTCGCGTATGTCGATTAAGTTTTTCGATAAAAATCATATGAAAACGACTATTTAAACATAGCAAAAACGTTATTTTCTTGTTATATTCTTTATTCTGCATCGATGGAATATAAAATCAATCAAATTGAACGAGATTTCAACTTTTCGTTTTTCGACGATACGCGTATATGAGCGAAAAATCGTATATACGATGCGAAACAATGTTAAAACTTTGATTCCAATATAAAATAGATGTTTGATCTTATGAAATGCAATGTTCTGCATCGATTGGTAACATTTTTCAAACTGTGGCGCAAGTATTACTAAAGATTTCACGAAATTAACTTCGCGTATAGCGAAATTCGCGTATGTCGGTTAAGTTTTTCGATAAAAATCATACGAAACGCCTATTTAAACATAGCAAACACGTTATATTCTTGTTATATTCTTTATTCTGCATCGATAGAATATAAAATCAATGAAATTGAACGAGATTTCAACTTTTCGTTTTTCGACGATACGCGTATATGAGCGAAAAATCGTATATACGATGCGAAACAATGTTAAAACTTTGATTCCAATATAAAATAGATGTTTGATCTTATGAAATGCAATGTTCTGCATCGATTGGTAACATTTTTCAAACTGTGGCGCAAGTATTACAAAAGATTTCACGAATTTAACTTCGCGTATAGCGAAATTCGCGTATGTCGATTAAGTTTTTCGATAAAAATCATATGAAAACGACTATTTAAACATAGCAAAAACGTTATTTTCTTGTTATATTCTTTATTCTGCATCGATGGAATATAAAATCAATGAAATTGAACGAGATATCAACTTTTCGTTTTTCGACGATACGCGTATATGAGCGAAAAATCGTATATACGATGCGAAACAATGTTAAAACTTTGATTCCAATATAAAATAGATGTTCGATCTTATGAAATGCAATGTTCTGCATCGATTGGTAACATTTTTCAAACTGTGGCGCTAGTATTACTAAAGATTTCACGAAATTAACTTCGCGTATAGCGAAATTCGCGTTTGTCGATAAAGTTTTTCGATAAAAATCATATGAAAACGCCTATTTAAACATAGCAAACACGTTATATTCTTGTTATATTCTTTATTCTTCATCGATAGAATATAAAATCAATGAAATTGATCGAGATTTCAACTTTTCGATTTTCGACGATACGCGTATATGAGCGAAAAATCTCATATACGAACGAAACAATGTTAAAACTTTGATACCAATATAAAATAGATGTTTGATCTTATGAAATGCAATGTTCTGCATCGATTGGTAACATTTTTCAAACTGTGGCTCAAGTATTACTAAAGATTTCACGAAATTAACTTCGCGTATGTCGATTAAGTTTTTCGATAAAAATCATATGAAAACGCCTATTTAAACATAGCAAACACGTTATATTCTTGTTATATTCTTTATTCTGCATCGATAGAATATAAAATCAATGAAATTGAACGAGATATCTACTTTTCGTTTTTCGACGATACGCGTATATGAGCGAAAAATCTCATATACGAACGAAACAATGTTAAAACTTCGATTCCAATATAAAATAGATGTTTGATCTTATGAAATGCAATGTTCTGCATCGATTGGTAACATTTTTCAAACTGTGGCGCAAGTATTACAAAAGATTGCACGAAATTAACTTCGCGTATAGCGAAATTCGCGTATGCCGATTACGTTTTTCGATAAAAATCATATGAAAACGCCTATTTAAACATAGCAAACACGTTACATTCTTGTTATATTCTTTATTCTGCATTGATAGAATATAAAATCAATGAAATTGAACGAGATATCAACTTTTCGTTTTTCGACGATACGCGTATATGAGCGAAAAATCTCATATACGAACGAAACAATGTTAAAACTTCGATTCCAATATAAAATAGATGTTTGATCTTATGAAATGCAATGTTCTGCATCGATTGGTAACATTTTTCAAACTGTGGCGCAAGTATTACTAAAGATTTCACGAAATTAACTTCGCGTATAGCGAAATTCGCGTATGTCGATTAAGTTTTTCGATAAAAATCATATGAAAACGCCTATTTAAACATAGCAAACACGTTATATTCTTGTTATATTCTTTATTCTTCATCGATAGAATATAAAATCAATGAAATTGAACGAGATTTCAACTTTTCGTTTTTCGACGATACGCGTATATGAGCGAAAAATCTCATATACGAACGAAACAATGTTAAAACTTTGATACCAATATAAAATAGATGTTTGATCTTATGAAATGCAATGTTCTGCATCGATTGGTAACATTTTTCAAACAGTGGCGCAAGTATTACTAAAGATTTCACGAAATTAACTTCGCGTATAGCGAAATTCGCGTATGTCGATTAAGTTTTTCGATAAAAATCATATGAAAACGCCTATTTAAACATAGCAAACACGTTATATTCTTGTTATATTCTTTATTCTTCATCGATAGAATATAAAATCAATGAAATTGAACGAGATTTCAACTTTTCGTTTTTCGACGATACGCGTATATGTGCGAAAAATCTCATATACGAACGAAACAATGTTAAAACTTTGATACCAATATAAAATAGATGTTTGATCTTATGAAATGCAATGTTCTGCATCAATTGGTAACATTTCTCAAACTGTGGCGCAAGTATTACTAAAGATTTCACGAAATTAACATCGTGTATAGCGAAATTCGCGTATGTCGATTAAGTTTTTCGATAAAAATCCTATGAAACGCCTATTTAAACATAGCAAACACGTTATATTCTTGTTATATTCTTTATTCTGCATCGATAGAATATAAAATCAATGAAATTGAACGAGATATCAACTTTTCGTTTTTCGAGGATACGCGTATATGAGCGAAAAATCTCATATACGAACGAAACAATGTTAAAACTTCGATTCCAATATAAAATAGATGTTTGATCTTATGAAATGCAATGTTCTGCATCGATTGGTAACATTTTTCAAACTGTGGCTCAAGTATTACTAAAGATTTCACGAAATTAACTTCGCGTATGTTGATTAAGTTTTTTGATAAAAATCATATGAAAACGCCTATTTAAACATAGCAAACGCGTTATATTCTTGTTATATTCTTTATTCTGCATCGATAGATTATAAAATCAATGAAATTGAACGAGATATCAACTTTTCGTTTTTCGACGATACGCGTATATGAGCGAAAAATCTCATATACGAACGAAACAATGTTAAAACTTCGATTCCAATATAAAATAGATGTTTGATCTTATGAAATGCAATGTTCTGCATCGATTGGTAACATTTTTCAAACTGTGGCTCAAGTATTTCTAAAGATTTCACGAAATTAACTTCGCGTATAGCGAAATTCGCGTATGTCGATTAAGTTTTTCGATAAAAATCATATGAAAACGACTATTTAAACATAGCAAAAACGTTATTTTCTTGTTATATTCTTTATTCTTCATCGATAGAATATAAAATCAATGAAATTGATCGAGATATCAACTTTTCGTTTTTCGACGATACGCGTATACGAGCGAAAAATCTCATATACGAACGAAACAATGTTAAAACTTCGATTCCAATATAAAATAGATGTTTGATCTTATGAAATGCAATGTTCTGCATCGATTGGTAACATTTTTCAAACTGTGGCGCAAGTATTACTAAAGATTTCACGAAATTAACTTCGCGTAAAGCGAAATTCGCGTATGTCGATTAAGTTTTTCGATAAAAATCATATGAAAACGCCTATTTAAACATAGCAAACACGTTATATTCTTGTTATATTCTTTATTCTGCATCGATAGAATATAAAATCAATGAAATTGAACGAGATTTCAACTTTTCGTTTTTCGACGAAACGCGTATATGAGCGAAAAATCGTATATACGATGCGAAACAATGTTAAAACTTTGATTCCAATATAAAATAGATGTTTGATCTTATGAAATGCAATGTTCTGAATCGATTGGTAACATTTTTCAAACTGTGGCGCAAGTATTGCAAAAGATTTCACGAAATTAACTTCGCGTATAGCGAAATTCGCGTATGCCGATTACGTTTTTCGATAAAAATCATATGAAAACGCCTATTTAAACATATTAAAAACGTTATCTTCTTGTTATATTCTTTATTCTGCATCGATAGCATATAAAATCAATGAAATTGAACGAGATTTCAACTTTTCGTTTTTCGACGATACGCGTATATGAGCGAAAAATCGTATAGACGATGCGAAACAATGTTAAAACTTAGATTCCAATATAAAATAGATGTTTGATCTTATGAAATGCAATGTTCTGCATCGATTGGTAACATTTTTCAAACTGTGGCGCAAGTATTACAAAAGATTTCACGAATTTAACTTCGCGTATAGCGTAATTCGCGTATGTCGATTAAGTTTTTCGATAAAAATCATATGAAAACGACTATTTAAACATAGCAAAAACGTTATTTTCTTGTTATATTCTTTATCCTTCATCGATAGAATATAAAATCAATGAAATTGAACGAGATATCAACTTTTCGTTTTTCGACGATACGCGTATATGAGCGAAAAATCTCATATACGAACGAAACAATGTTAAAACTTCGATTCCAATATAAAATAGATGTTTGATCTTATGAAATGCAATGTTCTGCATCGATTGGTAACATTTTTCAAACTGTGGCGCAAGTATTACTAAAGATTTCACGAAATTAACTTCGCGTATAGCGAAATTCGCGTATGTCGATTAAGTTTTTCGATAAAAATCATATGAAAACGCCTATTTAAACATAGCAAACACGTTATATTCTCGTTATATTCTTTATTCATCATCGATAGAATATAAAATCAATGAAATTGAACGAGATTTCAACTTTTCGTTTTTCGACGATACGCGTATATGAGCGAAAAATCTCATATACGAACGAACCAATGTTAAAACTTCGATACCAATATAAAATAGATGTTTGATCTTATGAAATGCAATGTTCTGCATCGATTGGTAACATTTTTCAAACTGTGGCGCAAGTATTACTAAAGATTTCACGAAATTAACTGCGCGTAAGTCGATTAAGTTTTTCGATAAAAATCATATGAAAACGCCTATTTAAACATAGTAAAAACGTTATCTTCTTGTTATATTCTTTATTCTGCATCGATAGAATATAAAATCAATGAAATTGAACGAGATTTCAACTTTTCGTTTTTCGACGATACGCGTATATGAGCGAAAAATCGTATATTCGATGCGAAGCAATGTTAAAACTTAGATTCCAATACAAAATAGATGTTTGATCTTATGAAATGCAATGTTCTGCATCGATTGGTAACATTTCTCAAACTGTGGCTCAGGTATTACTAAAGATTTCACAAATTTAACTTCGCATATAGCGAAATTCGCGTATGTCGATTACGTTTTTCGATAAAAATCATATGAAAACGACTATTTATACATAGCAAAAACGTTATTTTCTTGTTATATTCTTTATTCTTCATCGATAGAATATAAAATCAATGAAATTGAACGAGATATCAACTTTTTGTTTTTCGACGATACGCGTATATGAGCGAAAAATCTCATATACGAACGAAACAATGTTAAAACTTCGATTCCAATATAAAATAGATGTTTGATCTTATGAAATGCAATGTTCTGCATCGATTGGTAACATTTTTCAAACTGTGGCTCAAGTATTTCTAAAGATTTCACGAAATTAACTTCGCGTATAGCGAAATTCGCGTATGTCGATTAAGTTTTTTGATAAAAATCAAATGAAAACGACCATTTAAACATAGCAAAAACGTTATTTTCTTGTTATATTCTTTATTCTTCATCGATAGAATATAAAATCAATGAAATTGAACGAGATTTCAACTTTTCGTTTATCGACGAAACGCGTATATGAGCGAAAAATCGTATATACGATGCGAAACAATGTTAAAACTTTGATTCCAATATAAAATAGATGTTTGATCTTATGAAATGCAATGTTCTGAATCGATTGGTAACATTTTTCAAACTGTGGCGAAAGTATTACTAAAGATTTCACGAAATTAACTTCGCGTATTGCGAAATTCGCGTATGTCGATTAAGTTTTTCGATAAAAATCATATGAAAACGCCTATTTAAACATAGCAAACACGTTATATTCTTGTTATATTCTTTATTCTGCATCGATAGAATATAAAATCAATCAAATTGAACGAGATTTCAACTTTTCGTTTTTCGACGATACGCGTATATGAGCGAAAAATCGTATATACGATGCGAAACAATGTTAAAACTTTGATTCCAATATAAAATAGATGTTTGATCTTATGAAATCCAATGTTCTGCATCGATTGGTAACATTTTTCAAACTGTGGCGCAAGTATTACAAAAGATTTCACGAATTTAACTTCGCGTATAGCGAAATTCGCGTATGTCGATTAAGTTTTTCGATAAAAATCATATGAAAACGACTATTTAAACATTGCAAAAACGTTATTTTCATGTTATATTCTTTATTCTTCATCGATAGAATATAAAATCAATGAAATTGAACGAAATATCAACTTTTCGTTTTTCGACGAAACGCGTATATGAGCGAAAAATCTCATATACGAACGAAGCAATGTTAAAACTTCGATTCCAATATAAAATAGATGTTTGATCTTATGAAATGCAATGTTCTGCATCGATTGGTAACATTTTTCAAACTGTGGCGCAAGTATTACTAAAGATTTCACGAAATTAACTTCGCGTATAGCGAAATTCGCGTATGTCGATTAAGTTTTTCAATAAAAATCATATGAAAACGCCTATTTAAACATAGCAAACACGTTATATTCTTGTTATATTCTTTATTCTTCATCGATAGAATATAAAATCAATGAAATTGAACGAGATTTCAACTTTTCGTTTTTCGACGATACGCGTATATGAGCGAAAAATCTCATATTCGAACGAAACAATGTTAAAACTGCGATACCAATATAAAATAGATGTTTGATCTTATGAAATGCAATGTTCTGCATCGATTGGTAACATTTTTCAAACTGTGGCGCAAGTATTACTAAAGATTTCACGAAATTCGCGTATAGCGAAATTCGCGTATGTCGATTAAGTTTTTCGATAAAAATCATATGAAACGCCTATTTAAACATAGCAAACACGTTATATTCTTGTTATATTCTTTATTCTGCATCGATAGAATATAAAATCAATGAAATTGAACGAGATTTCAACTTTTCGTTTTTCGACGATACGCGTATATGAGCGAAAAATCGTATATACGATGCGAAACAATGTTAAAACTTTGATTCCAATATAAAATAGATGTTTGATCTTATGAAATGCAATGTTCTGCATCGATCGGTAACATTTTTCAAACTGTGGCGCAAGTATTACAAAAGATTTCACGAAATTAACTTCGCGTATAGCAAAATTCGCGTATGTCGATTAAGTTTTTCGATAAAAATCATATGAAAACGCCTATTTAAACATAGCAAACACGTTATATTCTTGTTATATTCTTTATTCTGCATCGATAGAATATAAACTCAATGAAATTGAACGAGATTTCAACTTTTCGTTTTTCGACGATACGCGTATATGAGCGAAAAATCGTATATACGATGCGAAACAATGTTAAAACTTTGATTCCAATATAAAATAGATGTTTGATCTTATGAAATGCAATGTTCTGCATCGATTGGTAACATTTTTCAAACTGTGGCGCAAGTATTACAAAAGATTTCACGAATTTAACTTCGCGTATAGCGAAATTCGCGTATGTCGATTAAGTTTTTCGATAAAAATCATATGAAAACGCCTATTTAAACATAGCAAACACGTTATATTCTTGTTATATTCTTTATTCTGCATCGATAGAATATAAAATCAATGAAATTGAACGAGATTTCAACTTTTCGTTTTTCGACGAAACGCGTATATGAGCGAAAAATCGTATATACGATGCGAAACAATGTTAAAACTTTGATTCCAATATAAAATAGATGTTTGATCTTATGAAATGCAATGTTCTGAAACGATTGGTAACATTTTTCAAACTGTGGCGCAAGTATTACTAAAGATTTCACGAAATTAACTTCGCGTATAGCGAAATTCGCGTATGTCGGTTAAGTTTTTCGATAAAAATCATATGAAAACGCCTATTTAAACATAGCAAACACGTTATATTCTTGTTATATTCTTTATTCTGCATCGGTAGAATATAAAATCAATGAAATTGAACGAGATTTCAACTTTTCGTTTTTCGACGATACGCGTATATGAGCGAAAAATCGTATATACGATGCGAAACAATGTTAAAACTTTGATTCCAATATAAAATAGATGTTTGATCTTATGAAATGCAATGTTCTGCATCGATTGGTATCATTTTTCAAACTGTGGCTCAAGTATTACTAAAGATTTCACGAATTTAACTTGGCGTAAAGCGAAATTCGCGTATGTCGATTAAGTTTTTCGATAAAAGTCATATGAAAACGAATATTTAAACATAGCAAAAACGTTATTTTCATGTTATATTCTTTATTCTTCATCGACAGAATATAAAATCAATGAAATTGAACGAGATATCAACTTTTCGTTTTTCGACGATACGCGTATATGAGCGAAAAATCTCATATACGAACGAAACAATGTTAAAACTTCGATACCAATATAAAATAGATGTTTGATCTTATGAAATGCAATGTTCTGCATCGATTGTTAACATTTTTCAAACTGTGGCGCAAGTATTACAAAAGATTTCACGAATTTAACTTCGCGTATAGCGAAATTCGCGTATGTCGATTAAGTTTTTCGATAAAAATCATATGAAAACGACTATTTAAACATAGCAAAAACGTTATTTTCATGTTATATTCTTTATTCTTCATCGATAGAATATAAAATCAATGAAATTGAACGAGATATCAACTTTTCGTTTTTCGACGATACGCGTATATGAGCGAAAAATCTCATATATGAACGAAACAATGTTAAAACTTCGATTCCAATATAAAATAGATGCTTGATCTTATGAAATGCAATGTTCTGCATCGATTGGTAACATTTTTCAAACTGTGGCGCAAGTATTACTAAAGATTTCACGAAATTAACTTCGCGTATAGCGAAATTCGCGTATGTCGATTAAGTTTTTCGATAAAAATCATATGAAAACGCCTATTTAAACATAGCAAACACGTTATATTCTTGTTATATTCTTTATTCTTCATCGATAGAATATAAAATCAATGAAATTGAACGAGATTTCAACTTTTCGTTTTTCGACGATACGCGTATATGAGCGAAAAATCGTATATACGATGCGAAACAATGTTAAAACTTTGATTCCAATATAAAATAGATGTTTGATCTTATGAAATGCAATGTTCTGCATCGATTGGTAACTTTTTTAAATCTGTGGCGCAAGTATTACAAAAGATTTCACGAAATTAACTTCGCGTATAGCGAAATTCGCGTATGTCGATTAAGTTTTTCGATAAAAATCATATGAAAACGCCTATTTAAACATAGCAAACACGTTATATTCTTGTTATATTCTTTACTCTGCATCGATAGAATATAAAATCAATGAAATTGAACGAGATTTCAACTTTTCGTTTTTCGACGATACGCGTATATGAGCGAAAAATCGTATATACGATGCGAAACAATGTTAAAACTTTGATTCCAATATAAAATAGATGTTTGATCTTATGAAATGCAATGTTCTGCATCGATTGGTAACATTTTTCAAACTGTGGCGCAAGTATTACAAAAGATTTCACGAATTTAAATTCGCGTATAGCGAAATTCGCGAATGTCGATTAAGTTTTTCGATAAAAATCATATGAAAACGACTATTTAAACATAGCAAAGACGTTATTTTCTTGTTATATTCTTTATTCTTCATCGATAGAATATAAAATCAATGAAATTGAACGAGATATCAACTTTTCGTTTTTCGACGATACGCGTATATGAGCGAAAAATCTCATATACGAACGAAACAATGTTAAAACTTCGATTCCAATATAAAATAGATGTTTGATCTTATGAAATGCAATGTTCTGCATCGATTGGTAACATTTTTCAAACTGTGGCGCAAGTATTACTAAAGATTTCACGAAATTAACTTCGCGTAAAGCGAAATTCGCGTATGTCGATTAAGTTTTTCGATAAAAATCATATGAAAACGCATATTTAAACATAGCAAACACGTCATATTCTTGTTATATTCTTTATTCTTCATCGATAGAATATAAAATCAATGAAATTGAACGAGATTTCAACTTTTCGTTTTTCGACGATACGCGTATATGAGCGAAAAATCTCATATACGAACGAAACAATGTTAAAACTTCGATACCAATATAAAATAGATGTTTGATCTTATGAAATGCAATGTTCTGCATCGATTGGTAACATTTTTCAAACTGTGGCGCAAGTATTACTAAAGATTTCACGAAATTAACTTCGCGTATAGCGAAATTCGCGTATGTCGATTAAGTTTTTCGATAAAAATCATATGAAACGCCTATTTAAACATAGCAAACACGTTATATTCTTGTTATATTCTTTATTCTGCATCGATAGAATATAAAATCAATGAAATTGAACGAGATTTCAACTTTTTGTTTTTCGACGATACGCGTATATGAGCGAAAAATCGTATATACGATGCGAAACAATGTTAAAACTTTGATTCCAATATAAAATAGATGTTTGATCTTATGAAATGCAATGTTCTGCATCGATTGGTAACATTTTTCAAACTGTGGCGCAAGTATTACTAAAGATTTCACGAAATTAACTTCGCGTATAGCGAAATTCGCGTATGTCGATTAAGTTTTTCGATAAAAATCATATGAAACGCCTATTTAAACATAGCAAACACGTTATATTCTTGTTATATTCTTTATTCTGCATCGATAGAATATAAAATCAATGAAATTGAACGAGATTTCAACTTTTTGTTTTTCGACGATACGCGTATATGAGCGAAAAATCGTATATACGATGCGAAATAATGTTAAAACTTTGATTCCAATATAAAATAGATGTTTGATCTTATGAAATGCAATGTTCTGCATCGATTGGTAACATTTTTCAAACTGTGGCGCAAGTATTACTAAAGATTTCACGAAATTAACTTCGCGTATAGCGAAATTCGCGTATGTCGATTAAGTTTTTCGATAAAAATCATATGAAACGCCTATTTAAACATAGCAAACACGTTATATTCTTGTTATATTCTTTATTCTGCATCGATAGAATATAAAATCAATGAAATTGAACGAGATTTCAACTTTTCGTTTTTCGACGATACGCGTATATGAGCGAAAAATCTCATATACGAAAGAAACAATGTTAAAACTTCGATTCCAATATAAAATAGATGTTTGATCTTATGAAATGCAATGTTCTGCATCGATTGGTAACATTTTTCAAACTGTGGCGCAAGTATTACTAAAGATTTCACGAAATTAACTTCGCGTAAAGCGAAATTCGCGTATGTCGATTAAGTTTTTCGATAAAAATCATATGAAAACGCCTATTTAAACATAGCAAACACGTTATATTCTTGTTATATTCTTTATTCTTCATCGATAGAATATAAAATCAATGAAATTGAACGAGATTTCAACTTTTCGTTTTTCGACGATACGCGTATATGAGCGAAAAATCTCATATACGAACGAAACAATGTTAAAACTTCGATACCAATATAAAATAGATGTTTGATCTTATGAAATGCAATGTTCTGCATCGATTGGTAACATTTTTCAAACTGTGGCGCAAGTATTACTAAAGATTTCACGAAATTAACTTCGCGTATAGCGAAATTCGCGTATGTCGATTAAGTTTTTCGATAAAAATCATATGAAACGCCTATTTAAACATAGCAAACACGTTATATTCTTGTTATATTCTTTATTCTGCATCGATAGAATATAAAATCAATGAAATTGAACGAGATTTCAACTTTTCGTTTTTCGACGATACGCGTATATGAGCGAAAAATCGTATATACGATGCGAAACAATGTTAAAACTTTGATTCCAATATAACATAGATGTTTGATCTTATGAAATGCAATGTTCTACATCGATTGGTAACATTTTTCAAACTGTGGCGCAAGTATTACAAAAGATTTCACGAATTTAACTTCGCGTATAGCGAAATTCGCGTATGACGATTAAGTTTTTCGATAAAAATCATATGAAACGCCTATTTAAACATAGCAAAAGCGTTATATTCTTGTTATATTCTTTATTCTGCATCGATAGAATATAAAATCAATGAAATTGAACGAGATTTCAACTTTTCGTTTTTCGACGATACGCGTATATGAGCGAAAAATCGTATATACGATGCGAAACAATGTTAAAACTTTGATTCCAATATAAAATAGATGTTTGATCTTATGAAATGCAATGTTCTGCATCGATTGGTAACATTTTTCAAACTGTGGCGCAGGTATTACAAAAGATTTCACGAATTTAACTTCGCGTATAGCGAAATTCGCGTATGTCGATTAAGTTTTTCGATAAAAATCATATGAAAACGACTATTTAAACATAGCAAAAACGTTATTTTCATGTTATATTCTTTATTCTTCATCGATAGAATATAAAATCAATGAAATTGAACGAGATATCAACTTTTCGTTTTTCGACGATACGCGTATATGAGCGAAAAATCTCATATACGAACGAAACAATGTTAAAACTTTGATTCCAATATAAAATAGATGTTTGATCTTATGAAATGCAATGTTCTGCATCGATTGGTAACATTTTTCAAACTGTGGCGCAAGTATTACAAAAGATTTCACGAATTTAACTTCGCGTATAGCGAAATTCGCGTATGTCGATTAAGTTTTTCGATAAAAATCATATGAAAACGACTATTTAAACATAGCAAAAACGTTATTTTCTTGTTACATTCTTTATTCTTCATCGATAGAATATAAAATCAATGAAATTGAACGAGATATCAACTTTTCGTTTTTCGACGATACGCGTATATGAGCGAAAAATCTCATATACGAACGAAACAATGTTAAAACTTCGATACCAATATAAAATAGATGTTTGATCTTATGAAATGCAATGTTCTGCATCGATTGGTAACATTTTTCAAACTGTGGCGCAAGTATTACTAAAGATTTCACGAAATTAACTTCGCGTATAGCGAAATTCGCGTATGTCGATTAAGTTTTTCGATAAAAATCATATGAAACGCCTATTTAAACATAGCAAACACGTTATATTCTTGTTATATTCTTTATTCTGCATCGATAGAATATAAAATCAATGAAATTGAACGAGATTTCAACTTTTCGTTTTTCGACGATACGCGTATATGAGCGAAAAATCTCATATACGAACGAAACAATGTTAAAACTTTGATTCCAATATAAAATAGATGTTTGATCTTATGAAATGCAATGTTCTGCATCGATTGGTAACATTTTTCAAACTGTGGCGCAAGTATTACAAAAGATTTCACGAATTTAACTTCGCGTATAGCGAAAATCGCGTATGTCGATTAAGTTTTTCGATAAAAATCATATGAAACGCCTATTTAAACATAGCAAACACGTTATATTCTTGTTATATTCTTTACTCTGC
This sequence comes from Vespa crabro, assembly GCF_910589235.1. NCBI lineage: Eukaryota > Metazoa > Arthropoda > Insecta > Hymenoptera > Vespidae > Vespa > Vespa crabro. The sequence continues at coordinate 10,092,725 of NC_060955.1, forward strand.
ATCGATAGAATATAAAATCAATGAAATTGAACGAGGTTTCAACTTTTCGTTTTTCGACGATACGCGTATATGAGCGAAAAATCGTATATACGATGCGAAACAATGTTAAAACTTTGATTCCAATATAAAATAGATGTTTGATCTTATGAAATGCTATGTTCTGCATCGATTGGTAACATTTTTCAAACTGTGGCGCAAGTATTACAAAAGATTTCACGAATTTAACTTCGCGTATAGCGAAATTCGCGTATGTCGATTAAGTTTTTCGATAAAAATCATATGAAAACGCTTATTTAAACATAGCAAACACGTTATATTCTTGATATATTCTTTATTCTTCATCGATAGAATATAAAATCAATGAAATTGAACGAGATTTCAACTTTTCGTTTTTCGACGATACGCGTATATGAGCGAAAAATCTCATATACGAACGAAACAATGTTATAACTTCGATACCAATATAAAATAGATGTTTGATCTTATGAAATGCAATGTTCTGCATCGATTGGTAACATTTTTCAAACTGTGGCGCAAGTATTACTAAAGATTTCACGAAATTAACTTCGCGTATAGCGAAATTCGCGCATGTCGATTAAGTTTTTCGATAAAAATCATATGAAACGCCTATTTAAACATAGCAAACACGTTATATTCTTGTTATATTCTTTATTCTGCATCGATAGAATATAAAATCAATGAAATTGAACGAGATTTCAACTTTTCGTTTTTCGACGATACGCGTATATGAGCGAAAAATCGTATATACGATGCGAAACAATGTTAAAACTTTGATTCCAATATAAAATAGATGTTTGATCTTATGAAATGCAATGTTCTGCATCGATTGGTAACATTTTTCAAACTGTGGCGCAAGTATTACAAAAGATTTCACGAATTTAACTTCGCGTATAGCGAAATTCGCGTATGTCGATTAAGTTTTTCGATAAAAATCATATGAAACGCCTATTTAAACATAGCAAACACGTTATATTCTTGTTATATTCTTTATTCTGCATCGATAGAATATAAAATCAATGAAATTGAACGAGATTTCAACTTTTCGTTTTTCGACGATACGCGTATATGTGCGAAAAATCGTATATACGATGCGAAACAATGTAAAAACTTTGATACCAATATAAAATAGATGTTTGATCTTATGAAATGCAATGTTCTGCATCGATTGGTAACATTTTTCAAACTGTGGCGCAAGTATTACAAAAGATTTCACGAATTTAACTTCGCGTATAGCGAAATTCGCGTATGTCGTTTAAGTTTTTCGATAAAAATCATATGAAAACGACTATTTAAACATAGCAAACACGTTATATTCTTGTTATATTCTTTACACTGCATCGATAGAATATAAAATCAATGAAATTGAACGAGATTTCAACTTTTCGTTTTTCGACGATACGCGTATATGAGCGAAAAATCGTATATACGATGCGAAACAATGTTAAAACTTTGATTCCAATATAAAATAGATGTTTGATCTTATGAAATGCTATGTTCTGCATTGATTGGTAACATTTTTCAAACTGTGGCGCAAGTATTACAAAAGATTTCACGAATTTAACTTCGCGTATAGCGAAATTCGCGTATGTCGATTAAGTTTTTCGATAAAAATCATATGAAAACGACTATTTAAACATAGCAAAAACGTTATTTTCTTGTTATATTCTTTATTCTTCATCGATAGAATATAAAATCAATGAAATTGAACGAGATATCAACTTTTCGTTTTTCGACGATACGCGTATATGAGCGAAAAATCTCATATACGAACGAAACAATGTTAAAACTTCGATTCCAATATAAAATAGATGTTTGATCTTATGAAATGCAATGTTCTGCATCGATTGGTAACATTTTTCAAACTGTGGCGCAAGTATTACTAAAGATTTCACGAAATTAACTTCGCGTAAAGCGAAATTCGCGTATGTCGATTAAGTTTTTCGATAAAAATCATATGAAAACGCCTATATAAACATAGCAAACACGTTATATTCTTGTTATATTCTTTACTCTGCATCGATAGAATATAAAATCAATGAAATTGAACGAGATTTCAACTTTTCGTTTTTCGACGATACGCGTATATGAGCGAAAAATCGTATATACGATGCGAAACAATGTTAAAACTTTGATTCCAATATAAAATAGATGTTTGATCTTATGAAATGCTATGTTCAGCATCGATTGGTAACATTTTTCAAACTGTGGCGCAAGTATTACAAAAGATTTCACGAATTTAACTTCGCGTATAGCGAAATTCGCGTATGTCGATTAAGTTTTTCGATAAAAATCATATGAAAACGCCTATTTAAACATAGCAAACACGTTATATTCTTGTTATATTCTTTACACTGCATCGATAGAATATAAAATCAATGAAATTGAACGAGATTTCAACTTTTCGTTTTTCGACGATACGCGTATATGAGCGAAAAATCGTATATACGATGCGAAACAATGTTAAAACTTTGATTCCAATATAAAATAGATGTTTGATCTTATGAAATGCTATGTTCTGCATTGATTGGTTACATTTTTCAAACTGTGGCGCAAGTATTACAAAAGATTTCACGAATTTAACTTCACGTATAGCGAAATTCGCGTATGTCGATTAAGTTTTTCGATAAAAATCATATGAAAACGACTATTTAAACATAGCAAAAACGTTATTTTCTTGTTATATTCTTTATTCTTCATCGATAGAATATAAAATCAATGAAATTGAACGAGATATCAACTTTTCGTTTTTCGACGATACGCGTATATGAGCGAAAAATCTCATATACGAACGAAACAATGTTAAAACTTCGATTCCAATATAAAATAGATGTTTGATCTTATGAAATGCAATGTTCTGCATCGATTGGTAACATTTTTCAAACTGTGGCGCAAGTATTACTAAAGATTTCACGAAATTAACTTCGCGTAAAGCGAAATTCGCGTATGTCGATTAAGTTTTTCGATAAAAATCATATGAAGACGCCTATTTAAACATAGCAAACCCGTTATATTCTTGTTATACTCTTTATTCTTCATCGATAGAATATAAAATCAATGAAATTGATCGAGATTTCAACTTTTCGTTTTTCGACGATACGCGTATATGAGCGAAAAATCGTATATACGATGCGAAACAATGTTAAAACTTTGATTCCAATATAAAATAGATGTTTGATCTTATGAAATGCTATGTTCTGCATCGATTGGTAACATTTTTCAAACTGTGGCGCAAGTATTACAAAAGATTTCACGAATTTAACTTCGCGTATAGCGAAATTCGCGTATGTCGATTAAGTTTTTCGATAAAAATCATATGAAAACGCCTATTTAAACATAGCAAACACGTTATATTCTTGTTATATTCTTTACTCTGCATCGATAGAATATAAAATCAATGAAATTGAACGAGATTTCAACTTTTCGTTTTTCGACGATACGCGTATATGAGCGAAAAATCGTATATACGATGCGAAACAATGTTAAAACTTTGATTCCAATATAAAATAGATGTTTGATCTTATGAAATGCTATGTTCAGCATCGATTGGTAACATTTTTCAAACTGTGGCGCAAGTATTACAAAAGATTTCACGAATTTAACTTCGCGTATAGCGAAATTCGCGTATGTCGATTAAGTTTTTCGATAAAAATCATATGAAAACGACTATTTAAACATAGCAAAAACGTTATTTTCTTGTTATATTCTTTATTCTGCATCGATAGAATATAAAATCAATGAAATTGAACGAGATTTCAACTTTTCGTTTTTCGACGATACGCGTATATGAGCGAAAAATCGTATATACGATGCGAAACAATGTTAAAACTTTGATTCCAATATAAAATAGATGTTTGATCTTATGAAATGCAATGTTCTGCATCGATTGGTAAAATTTTTCAAACTGTGGCGCAAGTATTACAAAAGATTTCACGAAATTAACTTCGCGTATAGCGAAATTCGCGTATGTCGATTAAGTTTTTCGATAAAAATCATATGAAAACGCCTATTTAAACATAGCCAACACGTTATATTCTTGTTATATTCTTTACTCTGCATCGATAGAATATAAAATCAATGAAATTGAACGAGATTTCAACTTTTCGTTTTTCGACGATACGCGTATATGAGCGAAAAATCGTATATACGATGCGAAACAATGTTAAAACTTTGATTCCAATATAAAATAGATGTTTGATCTTATGAAATGCTATGTTCAGCATCGATTGGTAACATTTTTCAAACTGTGGCGCAAGTATTACAAAAGATTTCACGAATTTAACTTCGCGTATAGCGAAATTCGCGTATGTCGATTAAGTTTTTCGATAAAAATCATATGAAAACGACTCTTTAAACATAGCAAAAACGTTATTTTCTTGTTATATTCTTTATTCTGCATCGATAGAATATAAAATCAATGAAATTGAACGAGATTTCAACTTTTCGTTTTTCGACGATACGCGTATATGAGCGAAAAATCTCATATACGAACGAAACAATGTTAAAACTTCGATACCAATATAAAATAGATGTTTGATCTTATGAAATGCAATGTTCTGCATCGATTGGTAACATTTTTCAAACTGTGGCGCAAGTATTACTAAAGATTTCACGAAATTAACTTCGCGTATAGCGAAATTCGCGTATGTCGATTAAGTTTTTCGATAAAAATCATATGAAACGTCTATTTAAACATAGCAAACACGTTATATTCTTGTTATATTCTTTATTCTGCATCGATAGAATATAAAATCAATGAAATTGAACGAGATTTCAACTTTTCGTTTTTCGACGATACGCGTATATGAGCGAAAAATCGTATATACGATGCGAAACAATGTTAAAACTTTGATTCCAATATAAAATAGATGTTTGATCTTATGAAATGCTATGTTCAGCATCGATTGGTAACATTTTTCAAACTGTGGCGCAAGTATTACAAAAGATTTCACGAATTTAACTTCGCGTATAGCGAAATTCGCGTATGTCGATTAAGTTTTTCGATAAAAATCATATGAAAACGACTATTTAAACATAGCAAAAACGTTATTTTCTTGTTATATTCTTTATTCTGCATCGATAGAATATAAAATCAATGAAATTGAACGAGATTTCAACTTTTCGTTTTTCGACGATACGCGTATATGAGCGAAAAATCGTATATACGATGCGAAACAATGTTAAAACTTTGATTCCAATATAAAATAGATGTTTGATCTTATGAAATGCAATGTTCTGCATCGATTGGTAACATTTTTCAAACTGTGGCGCAAGTATTACAAAAGATTTCACGAAATTAACTTCGCGTATAGCGAAATTCGCGTATGTCGATTAAGTTTTTCGATAAAAATCATATGAAAACGCCTATTTAAACATAGCAAACACGTTATATTCTTGTTATATTCTTTACACTGCATCGATAGAATATAAAATCAATGAAATTGAACGAGATTTCAACTTTTCGTTTTTCGACGATACGCGTATATGAGCGAAAAATCGTATATACGATGCGAAACAATGTTAAAACTTTGATTCCAATATAAAATAGATGTTTGATCTTATGAAATGCTAAGTTCTGCATTGATTGGTAACATTTTTCAAACTTTGGCGCAAGTATTACAAAAGATTTCACGAATTTAACTTCGCGTATAGCGAAATTCGCGTATGTCGATTAAGTTTTTCGATAAAAATCATATGAAAACGACTATTTAAACATAGCAAAAACGTTATTTTCTTGTTATATTCTTTATTCTTCATCGATAGAATATAAAATCAATGAAATTGAACGAGATATCAACTTTTCGTTTTTCGACGATACGCGTATATGAGCGAAAAATCTCATATACGAACGAAACAATGTTAAAACTTCGATTCCAATATAAAATAGATGTTTGATCTTATGAAATGCAATGTTCTGCATTGATTGGTAACATTTTTCAAACTGTGGCGCAAGTATTACTAAAGATTTCATGAAATTAACTTCGCGTAAAGCGAAATTCGCGTATGTCGATTAAGTTTTTCGATAAAAATCATATGAAAACGCCTATTTAAACATAGCAAACCCGTTATATTCTTGTTATATTCTTTATTCTTCATCGATAGAATATAAAATCAATGAAATTGAACGAGATTTCAACTTTTCGTTTTTCGACGATACGCGTATATGAGCGAAAAATCGTATATACGATGCGAAACAATGTTAAAACTTTGATTCCAATATAAAATAGATGTTTGATCTTATGAAATGCTATGTTCAGCATCGATTGGTAACATTTTTCAAACTGTGGCGCAAGTATTACAAAAGATTTCACGAATTTAACTTCGCGTATAGCGAAATTCGCGTATGTCGATTAAGTTTTTCGATAAAAATCATATGAAAACGACTCTTTAAACATAGCAAAAACGTTATTTTCTTGTTATATTCTTTATTCTGCATCGATAGAATATAAAATCAATGAAATTGAACGAGATTTCAACTTTTCGTTTTTCGACGATACGCGTATATGTGCGAAAAATCGTATATACGATGCGAAACAATGTTAAAACTTTGATTCCAATATAAAATAGATGTTTGATCTTATGAAATGCAATGTTCTGCATCGATTGGTAACATTTTTCAAACTGTGGCGCAAGTATTACAAAAGATTTCACGAAATTAACTTCGCGTATAGCGAAATTCGCGTATGTCGATTAAGTTTTTCGATAAAAATCATATGAAAACGCCTATTTAAACATAGCCAACACGTTATATTCTTGTTATATTCTTTACTCTGCATCGATGGAATATAAAATCAATGAAATTGAACGAGATTTCAACTTTTCGTTTTTCGACGATACGCGTATATGAGCGAAAAATCGTATATACGATGCGAAACAATGTTAAAACTTTGATTCCAATATAAAATAGATGTTTGATCTTATGAAATGCTATGTTCTGCATCGATTGGTAACATTTTTCAAACTGTGGCGCAAGTATTACAAAAGATTTCACGAATTTAACTTCGCGTATAGCGAAATTCGCGTATGTCGATTAAGTTTTTCGATAAAAATCATATGAAAACGCCTATTTAAACATAGCAAACACGTTATATTCTTGTTATATTCTTTACTCTGCATCGATAGAATATAAAATCAATGAAATTGAACGAGATTTCAACTTTTCGTTTTTCGACGATACGCGTATATGAGCGAAAAATCGTATATACGATGCGAAACAATGTTAAAACTTTGATTCCAATATAAAATAGATGTTTGATCTTATGAAATGCTATGTTCAGCATCGATTGGTAACATTTTTCAAACTGTGGCGCAAGTATTACAAAAGATTTCACGAATTTAACTTCGCGTATAGCGAAATTCGCGTATGTCGATTAAGTTTTTCGATAAAAATCATATGAAAACGACTATTTAAACATAGCAAAAACGTTATTTTCTTGTTATATTCTTTATTCTGCATCGATAGAATATAAAATCAATGAAATTGAACGAGATTTCAACTTTTCGTTTTTCGACGATACGCGTATATGAGCGAAAAATCGTATATACGATGCGAAACAATGTTAAAACTTTGATTCCAATATAAAATAGATGTTTGATCTTATGAAATGCAATGTTCTGCATCGATTGGTAAAATTTTTCAAACTGTGGCGCAAGTATTACAAAAGATTTCACGAAATTAACTTCGCGTATAGCGAAATTCGCGTATGTCGATTAAGTTTTTCGATAAAAATCATATGAAAACGCCTATTTAAACATAGCCAACACGTTATATTCTTGTTATATTCTTTACTCTGCATCGATAGAATATAAAATCAATGAAATTGAACGAGATTTCAACTTTTCGTTTTTCGACGATACGCGTATATGAGCGAAAAATCGTATATACGATGCGAAACAATGTTAAAACTTTGATTCCAATATAAAATAGATGTTTGATCTTATGAAATGCTATGTTCAGCATCGATTGGTAACATTTTTCAAACTGTGGCGCAAGTATTACAAAAGATTTCACGAATTTAACTTCGCGTATAGCGAAATTCGCGTATGTCGATTAAGTTTTTCGATAAAAATCATATGAAAACAACTATTTAAACATAGCAAAAACGTTATTTTCTTGTTATATTCTTTATTCTGCATCGATAGAATATAAAATCAATGAAATTGAACGAGATTTCAACTTTTCGTTTTTCGACGATACGCGTATATGAGCGAAAAATCTCATATACGAACGAAACAATGTTAAAACTTCGATACCAATATAAAATAGATGTTTGATCTTATGAAATGCAATGTTCTGCATCGATTGGTAACATTTTTCAAACTGTGGCGCAAGTATTACTAAAGATTTCACGAAATTAACTTCGCGTATAGCGAAATTCGCGTATGTCGATTAAGTTTTTCGATAAAAATCATATGAAACGTCTATTTAAACATAGCAAACACGTTATATTCTTGTTATATTCTTTATTCTGCATCGATAGAATATAAAATCAATGAAATTGAACGAGATTTCAACTTTTCGTTTTTCGACGATACGCGTATATGAGCGAAAAATCGTATATACGATGCGAAACAATGTTAAAACTTTGATTCCAATATAAAATAGATGTTTGATCTTATGAAATGCAATGTTCTGCATCGATTGGTAACATTTTTCAAACTGTGGCGCAAGTATTACAAAAGATTTCACGAATTTAACTTCGCGTATAGCGAAATTCGCGTATGTAGATTAAGTTTTTCGATAAAAATCATATGAAACGCCTATTTAAACATAGCAAACACGTTATATTCTTGTTATATTCTTTATTCTGCATCGATAGAATATAAAATCAATGAAATTGAACGAGATTTCAACTTTTCGTTTTTCGACGATACGCGTATATGTGCGAAAAATCGTATATACGATGCGAAACAATGTTAAAACTTTGATTCCAATATAAAATAGATGTTTGATCTTATGAAATGCAATGTTCTGCATCGATTGGTAACATTTTTCAAACTGTGGCGCAAGTATTACAAAAGATTTCACGAAATTAACTTCGCGTATAGCGAAATTCGCGTATGTCGATTAAGTTTTTCGATAAAAATCATATGAAAACGCCTATTTAAACATAGCAAACACGTTATATTCTTGTTATATTCTTTACACTGCATCGATAGAATATAAAATCAATGAAATTGAACGAGATTTCAACTTTTCGTTTTTCGACGATACGCGTATATGAGCGAAAAATCGTATATACGATGCGAAACAATGTTAAAACTTTGATTCCAATATAAAATAGATGTTTGATCTTATGAAATGCTAAGTTCTGCATTGATTGGTAACATTTTTCAAACTTTGGCGCAAGTATTACAAAAGATTTCACGAATTTAACTTCGCGTATAGCGAAATTCGCGTATGTCGATTAAGTTTTTCGATAAAAATCATACGAAAACGACTATTTAAACATAGCAAAAACGTTATTTTCTTGTTATATTCTTTATTCTTCATCGATAGAATATAAAATCAATGAAATTGAACGAGATATCAACTTTTCGTTTTTCGACGATACGCGTATATGAGCGAAAAATCTCATATACGAACGAAACAATGTTAAAACTTCGATTCCAATATAAAATAGATGTTTGATCTTATGAAATGCAATGTTCTGCATTGATTGGTAACATTTTTCAAACTGTGGCGCAAGTATTACTAAAGATTTCATGAAATTAACTTCGCGTAAAGCGAAATTCGCGTATGTCGATTAAGTTTTTCGATAAAAATCATATGAAAACGCCTATTTAAACATAGCAAACCCGTTATATTCTTGTTATATTCTTTATTCTTCATCGATAGAATATAAAATCAATGAAATTGAACGAGATTTCAACTTTTCGTTTTTCGACGATACGCGTATATGAGCGAAAAATCTCATATACGAACGAAACAATGTTAAAACTTCGATACCAATATAAAATAGATGTTTGATCTTATGAAATGCAATGTTCTGCATCGATTGGTAACATTTTTCAAACTGTAGCGCAAGTATTACTAAAGATTTCACGAAATTAACTTCGCGTATAGCGAAATTCGCGTATGTCGATTAAGTTTCTCGATAAAAATCATATGAAACGCCTATTTAAACATAGCAAACACGTTATATTCTTGTTATATTCTTTATTCTGCATCGATAGAATATAAAATCAATGAAATTGAACGAGATTTCAACTTTTCGTTTTTCGACGATACGCGTATATGAGCGAAAAATCGTATATACGATGCGAAACAATGTTAAAACTTTGATTCCAATATAAAATAGATGTTTGATCTTATGAAATGCAATGTTCTGCATCGATTGGTAACATTTTTCAAACTGTGGCGCAAGTATTACTAAAGATTTCACGAAATTAACTTCGCGTATAGCGAAATTCGCGTATGTCGATTAAGTTTTTCGATAAAAATCATATGAAACGCCTATTTAAACATAGCAAACACGTTATATTCTTGTTATATTCTTTATTCTGCATCGATAGAATATAAAATCAATGAAATTGAACGAGATTTCAACTTTTCGTTTTTCGACGATACGCGTATATGAGCGAAAAATCTCATATACGAACGAAACAATGTTAAAACTTCGATTCCAATATAAAATAGATGTTTGATCTTATGAAATGCAATGTTCTGCATCGATTGGTAACATTTTTCAAACTGTGGCGCAAGTATTACTAAAGATTTCACGAAATTAACTTCGCGTAAAGCGAAATTCGCGTATGTCGATTAAGTTTTTCGATAAAAATCATATGAAAACGCCTATTTAAACATAGCAAACACGTTATATTCTTGTTATATTCTTTATTCTTCATCGATAGAATATAAAATCAATGAAATTGAACGAGATTTCAACTTTTCGTTTTTCGACGATACGCGTATATGAGCGAAAAATGTCATATACGAACGAAACAATGTTAAAACTTCGATACCAATATAAAATAGATGTTTGATCTTATGAAATGCAATGTTCTGCATCGATTGGTAACATTTTTCAAACTGTGGCGCAAGTATTACTAAAGATTTCACGAAATTAACTTCGCGTATAGCGAAATTCGCGTATGTCGATTAAGTTTTTCGATAAAAATCATATGAAACGCCTATTTAAACATAGCAAACACGTTATATTCTTGTTATATTCTTTATTCTGCATCGATAGAATATAAAATCAATGAAATTGAACGAGATTTCAACTTTTCGTTTTTCGACGATACGCGTATATGAGCGAAAAATCTCATATACGAACGAAACAATGTTAAAACTTCGATTCCAATATAAAATAGATGTTTGATCTTATGAAATGCAATGTTCTGCATCGATTGGTAACATTTTTCAAACTGTGGCGCAAGTATTACTAAAGATTTCACGAAATTAACTTCGCGTAAAGCGAAATTCGCGTATGTCGATTAAGTTTTTCGATAAAAATCATATGAAAACGCCTATTTAAACATAGCAAACACGTTATATTCTTGTTATATTCTTTATTCTTCATGGATAGAATATAAAATCAATGAAATTGAACGAGATTTCAACTTTTCGTTTTTCGACGATACGCGTATATGAGCGAAAAATCTCATATACGAACGAAACAATGTTAAAACTTCGATACCAATATAAAATAGATGTTTGATCTTATGAAATGCAATGTTCTGCATCGATTGGTAACATTTTTCAAACTGTGGCGCAAGTATTACTAAAGATTTCACGAAATTAACTTCGCGTATAGCGAAATTCGCGTATGTCGATTAAGTTTTTCGATAAAAATCATATGAAAACGACTATTTAAACATAGCAAAAACGTTATTTTCTTGTTATATTCTTTATTCTTCATCGATAGAATATAAAATCAATGAAATTGAACGAGATATCAACTTTTCGTTTTTCGACGATACGCGTTGAGCGAAAAATCTCATATACGAACGAAACAATGTTAAAACTTCGATTCCAATATAAAATAGATGTTTGATCTTATGAAATGCAATGTTCTGCATCGATTGGTAACATTTTTCAAACTGTGGCGCAAGTATTACTAAAGATTTCACGAAATTAACTTCGCGTAAAGCGAAATTCGCGTATGTCGATTAAGTTTTTCGATAAAAATCATATGAAAACGCCTATCTAAACATAGCAAACACGTTATATTCTTGTTATATTCTTTATTCTTCATCGATAGAATATAAAATCAATGAAATTGAACGAGATTTCAACTTTTCGTTTTTCGACGATACGCGTATATGAGCGAAAAATCTCATATACGAACGAAACAATGTTAAAACTTCGATACCAATATAAAATAGATGTTTGATCTTATGAAATGCAATGTTCTGCATCGATTGGTAACATTTTTCAAACTGTGGCGCAAGTATTACTAAAGATTTCACGAAATTAACTTCGCGTATAGCGAAATTCGCGTATGTCGATTAAGTTTTTCGATAAAAATCATATGAAACGCCTATTTAAACATAGCAAACACGTTATATTCTTGTTATATTCTTTATTCTTCATCAATAGAATATAAAATCAATGAAATTGAACGAGATTTCAACTTTTCGTTTTCCGACGATACGCGTATATGAGCGAAAAATCGTATATACGATGCGAAACAATGTTAAAACTTTGATTCCAATATAAAATAGATGTTTGATCTTATGAAATGGAATGTTCTGCATCGATTGGTAACATTTTTCAAACTGTGGCGCAAGTATTACAAAAGATTTCACGAATTTAACTTCGCGTATAGCGAAATTCGCGTATGTCGATTAAGTTTTTCGATAAAAATCATATGAAAACGACTATTTAAACATAGCAAAAACGTTATTTTCTTGTTATATTCTTTATTCTTCATCGATAGAATATAAAATCAATGAAATTGAACGAGATATCAACTTTTCGTTTTTCGACGATACGCGTTGAGCGAAAAATCTCATATACGAACGAAACAATGTTAAAACTTCGATTCCAATATAAAATAGATGTTTGATCTTATGAAATGCAATGTTCTGCATCGATTGGTAACATTTTTCAAACTGTGGCGCAAGTATTACTAAAGATTTCACGAAATTAACTTCACGTAAAGCGAAATTCGCGTATGTCGATTAAGTTTTTCGATAAAAATCATATGAAAACGCCTATTTAAACATAGCAAACACGTTATATTCTTGTTATATTCTTTATTCTGCATCGATAGAATATAAAATCAATGAAATTGAACGAGATATCTACTTTTCGTTTTTCGACGATACGCGTATATGAGCGAAAAATCTCATATACGAACGAAACAATGTTAAAACTTCGATTCCAATATAAAATAGATGTTTGATCTTATGAAATGCAATGTTCTGCATCGATTGGTAACATTTTTCAAACTGTGGCGCAAGTATTACAAAAGATTTCACGAATTTAACTTCGCGTATAGCGAAATTCGCGTATGTCGATTAAGTTTTTCGATAAAAATCATATGAAAACGACTATTTAAACATAGCAAACACGTTATATTCTTGTTATATTCTTTATTCTGCATCGATAGAATATAAAATCAATGAAATTGAACGAGATTTCAACTTTTCGTTTTTCGACGATACGCGTATATGAGCGAAAAATCTCATATACGAACGAAACAATGTTAAAACTTCGATTCCAATATAAAATAGATGTTTGATCTTATGAAATGCAATGTTCTGCATCGATTGGTAACATTTTTCAAACTGTGGCGCAAGTATTACTAAAGATTTCACGAAATTAACTTCGCGTAAAGCGAAATTCGCGTATGTCGATTAAGTTTTTCGATAAAAATCATATGAAAACGCCTATCTAAACATAGCAAACACGTTATATTCTTGTTATATTCTTTATTCTTCATCGATAGAATATAAAATCAATGAAATTGAACGAGATTTCAACTTTTCGTTTTTCGACGATACGCGTATATGAGCGAAAAATCTCATATACGAACGAAACAATGTTAAAACTTCGATACCAATATAAAATAGATGTTTGATCTTATGAAATGCAATGTTCTGCATCGATTGGTAACATTTTTCAAACTGTGGCGAAAGTATTACTAAAGATTTCACGAAATTAACTTCGCGTATAGCGAAATTCGCGTATGTCGATTAAGTTTTTCGATAAAAATCATATGAAACGCCTATTTAAACATAGCAAACACGTTATATTCTTGTTATATTCTTTATTCTTCATCAATAGAATATAAAATCAATGAAATTGAACGAGATTTCAACTTTTCGTTTTCCGACGATACGCGTATATGAGCGAAAAATCGTATATACGATGCGAAACAATGTTAAAACTTTGATTCCAATATAAAATAGATGTTTGATCTTATGAAATGGAATGTTCTGCATCGATTGGTAACATTTTTCAAACTGTGGCGCAAGTATTACAAAAGATTTCACGAATTTAACTTCGCGTATAGCGAAATTCGCGTATGTCGATTAAGTTTTTCGATAAAAATCATATGAAAACGACTATTTAAACATAGCAAAAACGTTATTTTCTTGTTATATTCTTTATTCTTCATCGATAGAATATAAAATCAATGAAATTGAACGAGATATCAACTTTTCGTTTTTCGACGATACGCGTATATGAGCGAAAAATCTCATATACGAACGAAACAATGTTAAAACTTCGATTCCAATATAAAATAGATGTTTGATCTTATGAAATGCAATGTTCTGCATCGATTGGTAACATTTTTCAAACTGTGGCGCAACTATTACTAAAGATTTCACGAAATTAACTTCGCGTAAAGCGAAATTCGCGTATGTCGGTTAAGTTTTTCGATAAAAATCATATGAAAACGCCTATTTAAACATAGCAAACACGTTATATTCTTGTTATATTCTTTATTCTGCATCGATAGAATATAAAATCAATGAAATTGAACGAGATTTCAACTTTTCGTTTTTCGACGATACGCGTATATGAGCGAAAAATCGTATATACGATGCGAAACAATGTTAATACTTTGATTCCAATATAAAATAGATGTTTGATCTTATGAAATGCAATGTTCTGCATCGATTGGTATCATTTTTCAAACTGTGGCTCAAGTATTACTAAAGATTTCACGAAATTAACTTCGCGTAAAGCGAAATTCGCGTATGTCGATTAAGTTTTTCGATAAAAATCATATGAAAACGCCTATTTAAACATAGCAAACACGTTATATTCTTGTTATATTCTTTATTCTTCATCGATAGAATATAAAATCAATGAAATTGAACGAGATTTCAACTTTTCGTTTTTCGACGATACGCGTATATGAGCGAAAAATCTCATATACGAACGAAACAATGTTAAAACTTCGATACCAATATAAAATAGATGTTTGATCTTATGAAATGCAATGTTCTGCATCGATTGGTAACATTTTTCAAACTGTGGCGCAAGTATTACTAAAGATTTCACGAAATTAACTTCGCGTATAGCGAAATTCGCGTATGTCGATTAAGTTTTTCGATAAAATCATATGAAACGCCTATTTAAACATAGCAAACACGTTATATTCTTGTTATATTCTTTATTCTGCATCGATAGAATATAAAATCAATGAAATTGAACGAGATTTCAACTTTTCGTTTTTCGACGATACGCGTATATGAGCGAAAAATCGTATATACGATGCGAAACAATGTTAAAACTTTGATTCCAATATAAAATAGATGTTTGATCTTATGAAATGCAATGTTCTGCATCGATTGGTAACATTTTTCAAACTGTGGCGCAAGTATTACAAAAGATTTCACGAATTTAACTTGGCGTATAGCGAAATTCGCGTATGTCGATTAAGTTTTTCGATAAAAATCATATGAAAACGACTATTTAAACATAGCAAAAACGTTATTTTCTTGTTATATTCTTTATTCTTCATCGATAGAATATAAAATCAATGAAATTGAACGAGATATCTACTTTTCGTTTTTCGACGATACGCGTATATGAGCGAAAAATCTCATATACGAACGAAACAATGTTAAAAAATCGATTCCAATATAAAATAGATGTTTGATCTTATGAAATGCAATGTTCTGCATCGATTGGTAACATTTTTCAAACTGTGGCGCAAGTATATCTAAAGATTTCACGAAACTAACTTCGCGTAAAGCGAAATTCGCGTATGTCGATTAAGTTTTTCGATAAAAATCATATGAAAACGCCTATTTAAACATAGCAAACACGTTATATTCTTTTTATATTCTTTATTCTGCATCGATAGAATATAAAATCAATGAAATTGAACGAGATATCTACTTTTCGTTTTTCGACGATACGCGTATATGAGCGAAAAATCTCATATACGAACGAAACAATGTTAAAACTTCGATTCCAATATAAAATAGATGTTTGATCTTATGAAATGCAATGTTCTGCATCGATTGGTAACATTTTTCAAACTGTGGCGCAACTATTACTAAAGATTTCACGAAATTAACTTCGCGTATAGCGAAATTCGCGTATGTCGGTTAAGTTTTTCGATAAAAATCATATGAAAACGCCTATTTAAACATAGCAAACACGTTATATTCTTGTTATATTCTTTATTCTGCATCGATAGAATATAAAATCAATGAAATTGAACGAGATTTCAACTTTTCGTTTTTCGACGATACGCGTATATGAGCGAAAAATCGTATATACTATGCGAAACAATGTTAATACTTTGATTCCAATATAAAATAGATGTTTGATCTTATGAAATGCAATGTTCTGCATCGATTGGTATCATTTTTCAAACTGTGGCTCAAGTATTACTAAAGATTTCACGAATTTAACTTCGCGTATAGCGAAATTCGCGTATGTCGATTAAGTTTTTCGATAAAGATCATATGAAAACGCCTATTTAAACATAGCAAACACCTTATATTCTTGTTATATTCTTTATTCTGCATCGATAGAATATAAAATCAATGAAATTGAACGAGATTTCAACTTTTCGTTTTTCGACGATACGCGTATATGAGCGAAAAATCGTATATACGATGCGAAACAATGTTAAAACTTTGATTCCAATATAAAATGGATGTTTGATCTTATGAAATGCAATGTTCTGCATCGATTGGTAACATTTTTCAAACTGTGGCGCAAGTATTACAAAAGATTTCACGAATTTAACTTCGCGTATAGCGAAATTCGCGTATGTCGATTAAGTTTTTCGATAAAAATCATATGAAAACGACTATTTAAACATATCAAAAACGTTATTTTCTTGTTATATTCTTTATTCTTCATCGATAGAATATAAAATCAATGAAATTGAACGAGATATCAACTTTTCGTTTTTCGACGATACGCGTATATGAGCGAAAAATCTCATATACGAACGAAACAATGTTAAAAAATCGATTCCAATATAAAATAGATGTTTGATCTTATGAAATGCAATGTTCTGCATCGATTGGTAACATTTTTCAAACTGTGGCGCAAGTATTACTAAAGATTTCACGAAATTAACTTCGCGTAAAGCGAAATTCGCGTATGTCGATTAAGTTTTTCGATAAAAATCATATGATAACGCCTATTTAAACATAGCAAACACGTTATATTCTTGTTATATTCTTTATTCTGCATCGATAGAATATAAAATCAATGAAATTGAACGAGATTTCAACTTTTCGTTTTTCGACGATACGCGTATATGAGCGAAAAATCGTATATACGATGCGAAACAATGTTAAAACTTTGATTCCAATATAAAATAGATGTTTGATCTTATGAAATGCAATGTTCTGCATCGATTGGTAACATTTTTCAAACTGTGGCGCAAGTATTACAAAAGATTTCACGAATTTAACTTCGCGTATAGCGAAATTCGCGTATGTCGATTAAGTTTTTCGATAAAAATCATATGAAAACGACTATTTAAACATAGCAAAAACGTTATTTTCTTGTTATATTCTTTATTCTTCATCGATAGAATATAAAATCAATGAAATTGAACGAGATATCTACTTTTCGTTTTTCGACGATACGCGTATATGAGCGAAAAATCTCATATACGAACGAAACAATGTTAAAAAATCGATTCCAATATAAAATAGATGTTTGATCTTATGAAATGCAATGTTCTGCATCGATTGGTAACATTTTTCAAACTGTGGCGCAAGTATATCTAAAGATTTCACGAAATTAACTTCGCGTAAAGCGAAATTCGCGTATGTCGATTAAGTTTTTCGATAAAAATCATATGAAAACGCCTATTTAAACATAGCAAACACGTTATATTCTTTTTATATTCTTTATTCTGCATCGATAGAATATAAAATCAATGAAATTGAACGAGATATCTACTTTTCGTTTTTCGACGATACGCGTATATGAGCGAAAAATCTCATATACGAACGAAACAATGTTAAAACTTCGATTCCAATATAAAATAGATGTTTGATCTTATGAAATGCAATGTTCTGCATCGATTGGTAACATTTTTCAAACTGTGGCGCAACTATTACTAAAGATTTCACGAAATTAACTTCGCGTATAGCGAAATTCGCGTATGTCGGTTAAGTTTTTCGATAAAAATCATATGAAAACGCCTATTTAAACATAGCAAACACGTTATATTCTTGTTATATTCTTTATTCTGCATCGATAGAATATAAAATCAATGAAATTGAACGAGATTTCAACTTTTCGTTTTTCGACGATACGCGTATATGAGCGAAAAATCGTATATACTATGCGAAACAATGTTAATACTTTGATTCCAATATAAAATAGATGTTTGATCTTATGAAATGCAATGTTCTGCATCGATTGGTATCATTTTTCAAACTGTGGCTCAAGTATTACTAAAGATTTCACGAATTTAACTTCGCGTATAGCGAAATTCGCGTATGTCGATTAAGTTTTTCGATAAAGATCATATGAAAACGCCTATTTAAACATAGCAAACACCTTATATTCTTGTTATATTCTTTATTCTGCATCGATAGAATATAAAATCAATGAAATTGAACGAGATTTCAACTTTTCGTTTTTCGACGATACGCGTATATGAGCGAAAAATCGTATATACGATGCGAAACAATGTTAAAACTTTGATTCCAATATAAAATGGATGTTTGATCTTATGAAATGCAATGTTCTGCATCGATTGGTAACATTTTTTAAACTGTGGCGCAAGTATTACAAAAGATTTCACGAATTTAACTTCGCGTATAGCGAAATTCGCGTATGTCGATTAAGTTTTTCGATAAAAATCATATGAAAACGACTATTTAAACATATCAAAAACGTTATTTTCTTGTTATATTCTTTATTCTTCATCGATAGAATATAAAATCAATGAAATTGAACGAGATATCAACTTTTCGTTTTTCGACGATACGCGTATATGAGCGAAAAATCTCATATACGAACGAAACAATGTTAAAAAATCGATTCCAATATAAAATAGATGTTTGATCTTATGAAATGCAATGTTCTGCATCGATTGGTAACATTTTTCAAACTGTGGCGCAAGTATTACTAAAGATTTCACGAAATTAACTTCGCGTAAAGCGAAATTCGCGTATGTCGATTAAGTTTTTCGATAAAAATCATATGATAACGCCTATTTAAACATAGCAAACACGTTATATTCTTGTTATATTCTTTATTCTGCATCGATAGAATATAAAATCAATGAAATTGAACGAGATTTCAACTTTTCGTTTTTCGACGAAACGCGTATATGAGCGAAAAATCGTATATACGATGCGAAACAATGTTAAAACTTTGATTCCAATATAAAATAGATGTTTGATCTTATGAAATGCAATGTTCTGCATCGATTGGTATCATTTTTCAAACTGTGGCTCAAGTATTACTAAAGATTTCACGAATTTAACTTCGCGTATAGCGAAATTCGCGTATGTCGATTAAGTTTTTCGATAAAGATCATATGAAAACGCCTATTTAAACATAGCAAACACGTTATATTCTTGTTATATTCTTTATTCTGCATCGATAGAATATAAAATCAATGAAATTGAACGAGATTTCAACTTTTCGTTTTTCGACGATACGCGTATATGAGCGAAAAATCGTATATACGATGCGAAACAATGTTAAAACTTTGATTCCAATATAAAATAGATGTTTGATCTTATGAAATGCAATGTTCTGCATCGATTGGTAACATTTTTCAAACTGTGGCGCAAGTATTACAAAAGATTTCACGAATTTAACTTCGCGTATAGCGAAATTCGCGTATGTCGATTAAGTTTTTCGATAAAAATCATATGAAAACGACTATTTAAACATTGCAAAAACGTTATTTTCATGTTATATTCTTTATTCTTCATCGATAGAATATAAAATCAATGAAATTGAACGAGGTATCAACTTTTCGTTTTTCGACGATACGCGTATATGAGCGAAAAATCTCATATACGAACGAAACAATGTTAAAACTTCGATTCCAATATAAAATAGATGTTTGATCTTATGAAATGCAATGTTCTGCATCGATTGGTAACATTTTTCAAACTGTGGCGCAAGTATTACTAAAGATTTCACGAAATTAACTTCGCGTATAGCGAAATTCGCGTATGTCGATTAAGTTTTTCGATAAAAATCATATGAAAACGCCTATTTAAACATAGCAAACACGTTATATTCTTGTTATATTCTTTATTCTTCATCGATAGAATATAAAATCAATGAAATTGAACGAGATTTCAACTTTTCGTTTTTCGACGATACGCGTATATGAGTGAAAAATATCATATTCGAACGAAACAATGTTAAAACTTCGATACCAATATAAAATAGATGTTTGATCTTATGAAATGCAATGTTCTGCTTCGATTGTTAACATTTTTCAAACTGTGGCGCAAGTATTACTAAAGATTTCACGAAATTAACTTCGCGTATAGCGAAATTCGCGTATGTCGATTAAGTTTTTCGATAAAAATCATATGAAACGCCTATTTAAACATAGCAAACACGTTATATTCTTGTTATATTCTTTATTCTGCATCGATAGAATATAAAATCAATGAAATTGAACGAGATTTCAACTTTTCGTTTTTCGACGATACGCGTATATGAGCGAAAAATCGTATATACGATGCGAAACAATGTTAAAACTTTGATTCCAATATAAAATAGATGTTTGATCTTATGAAATGCAATGTTCTGCATCGATTGGTAACATTTTTCAAACTGTGGCGCAAGTATTACAAAAGATTTCACGAAATTAACTTCGCGTATAGCGAAATTCGCGTATGTCGATTAAGTTTTTCGATAAAAATCATATGAAAACGCCTATTTAAACATAGCAAACACGTTATATTCTTGTTATATTCTTTATTCTGCATCGATAGAATATAAAATCAATGATATTGAACGAGATATCTACTTTTCGTTTTTCGACGATACGCGTATATGAGCGAAAAATCTCATATACGAACGAAACAATGTTAAAACTTCGATTCCAATATAAAATAGATGTTTGATCTTATGAAATGCAATGTTCTGCATCGATTGGTAACATTTTTCAAACTGTGGCGCAACTATAACTAAAGATTTCACGAAATTAACTTCGCGTATAGCGAAATTCGCGTATGTCGGTTAAGTTTTTCGATAAAAATCATATGAAAACGCCTATTTAAACATAGCAAACACGTTATATTCTTGTTATATTCTTTATTCTGCATCGATAGAATATAAAATCAATGAAATTGAACGAGATTTCAACTTTTTGTTTTTCGACGATACGCGTATATGAGCGAAAAATCGTATATACGATGCGAAACAATGTTAAAACTTTGATTCCAATATAAAATAGATGTTTGATCTTATGAAATGCAATGTTCTGCATCGATTGGTATCATTTTTCAAACTGTGGCTCAAGTATTACTAAAGATTTCACGAATTTAACTTCGCGTATAGCGAAATTCGCGTATGTCGATTAAGTTTTTCGATAAAAATCATATGAAAACGCCTATTTAAACATAGCAAACACGTTATATTCTTGTTATATTCTTTATTCTGCATCGATAGAATATAAAATCAATGAAATTGAACGAGATATCTACTTTTCGTTTTTCGAAGATACGCGTATATGAGCGAAAAATCTCATATACGAACGAAACAATGTTAAAACTTCGATTCCAATATAAAATAGATGTTTGATCTTATGAAATGCAATGTTCTGCATCGATTGGTAACATTTTTCAAACTGTGGCGCAAGTATTACAAAAGATTTCACGAATTTAACTTTGCGTATAGCGAAATTCGCGTATGTCGATTAAGTTTTTCGATAAAAATCATATGAAAACGACTATTTAAACATAGCAAAAACGTTATTTTCATGTTATATTCTTTATTCTTCATCGATAGAATATAAAATCAATGAAATTGAACGAGATATCAACTTTTCGTTTTTCGACGATACGCGTATATGAGCGAAAAATCTCATATACGAACGAAACAATGTTAAAACTTCGATTCCAATATAAAATAGATGTTTGATCTTATGAAATGCAATGTTCTGCATCGATTGGTAACATTTTTCAAACTATGACGCAAGTATTACTAAAGATTTCACGAAATTAACTTCGCGTATAGCGAAATTCGCGTATGTCGATTAAGTTTTTCGACAAAAATCATATGAAAACGCCTATTTAAACATAGCAAACACGTTATATTCTTGTTATATTCTTTATTCTTCATCGATAGAATATAAAATCAATGAAATTGAACGAGATTTCAACTTTTCGTTTTTCGACGATACGCGTATATGAGTGAAAAATCTCATATTCGAACGAAACAATGTTAAAACTTCGATAACAATATAAAATAGATGTTTGATCTTATGAAATGCAATGTTCTGCATCGATTGGTAACATTTTTCAAACTGTGGCGCAAGTATTACTAAAGATTTCACGAAATTAACTTCGCGTATAGCGAAATTCGCGTATGTCGATTAAGTTTTTCGATAAAAATCATATGAAACGCCTATTTAAACATAGCAAACACGTTATATTCTTGTTATATTCTTTATTCTGCATCGATAGAATATAAAATCAATGAAATTGAACGAGATTTCAACTTTTCGTTTTTCGACGATACGCGTATATGAGCGAAAAATCGTATATACGATGCGAAACAATGTTAAAACTTTGATTCCAATATAAAATAGATGTTTGATCTTATGAAATGCAATGTTCTGCATCGATTGGTAACATTTTTCAAACTGTGGCTCAAGTATTACTAAAGATTTCACGAATTTAACTTCGCGTATAGCGAAATACGCGTATGTCGATTAAGTTTTTCGATAAAAATCATATGAAAACGCCTATTTAAACATAGCAAACACGTTATATTCCTGTTATATTCTTTATTCTGCATCGATAGAATATAAAATCAATGAAATTGAACGAGATTTCAACTTTTCGTTTTTCGACGATACGCGTATATGAGCGAAAAATCGTATATACGATGCGAAACAATGTTAAAACTTCGATACCAATATAAAATAGATGTTTGATCTTATGAAATGCAATGTTCTGCATCGATTGGTAACATTTTTCAAACTGTGGCGCAAGTATTACTAAAGATTTCACGAAATTAACTTCGCGTATAGCGAAATTCGCGTATGTCGATTAAGTTTTTCGATAAAAATCATATGAAACGCCTATTTAAACATAGCAAACACGTTATATTCTTGTTATATTCTTTATTCTGCATCGATAGAATATAAAATCAATGAAATTGAACGAGATTTCAACTTTTCGTTTTTCGACGATACGCGTATATGAGCGAAAAATCGTATATACGATGCGAAACAATGTTAAAACTTTGATTCCAATATAAAATAGATGTTTGATCTTATGAAATGCAATGTTCTGCATCGATTGGTAACATTTTTCAAACTGTGGCGCAAGTATTACTAAAGATTTCACGAAATTAACTTCGCGTATAGCGAAATTCGCGTATGTCGATTAAGTTTTTCGACAAAAATCATATGAAAACGCCTATTTAAACATAGCAAACACGTTATATTCTTGTTATATTCTTTATTCTTCATCGATAGAATATAAAATCAATGAAATTGAACGAGATTTCAACTTTTCGTTTTTCGACGATACGCGTATATGAGTGAAAAATCTCATATTCGAACGAAACAATGTTAAAACTTCGATACCAATATAAAATAGATGTTTGATCGTATGAAATGCAATGTTCTGCATCGATTGGTAACATTTTTCAAACTGTGGCGCAAGTATTACTAAAGATTTCACGAAATTAACTTCGCGTATAGCGAAATTCGCGTATGTCGATTAAGTTTTTCGATAAAAATCATATGAAACGCCTATTTAAACATAGCAAACACGTTATATTCTTGTTATATTCTTTATTCTGCATCGATAGAATATAAAATCAATGAAATTGAACGAGATTTCAACTTTTCGTTTTTCGACGATACGCGTATATGAGCGAAAAATCGTATATACGATGCGAAACAATGTTAAAACTTTGATTCCAATATAAAATAGATGTTTGATCTTATGAAATGCAATGTTCTGCATCGATTGGTAACATTTTTCAAACTGTGGCTCAAGTATTACTAAAGATTTCACGAATTTAACTTCGCGTATAGCGAAATACGCGTATGTCGATTAAGTTTTTCGATAAAAATCATATGAAAACGCCTATTTAAACATAGCAAACACGTTATATTCCTGTTATATTCTTTATTCTGCATGGATAGAATATAAAATCAATGAAATTGAACGAGATTTCAACTTTTCGTTTTTGGACGATTCGCGTATATGAGCGAAAAATCGTATATACGATGCGAAACAATGTTAAAACTTCGATACCAATATAAAATAGATGTTTGATCTTATGAAATGCAATGTTCTGCATCGATTGGTAACATTTTTCAAACTGTGGCGCAAGTATTACTAAAGATTTCACGAAATTAACTTCGCGTATAGCGAAATTCGCGTATGTCGATTAAGTTTTTCGATAAAAATCATATGAAACGCCTATTTAATCATAGCAAACACGTTATATTCTTGTTATATTCTTTATTCTGCATCGATAGAATATAAAATCAATGAAATTGAACGAGATTTCAACTTTTCGTTTTTCGACGATATGCGTATATGAGCGAAAAATCGTATATACGATGCGAAACAATGTTAAAACTTTGATTCCATTATAAAATAGATGTTTGATCTTATGAAATGCAATGTTCTGCATCGATTGGTAACATTTTTCAAACTGTGGCGCAAGTATTACAAAAGATTTCACGAAATTAACTTCGCGTATAGCGAAATTCTTGTATGTCGATTAAGTTTTTCGATAAAAATCATATGAAAACGCCTATTTAAACATAGCAAACACGTTATATTCTTGTTATATTCTATATTCTGCATCGATAGAATATAAAATCAATGAAATTGAACGAGATATCTACTTTTCGTTTTTCGACGATACGCGTATATGAGCGAAAAATCTCATATACGAACGAAACAATGTTAAAACTTCGATTCCAATATAAAATAGATGTTTGATCTTATGAAATGCAATGTTCTGCATCGATTGGTAACATTTTTCAAACTGTGGCGCAACTATTACTAAAGATTTCACGAAATTAACTTCGCGTATAGGGAAATTCGCGTATGTCGTTTAAGTTTTTCGATAAAAATCATATGAAAACGCCTATTTAAACATAGCAAACACGTTATATTCTTGTTATATTCTTTATTCTGCATCGATAGAATATAAAATCAATGAAATTGAACGAGATTTCAACTTTTCGTTTTTCGACGATACGCGTATATGAGCGAAAAATCGTATATACGATGCGAAACAATGTTAAAACTTTGATTCCAATATAAAATAGATGTTTGATCTTATGAAATGCAATGTTCTGCATCGATTGGTATCATTTTTCAAACTGTGGCTCAAGTATTACTAAAGATTTCACGAATTTAACTTCGCGTATAGCGAAATTCGCGTATGTCGATTAAGTTTTTCGATAAAAATCATATGAAAACGCCTATTTAAACATAGCAAACACGTTATATTCCTGTTATATTCTTTATTCTGCATCGATAGAATATAAAATCAATGAAATTGAACGAGATTTCAACTTTTCGTTTTTCGACGATACGCGTATATGAGCGGAAAATCGTATATACGATGCGAAACAATGTTAAAACTTCGATTCCAATATAAAATAGATGTTTGATCTTATGAAATGCAATGTTCTGCATCGATTGGTAACATTTTTCAAACTATGGCGCAAGTATTACTAAAGATTTCACGAAATTAACTTCGCGTATAGCGAAATTCGCGTATGTCGATTAAGTTTTTCGATAAATATCATATGAAAACGCCTATTTAAACATAGCAAACACGTTATATTCTTGTTATATTCTTTATTCTTCATCGATAGAATATAAAATCAATGAAATTGAACGAGATTTCAACTTTTCGTTTTTCGACGATACGCGTATATGAGTGAAAAATCTCATATTCGAACGAAACAATGTTAAAACTTCGATACCAATATAAAATAGATGTTTGATCTTATGAAATGCAATGTTCTGCATTGATTGGTAACATTTTTCAAACTGTGGCGCAAGTATTACTAAAGATTTCACGAAATTAACTTCGCGTATAGCGAAATTCGCGTATGTCGATTAAGTTTTTCGATAAAAATCATATGAAACGCCTATTTAAACATAGCAAACACGTTATATTCTTGTTATATTCTTTATTCTGCATCGATAGAATATAAAATCAATGAAATTGAACGAGATTTCAACTTTTCGTTTTTCGACGATACGCGTATATGAGCGAAAAATCGTATATACGATGCGAAACAATGTTAAAACTTTGATTCCAATATAAAATAGATGTATGATCTTATGAAATGCAATGTTCTGCATCGATTGGTAACATTTTTCAAACTGTGGCGCAAGTATTACAAAAGATTTCACGAAATTAACTTCGCGTATAGCGAAATTCGCGTATGTCGATTAAGTTTTTCGATAAAAATCATATGAAAACGCCTATTTAAACATAGCAAACACGTTATATTCTTGTTATATTCTTTATACTGCATCGATAGAATATAAAATCAATGATATTGAACGAGATATCTACTTTTCGTTTTTCGACGATACGCGTATATGAGCGAAAAATCTCATATACGAACGAAACAATGTTAAAACTTCGATTCCAATATAAAATAGATGTTTGATCTTATGAAATGCAATGTTCTGCATCGATTGGTAACATTTTTCAAACTGTGGCGCAACTATAACTAAAGATTTCACGAAATTAACTTCGCGTATAGCGAAATTCGCGTATGTCGGTTAAGTTTTTCGATAAAAATCATATGAAAACGCCTATTTAAACATAGCAAACACGTTATATTCTTGTTATATTCTTTATTCTGCATCGATAGAATATAAAATCAATGAAATTGAACGAGATTTCAACTTTTTGTTTTTCGACGATACGCGTATATGAGCGAAAAATCGTATATACGATGCGAAACAATGTTAAAACTTTGATTCCAATATAAAATAGATGTTTGATCTTATGAAATGCAATGTTCTGCATCGATTGGTATCATTTTTCAAACTGTGGCTCAAGTATTACTAAAGATTTCACGAATTTAACTTCGCGTATAGCGAAATTCGCGTATGTCGATTAAGTTTTTCGATAAAAATCATATGAAAACGCCTATTTAAACATAGCAAACACGTTATATTCTTGTTATATTCTTTATTCTGCATCGATAGAATATAAAATCAATGAAATTGAACGAGATATCTACTTTTCGTTTTTCGAAGATACGCGTATATGAGCGAAAAATCTCATATACGAACGAAACAATGTTAAAACTTCGATTCCAATATAAAATAGATGTTTGATCTTATGAAATGCAATGTTCTGCATCGATTGGTAATATTTTTCAAACTGTGGCGCAAGTATTACAAAAGATTTCACGAATTTAACTTTGCGTATAGCGAAATTCGCGTATGTCGATTAAGTTTTTCGATAAAAATCATATGAAAACGACTATTTAAACATAGCAAAAACGTTATTTTCATGTTATATTCTTTATTCTTCATCGATAGAATATAAAATCAATGAAATTGAACGAGATATCAACTTTTCGTTTTTCGACGATACGCGTATATGAGCGAAAAATCTCATATACGAACGAAACAATGTTAAAACTTCGATTCCAATATAAAATAGATGTTTGATCTTATGAAATGCAATGTTCTGCATCGATTGGTAACATTTTTCAAACTATGACGCAAGTATTACTAAAGATTTCACGAAATTAACTTCGCGTATAGCGAAATTCGCGTATGTCGATTAAGTTTTTCGACAAAAATCATATGAAAACGCCTATTTAAACATAGCAAACACGTTATATTCTTGTTATATTCTTTATTCTTCATCGATAGAATATAAAATCAATGAAATTGAACGAGATTTCAACTTTTCGTTTTTCGATGATACGCGTATATGAGTGAAAAATCTCATATTCGAACGAAACAATGTTAAAACTTCGATACCAATATAAAATAGATGTTTGATCTTATGAAATGCAATGTTCTGCATCGATTGGTAACATTTTTCAAACTGTGGCGCAAGTATTACTAAAGATTTCACGAAATTAACTTCGCGTATAGCGAAATTCGCGTATGTCGATTAAGTTTTTCGATAAAAATCATATGAAACGCCTATTTAAACATAGCAAACACGTTATATTCTTGTTATATTCTTTATTCTGCATCGATAGAATATAAAATCAATGAAATTGAACGAGATTTCAACTTTTCGTTTTTCGACGATACGCGTATATGAGCGAAAAATCGTATATACGATGCGAAACAATGTTAAAACTTTGATTCCAATATAAAATAGATGTTTGATCTTATGAAATGCAATGTTCTGCATCGATTGGTAACATTTTTCAAACTGTGGCTCAAGTATTACTAAAGATTTCACGAATTTAACTTCGCGTATAGCGAAATACGCGTATGTCGATTAAGTTTTTCGATAAAAATCATATGAAAACGCCTATTTAAACATAGCAAACACGTTATATTCCTGTTATATTCTTTATTCTGCATCGATAGAATATAAAATCAATGAAATTGAACGAGATTTCAACTTTTCGTTTTTCGACGATACGCGTATATGAGCGAAAAATCGTATATACGATGCGAAACAATGTTAAAACTTCGATACCAATATAAAATAGATGTTTGATCTTATGAAATGCAATGTTCTGCATCGATTGGTAACATTTTTCAAACTGTGGCGCAAGTATTACTAAAGATTTCACGAAATTAACTTCGCGTATAGCGAAATTCGCGTATGTCGATTAAGTTTTTCGATAAAAATCATATGAAACGCCTATTTAAACATAGCAAACACGTTATATTCTTGTTATATTCTTTATTCTGCATCGATAGAATATAAAATCAATGAAATTGAACGAGATTTCAACTTTTCGTTTTTCGACGATACGCGTATATGAGCGAAAAATCGTATATACGATGCGAAACAATGTTAAAACTTTGATTCCAATATAAAATAGATGTTTGATCTTATGAAATGCAATGTTCTGCATCGATTGGTAACATTTTTCAAACTGTGGCGCAAGTATTACTAAAGATTTCACGAAATTAACTTCGCGTATAGCGAAATTCGCGTATGTCGATTAAGTTTTTCGACAAAAATCATATGAAAACGCCTATTTAAACATAGCAAACACGTTATATTCTTGTTATATTCTTTATTCTTCATCGATAGAATATAAAATCAATGAAATTGAACGAGATTTCAACTTTTCGTTTTTCGACGATACGCGTATATGAGTGAAAAATCTCATATTCGAACGAAACAATGTTAAAACTTCGATACCAATATAAAATAGATGTTTGATCGTATGAAATGCAATGTTCTGCATCGATTGGTAACATTTTTCAAACTGTGGCGCAAGTATTACTAAAGATTTCACGAAATTAACTTCGCGTATAGCGAAATTCGCGTATGTCGATTAAGTTTTTCGATAAAAATCATATGAAACGCCTATTTAAACATAGCAAACACGTTATATTCTTGTTATATTCTTTATTCTGCATCGATAGAATATAAAATCAATGAAATTGAACGAGATTTCAACTTTTCGTTTTTCGACGATACGCGTATATGAGCGAAAAATCGTATATACGATGCGAAACAATGTTAAAACTTTGATTCCAATATAAAATAGATGTTTGATCTTATGAAATGCAATGTTCTGCATCGATTGGTAACATTTTTCAAACTGTGGCTCAAGTATTACTAAAGATTTCACGAATTTAACTTCGCGTATAGCGAAATACGCGTATGTCGATTAAGTTTTTCGATAAAAATCATATGAAAACGCCTATTTAAACATAGCAAACACGTTATATTCCTGTTATATTCTTTATTCTGCATGGATAGAATATAAAATCAATGAAATTGAACGAGATTTCAACTTTTCGTTTTTGGACGATTCGCGTATATGAGCGAAAAATCGTATATACGATGCGAAACAATGTTAAAACTTCGATACCAATATAAAATAGATGTTTGATCTTATGAAATGCAATGTTCTGCATCGATTGGTAACATTTTTCAAACTGTGGCGCAAGTATTACTAAAGATTTCACGAAATTAACTTCTCGTATAGCGAAATTCGCGTATGTCGATTAAGTTTTTCGATAAAAATCATATGAAACGCCTATTTAATCATAGCAAACACGTTATATTCTTGTTATATTCTTTATTCTGCATCGATAGAATATAAAATCAATGAAATTGAACGAGATTTCAACTTTTCGTTTTTCGACGATATGCGTATATGAGCGAAAAATCGTATATACGATGCGAAACAATGTTAAAACTTTGATTCCATTATAAAATAGATGTTTGATCTTATGAAATGCAATGTTCTGCATCGATTGGTAACATTTTTCAAACTGTGGCGCAAGTATTACAAAAGATTTCACGAAATTAACTTCGCGTATAGCGAAATTCTTGTATGTCGATTAAGTTTTTCGATAAAAATCATATGAAAACGCCTATTTAAACATAGCAAACACGTTATATTCTTGTTATATTCTATATTCTGCATCGATAGAATATAAAATCAATGAAATTGAACGAGATATCTACTTTTCGTTTTTCGACGATACGCGTATATGAGCGAAAAATCTCATATACGAACGAAACAATGTTAAAACTTCGATTCCAATATAAAATAGATGTTTGATCTTATGAAATGCAATGTTCTGCATCGATTGGTAACATTTTTCAAACTGTGGCGCAACTATTACTAAAGATTTCACGAAATTAACTTCGCGTATAGGGAAATTCGCGTATGTCGTTTAAGTTTTTCGATAAAAATCATATGAAAACGCCTATTTAAACATAGCAAACACGTTATATTCTTGTTATATTCTTTATTCTGCATCGATAGAATATAAAATCAATGAAATTGAACGAGATTTCAACTTTTCGTTTTTCGACGATACGCGTATATGAGCGAAAAATCGTATATACGATGCGAAACAATGTTAAAACTTTGATTCCAATATAAAATAGATGTTTGATCTTATGAAATGCAATGTTCTGCATCGATTGGTATCATTTTTCAAACTGTGGCTCAAGTATTACTAAAGATTTCACGAATTTAACTTCGCGTATAGCGAAATTCGCGTATGTCGATTAAGTTTTTCGATAAAAATCATATGAAAACGCCTATTTAAACATAGCAAACACGTTATATTCCTGTTATATTCTTTATTCTGCATCGATAGAATATAAAATTAATGAAATTGAACGAGATTTCAACTTTTCGTTTTTCGACGATACGCGTATATGAGCGAAAAATCGTATATACGATGCGAAACAATGTTAAAACTTCGATTCCAATATAAAATAGATGTTTGATCTTATGAAATGCAATGTTCTGCATCGATTGGTAACATTTTTCAAACTATGGCGCAAGTATTACTAAAGATTTCACGAAATTAACTTCGCGTATAGCGAAATTCGCGTATGTCGATTAAGTTTTTCGATAAATATCATATGAAAACGCCTATTTAAACATAGCAAACACGTTATATTCTTGTTATATTCTTTATTCTTCATCGATAGAATATAAAATCAATGAAATTGAACGAGATTTCAACTTTTCGTTTTTCGACGATACGCGTATATGAGTGAAAAATCTCATATTCGAACGAAACAATGTTAAAACTTCGATACCAATATAAAATAGATGTTTGATCTTATGAAATGCAATGTTCTGCATTGATTGGTAACATTTTTCAAACTGTGGCGCAAGTATTACTAAAGATTTCACGAAATTAACTTCGCGTATAGCGAAATTCGCGTATGTCGATTAAGTTTTTCGATAAAAATCATATGAAACGCCTATTTAAACATAGCAAACACGTTATATTCTTGTTATATTCTTTATTCTGCATCGATAGAATATAAAATCAATGAAATTGAACGAGATTTCAACTTTTCGTTTTTCGACGATACGCGTATATGAGCGAAAAATCGTATATACGATGCGAAACAATGTTAAAACTTTGATTCCAATATAAAATAGATGTATGATCTTATGAAATGCAATGTTCTGCATCGATTGGTAACATTTTTCAAACTGTGGCGCAAGTATTACAAAAGATTTCACGAAATTAACTTCGCGTATAGCGAAATTCGCGTATGTCGATTAAGTTTTTCGATAAAAATCATATGAAAACGCCTATTTAAACATAGCAAACACGTTATATTCTTGTTATATTCTTTATTCTGCATCGATAGAATATAAAATCAATGAAATTGAACGAGATATCTACTTTTCGTTTTTCGACGATACGCGTATATGAGCGAAAAATCTCATATACGAACGAAACAATGTTAAAACTTCGATTCCAATATAAAATAGATGTTTGATCTTATGAAATGCAATGTTCTGCATCGATTGGTAACATTTTTCAAACTGTGGCGCAAGTATTACAAAAGATTTCACGAATTTAACTTCGCGTATAGCGAAATTCGCGTATGTCGATTAAGTTTTTCGATAAAAATCATATGAAAACGACTATTTAAACATAGCAAAAACGTTATTTTCATGTTATATTCTTTATTTTTCATCGATAGAATATAAAATCAATGAAATTGAACGAGATATCAACTTTTCGTTTTTCGACGATACGCGTATATGAGTGAAAAATCTCATATTCGAACGAAACAATGTTAAAACTTCGATACCAATATAAAATAGATGTTTGATCTTATGAAATGCAATGTTCTGCATCGATTGGTAACATTTTTCAAACTGTGGCGCAAGTATTACTAAAGATTTCACGAAATTAACTTCGCGTATAGCGAAATTCGCGTATGTCGATTAAGTTTTTCGATAAAAATCATATGAAACGCCTATTTAAACATAGCAAACACGTTATATTCTTGTTATATTCTTTATTCTGCATCGATAGAATATAAAATCAATGAAATTGAACGAGATTTCAACTTTTCGTTTTTCGACGATACGCGTATATGAGCGAAAAATCGTATATACGATGCGAAACAATGTTAAAACTTTGATTCCAATATAAAATAGATGTTTGATCTTATGAAATGCAATGTTCTGCATCGATTGGTATCATTTTTCAAACTGTGGCTCAAGTATTACTAAAGATTTCACGAATTTAACTTCGCGTATAGCGATATTCGCGTATGTCGATTAAGTTTTTCGATAAAAATCATATGAAAACGCCTATTTAACCATAGCAAACACGTTATATTCCTGTTATATTCTTTATTCTGCATCGATAGAATATAAAATCAATGAAATTGAACGAGATTTCAACTTTTCGTTTTTCGACGATACGCGTATATGAGCGAAAAATCGTATATACGATGCGAAACAATGTTAAAACTTTGATTCCAATATAAAATAGATGTTTGATCTTATGAAATGCAATGTTCTGCATCGATTGGTAACATTTTTCAAACTGTGGCTCAAGTATTACTAAAGATTTCACGAATTTAACTTCGCGTATAGCGAAATTCGCGTATGTCGATTAAGTTTTTCGATAAGAATCATATGAAAACGACTATTTAAACATAGCAAAAACGTTATTTTCATGTTATATTCTTTTTTCTTCATCGATAGAATATAAAATCAATGAAATTGAACGAGATATCAACTTTTCGTTTTTCGACGATACGCGTATATGAGCGAAAAATCTCATATACGAACGAAACAATGTTAAAACTTCGATTCCAATATAAAATAGATGTTTGATCTTATGAAATGCAATGTTCTGCATCGATTGGTAACATTTTTCAAACTGTGGCGCAAGTATTACAAAAGATTTCACGAATTTAACTTCGCGTATAGCGAAATTCGCGTATGTCGATTAAGTTTTTCGATAAAAATCATATGAAAACGACTATTTAAACATAGCAAAAACGTTATTTTCATGTTATATTCTTTATTTTTCATCGATAGAATATAAAATCAATGAAATTGAACGAGATATCAACTTTTCGTTTTTCGACGATACGCGTATATGAGTGAAAAATCTCATATTCGAACGAAACAATGTTAAAACTTCGATACCAATATAAAATAGATGTTTGATCTTATGAAATGCAATGTTCTGCATCGATTGGTAACATTTTTCATACTGTGGCGCAAGTATTACTAAAGATTTCACGAAATTAACTTCGCGTATAGCGAAATTCGCGTATGTCGATTAAGTTTTTCGATAAAAATCATATGAAACGCCTATTTAAACATAGCAAACACGTTATATTCTTGTTATATTCTTTATTCTGCATCGATAGAATATAAAATCAATGAAATTGAACGAGATTTCAACTTTTCGTTTTTCGACGATACGCGTATATGAGCGAAAAATCGTATATACGATGCGAAACAATGTTAAAACTTTGATTCCAATATAAAATAGATGTTTGATCTTATGAAATGCAATGTTCTGCATCGATTGGTATCATTTTTCAAACTGTGGCTCAAGTATTACTAAAGATTTCACGAATTTAACTTCGCGTATAGCGATATTCGCGTATGTCGATTAAGTTTTTCGATAAAAATCATATGAAAACGCCTATTTAACCATAGCAAACACGTTATATTCCTGTTATATTCTTTATTCTGCATCGATAGAATATAAAATCAATGAAATTGAACGAGATTTCAACTTTTCGTTTTTCGACGATACGCGTATATGAGCGAAAAATCGTATATACGATGCGAAACAATGTTAAAACTTCGATTCCAATATAAAATAGATGTTTGATCTTATGAAATGCAATGTTCTGCATCGATTGGTAACATTTTTCAAACTGTGGCTCAAGTATTACTAAAGATTTCACGAATTTAACTTCGCGTAAAGCGAAATTCGCGTATGTCGATTAAGTTTTTCGATAAGAATCATATGAAAACGACTATTTAAACATAGCAAAAACGTTATTTTCATGTTATATTCTTTTTTCTTCATCGATAGAATATAAAATCAATGAAATTGAACGAGATATCAACTTTTCGTTTTTCGACGATACGCGTATATGAGCGAAAAATCTCATATACGAACGAAACAATGTTAAAACTTCGATTCCAATATAAAATAGATGTTTGATCTTATGAAATGCAATGTTCTGCATCGATTGGTAACATTTTTCAAACTGTGGCGCAAGTATTACTAAAGATTTCACGAAATTAACTTCGCGTATAGCGAAATTCGCGTATGTCGATTAAGTTTTTCGATAAAAATCATATGAAAACGCCTATTTAGACATAGCAAACACGTTATTTTCATGTTATATTCTTTATTCTTCATCGATAGAATATAAAATCAATGAAATTGAACGAGATATCAACTTTTCGTTTTTCGACGATACGCGTATATGAGCGAAAAATTTCATATACGAACGAAACAATGTTAAAACTTCGATTCCAATATAAAATAGATGTTTGATCTTATGAAATGCAATGTTCTGCATCGATTGGTAACATTTTTCAAACTGTGGCGCAAGTATTACTAAAGATTTCACGAAATTAACTTCGCGTATAGCGAAATTCGCGTATGTCGATTAAGTTTTTCGATAAAAATCATATGAAACGCCTATTTAAACATAGCAAACACGTTATATTCTTGTTATATTCTTTATTCTGCATCGATAGAATATAAAATCAATGAAATTGAACGAGATTTCAACTTTTCGTTTTTCGACGATACGCGTATATGAGCGAAAAATCGTATATACGATGCGAAAAAATGTTAAAACTTTGATTCCAATATAAAATAGATGTTTGATCATATGAAATGCAATGTTCTGCATCGATTGGTAACATTTTTCAAACTGTGGCGCAAGTATTACAAAAGATTTCACGAATTTAACTTCGCGTATAGCGAAATTCGCGTATGTCGATTAAGTTTTTCGATAAAAATCATATGAAAACGACTATTTAAACATAGCAAAAACGTTATTTTCTTGTTATATTCTTTATTCTTCATCGATAGAATATAAAATCAATGAAATTGAACGAGATATCAACTTTTCGTTTTTCGACGATACGCGTATATGAGCGAAAAATCTCATATACGAACGAAACAATGTTAAAACTTCGATTCCAATATAAAATAGATGTTTGATCTTATGAAATGCAATGTTCTGCATCGATTGGTAACATTTTTCAAACTGTGGCGCAAGTATTACAAAAGATTTCACGAAATTAACTTCGCGTATAGCGAAATTCGCGTATGTCGATTAAGTTTTTCGATAAAAATCATATGAAAACGCCTATTTAGACATAGCAAACACGTTATTTTCATGTTATATTCTTTATTCTTCATCGATAGAATATAAAATCAATGAAATTGAACGAGATATCAACTTTTCGTTTTTCGACGATACGCGTATATGAGCGAAAAATTTCATATACGAACGAAACAATGTTAAAACTTCGATTCCAATATAAAATAGATGTTTGATCTTATGAAATGCAATGTTCTGCATCGATTGGTAACATTTTTCAAACTGTGGCGCAAGTATTACTAAAGATTTCACGAAATTAACTTCGCGTATAGCGAAATTCGCGTATGTCGATTAAGTTTTTCGATAAAAATCATATGAAAACGCCTATTTAAACATAGCAAACACGTTATATTCTTGTTATATTCTTTATTCTTCATCGATAGAATATAAAATCAATGAAATTGAACGAGATTTCAACTTTTCGTTTTTCGACGATACGCGTATATGAGCGAAAAATCTCATATTCGAACGAAACAATGTTAAAACTTCGATACCAATATAAAATAGATGTTTGATCTTATGAAATGCAATGTTCTGCATCGATTGGTAACATTTTTCAAACTGTGGCGCAAGTATTACTAAAGATTTCACGAAATTAACTTCGCGTATAGCGAAATTCGCGTATGTCGATTAAGTTTTTCGATAAAAATCATATGAAAACGCCTATTTAAACATAGCAAACACGTTATATTCTTGTTATATTCTTTATTCTGCATCGATAGAATATAAAATCAATGAAATTGAACGAGATTTCAACTTTTCGTTTTTCGACGATACGCGTATATGAGCGAAAAATCGTATATACGATGCGAAACAATGTTAAAACTTTGATTCCAATATAAAATAGATGTTTGATCTTATGAAATGCAATGTTCTGCATCGATTGGTAACATTTTTCAAACTGTGGCGCAAGTATTACAAAAGATTTCACGAATTTAACTTCGCGTATAGCGAAATTCGCGTATGTCGATTAAGTTTTTCGATAAAAATCATATGAAAACGACTATTTAAACATAGCAAAAACGTTATTTTCATGTTATATTCTTTATTCTTCATCGATAGAATATAAAATCAATGAAATTGAACGAGATATCAACTTTTCGTTTTTCGACGATACGCGTATATGAGCGAAAAATTTCATATACGAACGAAACAATGTTAAAACTTCGATTCCAATATAAAATAGATGTTTGATCTTATGAAATGCAATGTTCTGCATCGATTGGTAACATTTTTCAAACTATGGCGCAAGTATTACTAAAGATTTCACGAAATTAACTTCGCGTATAGCGAAATTCGCGTATGTCGATTAAGTTTTTCGATAAAAATCATATGAAAACGCCTATTTAAACATAGCAAACACGTTATATTCTTGTTATATTCTTTATTCTTCATCGATAGAATATAAAATCAATGAAATTGAACGAGATTTCAACTTTTCGTTTTTCGACGATACGCGTATATGAGCGAAAAATCTCATATTCGAACGAAACAATGTTAAAACTTCGATACCAATATAAAATAGATGTTTGATCTTATGAAATGCAATGTTCTGCATCGATTGGTAACATTTTTCAAACTGTGGCGCAAGTATTACTAAAGATTTCACGAAATTAACTTCGCGTATAGCGAAATTCGCGTATGTCGATTAAGTTTTTCGATAAAAATCATATGAAAACGCCTATTTAAACATAGCAAACACGTTATATTCTTGTTATATTCTTTATTCTGCATCGATAGAATATAAAATCAATGAAATTGAACGAGATTTCAACTTTTCGTTTTTCGACGATACGCGTATATGAGCGAAAAATCGTATATACGATGCGAAACAATGTTAAAACTTTGATTCCAATATAAAATAGATGTTTGATCTTATGAAATGCAATGTTCTGCATCGATTGGTAACATTTTTCAAACTGTGGCGCAAGTATTACAAAAGATTTCACGAATTTAACTTGGCGTATAGCGAAATTCGCGTATGTCGATTAAGTTTTTCGATAAAAATCATATGAAAACGACTATTTAAACATAGCAAAAACGTTATTTTCATGTTATATTCTTTATTCTTCATCGATAGAATATAAAATCAATGAAATTGAACGAGATATCAACTTTTCGTTTTTCGACGATACGCGTATATGAGCGAAAAATTTCATATACGAACGAAACAATGTTAAAACTTCGATTCCAATATAAAATAGATGTTTGATCT
This sequence comes from Vespa crabro, assembly GCF_910589235.1. NCBI lineage: Eukaryota > Metazoa > Arthropoda > Insecta > Hymenoptera > Vespidae > Vespa > Vespa crabro. The sequence continues at coordinate 10,131,883 of NC_060955.1, forward strand.
TATGAAATGCAATGTTCTGCATCGATTGGTAACATTTTTCAAACTGTGGCGCAAGTATTACTAAAGATTTCACGAAATTAACTTCGCGTATAGCGAAATTCGCGTATGTCGATTAAGTTTTTCGATAAAAATCATATGAAAACGCCTATTTAAACATAGCAAACACGTTATATTCTTGTTATATTCTTTATTCTTCATCGATAGAATATAAAATCAATGAAATTGAACGAGATTTCAACTTTTCGTTTTTCGACGATACGCGTATATGAGCGAAAAATCTCATATTCGAACGAAACAATGTTAAAACTTCGATACCAATATAAAATAGATGTTTGATCTTATGAAACGCAATGTTCTGCATCGATTGGTAACATTTTTCAAACTGTGGCGCAAGTATTACTAAAGATTTCACGAAATTAACTTCGCGTATAGCGAAATTCGCGTATGTCGATTAAGTTTTTCGATAAAAATCATATGAAACGCCTATTTAAACATAGCAAACACGTTATATTCTTGTTATATTCTTTATTCTGCATCGATAGAATATAAAATCAATGAAATTGAACGAGATTTCAACTTTTCGTTTTTCGACGATACGCGTATATGAGCGAAAAATCGTATATACGATGCGAAACAATGTTAAAACTTTGATTCCAATATAAAATAGATGTTTGATCTTATGAAATGCAATGTTCTGCATCGATTGGTAACATTTTTCAAACTGTGGCGCAAGTATTACAAAAGATTTCACGAAATTAACTTCGCGTATAGCGAAATTCGCGTATGTCGATTAAGTTTTTCGATAAAAATCATATGAAAACGCCTATTTAGACATAGCAAACACGTTATATTCTTGTTATATTCTTTATTCTGCATCGTTAGAATATAAAATCAATGAAATTGAACGAGATTTCAACTTTTCGTTTTTCGACGATACGCGTATATGAGCGAAAAATCGTATATACGATGCGAAACAATGTTAAAACTTTGATTCCAATATAAAATAGATGTTTGATCTTATGAAATGCAATGTTCTGCATCGATTGGTAACATTTTTCAAACTGTGGCGCAAGTATTACAAAAGATTTCACGAATTTAACTTCGCGTATAGCGAAATTCGCGTATGTCGATTAAGTTTTTCGATAAAAATCATATGAAAACGACTATTTAAACATAGCAAAAACGTTATTTTCTTGTTATATTCTTTATTCTTCATCGATAGAATATAAAATCAATGAAATTGAACGAGATATCAACTTTTCGTTTTTCGACGATACGCGTATATGAGCGAAAAATCTCATATACGAACGAAACAATGTTAAAACTTCGATTCCAATATAAAATAGATGTTTGATCTTATGAAATGCAATGTTCTGCATCGATTGGTAACATTTTTCAAACTGTGGCGCAAGTATTACTAAAGATTTCACGAAATTAACTTCGCGTATAGCGAAATTCGCGTATGTCGATTAAGTTTTTCGATAAAAATCATATGAAAACGCCTATCTAAACATAGCAAACACGTTATATTCTTGTTATATTCTTTATTCTTCATCGATAGAATATAAAATCAATGAAATTGAACGAGATTTCAACTTTTCGTTTTTCGACGATACGCGTATATGAGCGAAAAATCTCATATTCGAACGAAACAATGTTAAAACTTCGATACCAATATAAAATAGATGTTTGATCTTATGAAATGCAATGTTCTGCATCGATTGGTAACATTTTTCAAACTGTGGCGCAAGTATTACAAAAGATTTCACGAAATTAACTTCGCGTATAGCGAAATTCGCGTATGTCGATTAAGTTTTTCGATAAAAATCATATGAAAACGCCTATTTAGACATAGCAAACACGTTATATTCTTGTTATATTCTTTATTCTGCATCGTTAGAATATAAAATCAATGAAATTGAACGAGATTTCAACTTTTCGTTTTTCGACGATACGCGTATATGAGCGAAAAATCGTATATACGATGCGAAACAATGTTAAAACTTTGATTCCAATATAAAATAGATGTTTGATCTTATGAAATGCAATGTTCTGCATCGATTGGTAACATTTTTCAAACTGTGGCGCAAGTATTACAAAAGATTTCACGAATTTAACTTCGCGTATAGCGAAATTCGCGTATGTCGATTAAGTTTTTCGATAAAAATCATATGAAAACGACTATTTAAACATAGCAAAAACGTTATTTTCTTGTTATATTCTTTATTCTTCATCGATAGAATATAAAATCAATGAAATTGAACGAGATATCAACTTTTCGTTTTTCGACGATACGCGTATATGAGCGAAAAATCTCATAAACGAACGAAACAATGTTAAAACTTCGATTCCAATATAAAATAGATGTTTGATCTTATGAAATGCAATGTTCTGCATCGATTGGTAACATTTTTCAAACTGTGGCGCAAGTATTACTAAAGATTTCACGAAATTAACTTCGCGTATAGCGAAATTCGCGTATGTCGATTAAGTTTTTCGATAAAAATCATATGAAAACGCCTATCTAATCATAGCAAACACGTTATATTCTTGTTATATTCTTTATTCTTCATCGATAGAATATAAAATCAATGAAATTGAACGAGATTTCAACTTTTCGTTTTTCGACGATACGCGTATATGAGCGAAAAATCGTATATACGATGCGAAACAATGTTAAAACTTTGATTCCAATATAAAATAGATGTTTGATCTTATGAAATGCAATGTTCTGCATCGATTGGTAACATTTTTCAAACTGTGGCGCAAGTATTACAAAAGATTTCACGAATTTAACTTCGCGTATAGCGAAATTCGCGTATGTCGATTAAGTTTTTCGATAAAAATCATATGAAAACGACTATTTAAACATAGCAAAAACGTTATTTTCTTGTTATATTCTTTATTCTTCATCGATAGAATATAAAATCAATGAAATTGAACGAGATATCAACTTTTCGTTTTTCGACGATACGCGTATATGAGCGAAAAATCTCATATACGAACGAAACAATGTTAAAACTTCGATTCCAATATAAAATAGATGTTTGATCTTATGAAATGCAATGTTCTGCATCGATTGGTAACATTTTTCAAACTGTGGCGCAAGTATTACTAAAGATTTCACGAAATTAACTTCGCGTATAGCGAAATTCGCGTATGTCGATTAAGTTTTTCGATAAAAATCATATGAAAACGCCTATCTAAACATAGCAAACACGTTATATTCTTGTTATATTCTTTATTCTTCATCGATAGAATATAAAATCAATGAAATTGAACGAGATTTCAACTTTTCGTTTTTCGACGATACGCGTATATGATCGAAAAATCTCATATTCGAACGAAACAATGTTAAAACTTCGATACCAATATAAAATAGATGTTTGATCTTATGAAATGCAATGTTCTGCATCGATTGGTAACATTTTTCAAACTGTGGCGCAAGTATTACAAAAGATTTCACGAAATTAACTTCGCGTATAGCGAAATTCGCGTATGTCGATTAAGTTTTTCGATAAAAATCATATGAAAACGCCTATTTAAACATAGCAAACACGTTATATTCTTGTTATATTCTTTATTCTGCATCGATAGAATATAAAATCAATGAAATTGAACGAGATTTCAACTTTTCGTTTTTCGACGATACGCGTATATGAGCGAAAAATCGTATATACGATGCGAAACAATGTTAAAACTTTGATTCCAATATAAAATAGATGTTTGATCTTATGAAATGCAATGTTCTGCATCGATTGGTAACATTTTTCAAACTGTGGCGCAAGTATTACAAAAGATTTCACGAAATTAACTTCGCGTATAGCGAAATTCGCGTATGTCGATTAAGTTTTTCGATAAAAATCATATGAAAACGCCTATTTAAACATAGCAAACACGTTATATTCTTGTTACATTCTTTATTCTGCATCGATAGAATATAAAATCAATGAAATTGAACGAGATTTCAACTTATCGTTTTTCGACGATACGCGTATATGAGCGAAAAATCGTATATACGATGCGAAACAATGTTAAAACTTTGATTCCAATATAAAATAGATGTTTGATCTTATGAAATGCAATGTTCTGCATCGATTGGTAACATTTTTCAAACTGTGGCGCAAGTATTACAAAAGATTTCACGAATTTAACTTCGCGTATAGCGAAATTCGCGTATGTCGATTAAGTTTTTCGATAAAAATCATATGAAAACGACTATTTAAACATAGCAAAAACGTTATTATCTTGTTATATTCTTTATTCTTCACCGATAGAATATAAAATCAATGAAATTGAACGAGATATCAACTTTTCGTTTTTCGACGATACGCGTATATGATCGAAAAATCTCATATACGAACGAAACAATGTTAAAACTTCGATTCCAATATAAAATAGATGTTTGATCTTATGAAATGCAATGTTCTGCATCGATTGGTAACATTTTTCAAACTGTGGCGCAAGTATTACAAAAGATTTCACGAATTTAACTTCGCGTATAGCGAAATTCGCGTATGTCGATTAAGTTTTTCGATAAAAATCATATGTAAACGACTATTTAAACATAGCAAAAACGTTATTTTCATGTTATATTCTTTATTCTTCATCGATAGAATATAAAATCAATGAAATTGAACGAGATATCAACTTTTCGTTTTTCGACGATACGCGTATATGAGCGAAAAATTTCATATACGAACGAAACAATGTTAAAACTTCGATTCCAATATAAAATAGATGTTTGATCTTATGAAATGCAATGTTCTGCATCGATTGGTAACATTTTTCAAACTGTGGCGCAAGTATTACTAAAGCTTTCACGAAATTAACTTCGCGTATAGCGAAATTCGCGTATGTCGATTAAGTTTTTCGATAAAAATCATATGAAAACGCCTATTTAAACATAGCAAACACGTTATATTCTTGTTATATTCTTTATTCTTCATCGATAGAATATAAAATCAATGAAATTGAACGAGATTTCAACTTTTCGTTTTTCGACGATACGCGTATATGAGCGAAAAATCTCATATTCGAACGAAACAATGTTAAAACTTCGATACCAATATAAAATAGATGTTTGATCTTATGAAATGCAATGTTCTGCATCGATTGGTAACATTTTTCAAACTGTGGCGCAAGTATTACTAAAGATTTCACGAAATTAACTTCGCGTATAGCGAAATTCGCGTATGTCGATTAAGTTTTTCGATAAAAATCATATGAAAACGCCTATTTAAACATAGCAAACACGTTATATTCTTGTTATATTCTTTATTCTGCATCGATAGAATATAAAATCAATGAAATTGAACGAGATTTCAACTTTTCGTTTTTCGACGATACGCGTATATGAGCGAAAAATCGTATATACGATGCGAAACATTGTTAAAACTTTGATTCCAATATAAAATAGATGTTTGATCTTATGAAATGCAATGTTCTGCATCGATTGGTAACATTTTTCAAACTGTGGCGCAAGTATTACAAAAGATTTCACGAATTTAACTTCGCGTATAGCGAAATTCGCGTATGTCGATTAAGTTTTTCGATAAAAATCATATGAAAACGACTATTTAAACATAGCAAAAACGTTATTTTCATGTTATATTCTTTATTCTTCATCGATAGAATATAAAATCAATGAAATTGAACGAGATATCAACTTTTCGTTTTTCGACGATACGCGTATATGAGCGAAAATTTCATATACGAACGAAACAATGTTAAAACTTCGATTCCAATATAAAATAGATGTTTGATCTTATGAAATGCAATGTTCTGCATCGATTGGTAACATTTTTCAAACTGTGGCGCAAGTATTACTAAAGATTTCACGAAATTAACTTCGCGTATAGCGAAATTCGCGTATGTCGATTAAGTTTTTCGATAAAAATCATATGAAAACGCCTATTTAAACATAGCAAACACGTTATATTCTTGTTATATTCTTTATTCTTCATCGATAGAATATAAAATCAATGAAATTGAACGAGATTTCAACTTTTCGTTTTTCGACGATACGCGTATATGAGCGAAAAATCTCATATTCGAACGAAACAATGTTAAAACTTCGATACCAATATAAAATAGATGTTTGATCTTATGAAACGCAATGTTCTGCATCGATTGGTAACATTTTTCAAACTGTGGCGCAAGTATTACTAAAGATTTCACGAAATTAACTTCGCGTATAGCGAAATTCGCGTATGTCGATTAAGTTTTTCGATAAAAATCATATGAAACGCCTATTTAAACATAGCAAACACGTTATATTCTTGTTATATTCTTTATTCTGCATCGATAGAATATAAAATCAATGAAATTGAACGAGATTTCAACTTTTCGTTTTTCGACGATACGCGTATATGAGCGAAAAATCGTATATACGATGCGAAACAATGTTAAAACTTTGATTCCAATATAAAATAGATGTTTGATCTTATGAAATGCAATGTTCTGCATCGATTGGTAACATTTTTCAAACTGTGGCGCAAGTATTACAAAAGATTTCACGAAATTAACTTCGCGTATAGCGAAATTCGCGTATGTCGATTAAGTTTTTCGATAAAAATCATATGAAAACGCCTATTTAGACATAGCAAACACGTTATTTTCATGTTATATTCTTTATTCTTCATCGATAGAATATAAAATCAATGAAATTGAACGAGATATCAACTTTTCGTTTTTCGACGATACGCGTATATGAGCGAAAAATTTCATATACGAACGAAACAATGTTAAAACTTCGATTCCAATATAAAATAGATGTTTGATCTTATGAAATGCAATGTTCTGCATCGATTGGTAACATTTTTCAAACTGTGGCGCAAGTATTACTAAAGATTTCACGAAATTAACTTCGCGTATAGCGAAATTCGCGTATGTCGATTAAGTTTTTCGATAAAAATCATATGAAAACGCCTATTTAAACATAGCAAACACGTTATATTCTTGTTATATTCTTTATTCTTCATCGATAGAATATAAAATCAATGAAATTGAACGAGATTTCAACTTTTCGTTTTTCGACGATACGCGTATATGAGCGAAAAATCTCATATTCGAACGAAACAATGTTAAAACTTCGATACCAATATAAAATAGATGTTTGATCTTATGAAACGCAATGTTCTGCATCGATTGGTAACATTTTTCAAACTGTGGCGCAAGTATTACTAAAGATTTCACGAAATTAACTTCGCGTATAGCGAAATTCGCGTATGTCGATTAAGTTTTTCGATAAAAATCATATGAAACGCCTATTTAAACATAGCAAACACGTTATATTCTTGTTATATTCTTTATTCTGCATCGATAGAATATAAAATCAATGAAATTGAACGAGATTTCAACTTTTCGTTTTTCGACGATACGCGTATATGAGCGAAAAATCGTATATACGATGCGAAACAATGTTAAAACTTTGATTCCAATATAAAATAGATGTTTGATCTTATGAAATGCAATGTTCTGCATCGATTGGTAACATTTTTCAAACTGTGGCGCAAGTATTACAAAAGATTTCACGAAATTAACTTCGCGTATAGCGAAATTCGCGTATGTCGATTAAGTTTTTCGATAAAAATCATATGAAAACGCCTATTTAGACATAGCAAACACGTTATATTCTTGTTATATTCTTTATTCTGCATCGATAGAATATAAAATCAATGAAATTGAACGAGATTTCAACTTTTCGTTTTTCGACGATACGCGTATATGAGCGAAAAATCGTATATACGATGCGAAACAATGTTAAAACTTTGATTCCAATATAAAATAGATGTTTGATCTTATGAAATGCAATGTTCTGCATCGATTGGTAACATTTTTCAAACTGTGGCGCAAGTATTACAAAAGATTTCACGAATTTAACTTCGCGTATAGCGAAATTCGCGTATGTCGATTAAGTTTTTCGATAAAAATCATATGAAAACGACTATTTAAACATAGCAAAAACGTTATTTTCTTGTTATATTCTTTATTCTTCATCGATAGAATATAAAATCAATGAAATTGAACGAGATATCAACTTTTCGTTTTTCGACGATACGCGTATATGAGCGAAAAATCTCATATACGAACGAAACAATGTTAAAACTTCGATTCCAATATAAAATAGATGTTTGACCTTATGAAATGCAATGTTCTGCATCGATTGGTAACATTTTTCAAACTGTGGCGCAAGTATTACTAAAGATTTCACGAAATTAACTTCGCGTATAGCGAAATTCGCGTATGTCGATTAAGTTTTTCGATAAAAATCATATGAAAACGCCTATTTAAACATAGCAAACACGTTATATTCTTGTTATATTCTTTATTCTTCATCGATAGAATATAAAATCAATGAAATTGAACGAGATTTCAACTTTTCGTTTTTCGACGATACGCGTATATGAGCGAAAAATCTCATATTCGAACGAAACAATGTTAAAACTTCGATACCAATATAAAATAGATGTTTGATCTTATGAAACGCAATGTTCTGCATCGATTGGTAACATTTTTCAAACTGTGGCGCAAGTATTACTAAAGATTTCACGAAATTAACTTCGCGTATAGCGAAATTCGCGTATGTCGATTAAGTTTTTCGATAAAAATCATATGAAAACGCCTATTTAAACATAGCAAACACGTTATATTCTTGTTACATTCTTTATTCTGCATCGATAGAATATAAAATCAATGAAATTGAAGGAGATTTCAACTTTTCGTTTTTCGACGATACGCGTATATGAGCGAAAAATCGTATATACGATGCGAAACAATGTTAAAACTTTGATTCCAATATAAAATTGATGTTTGATCTTATGAAATGCAATGTTCTGCATCGATTGGTAACATTTTTCAAACTGTGGCGCAAGTATTACAAAAGATTTCACGAATTTAACTTCGCGTATAGCGAAATTCGCGTATGTCGATTAAGTTTTTCGATAAAAATCATATGAAAACGACTATTTAAACATAGCAAAAACGTTATTTTCTTGTTATATTCTTTATTCTACATCGATAGAATATAAAATCAATGAAATTGAACGAGATATCAACTTTTCGTTTTTCGACGATACGCGTATATGAGCGAAAAATCTCATATACGAACGAAACAATGTTAAAACTTCGATTCCAATATAAAATAGATGTTTGACCTTATGAAATGCAATGTTCTGCATCGATTGGTAACATTTTTCAAACTGTGGCGCAAGTATTACTAAAGATTTCACGAAATTAACTTCGCGTATAGCGAAATTCGCGTATGTCGATTAAGTTTTTCGATAAAAATCATATGAAAACGCCTATTTAAACATAGCAAACACGTTATATTCTTGTTATATTCTTTATTCTTCATCGATAGAATATAAAATCAATGAAATTGAACGAGATTTCAACTTTTCGTTTTTCGACGATACGCGTATATGAGCGAAAAATCTCATATTCGAACGAAACAATGTTAAAACTTCGATACCAATATAAAATAGATGTTTGATCTTATGAAACGCAATGTTCTGCATCGATTGGTAACATTTCTCAAACTGTGGCGCAAGTATTACTAAAGATTTCACGAAATTAACTTCGCGTATAGCGAAATTCGCGTATGTCGATTAAGTTTTTCGATAAGAATCATATGAAAACGCCTATTTAAACATAGCAAACACGTTATATTCTTGTTACATTCTTTATTCTGCATCGATAGAATATAAAATCAATGAAATTGAAGGAGATTTCAACTTTTCGTTTTTCGACGATACGCGTATATGAGCGAAAAATCGTATATACGATGCGAAACAATGTTAAAACTTTGATTCCAATATAAAATTGATGTTTGATCTTATGAAATGCAATGTTCTGCATCGATTGGTAACATTTTTCAAACTGTGGCGCAAGTATTACAAAAGATTTCACGAAATTAACTTCGCGTATAGCGAAATTCGCGTATGTCGATTAAGTTTTTCGATAAAAATCATATGAAAACGCCTATTTAGACATAGCAAACACGTTATATTCTTGTTATATTCTTTATTCTGCATCGATAGAATATAAAATCAATGAAATTGAACGAGATTTCAACTTTTCGTTTTTCGACGATACGCGTATATGAGCGAAAAATCGTATATACGATGCGAAACAATGTTAAAACTTTGATTCCAATATAAAATAGATGTTTGATCTTATGAAATGCAATGTTCTGCATCGATTGGTAACATTTTTCAAACTGTGGCGCAAGTATTACAAAAGATTTCACGAATTTAACTTCGCGTATAGCGAAATTCGCGTATGTCGATTAAGTTTTTCGATAAAAATCATATGAAAACGACTATTTAAACATAGCAAAAACGTTATTTTCTTGTTATATTCTTTATTCTTCATCGATAGAATATAAAATCAATGAAATTGAACGAGATATCAACTTTTCGTTTTTCGACGATACGCGTATATGAGCGAAAAATCTCATATACGAACGAAACAATGTTAAAACTTCGATTCCAATATAAAATAGATGTTTGACCTTATGAAATGCAATGTTCTGCATCGATTGGTAACATTTTTCAAACTGTGGCGCAAGTATTACTAAAGATTTCACGAAATTAACTTCACGTATAGCGAAATTCGCGTATGTCGATTAAGTTTTTCGATAAAAATCATATGAAAACGCCTATTTAAACATAGCAAACACGTTATATTCTTGTTATATTCTTTATTCTTCATCGATAGAATATAAAATCAATGAAATTGAACGAGATTTCAACTTTTCGTTTTTCGACGATACGCGTATATGAGCGAAAAATCTCATATTCGAACGAAACAATGTTAAAACTTCGATACCAATATAAAATAGATGTTTGATCTTATGAAACGCAATGTTCTGCATCGATTGGTAACATTTTTCAAACTGTGGCGCAAGTATTACTAAAGATTTCACGAAATTAACTTCGCGTATAGCGAAATTCGCGTATGTCGATTAAGTTTTTCGATAAAAATCATATGAAAACGCCTATTTAAACATAGCAAACACGTTATATTCTTGTTACATTCTTTATTCTGCATCGATAGAATATAAAATCAATGAAATTGAAGGAGATTTCAACTTTTCGTTTTTCGACGATACGCGTATATGAGCGAAAAATCGTATATACGATGCGAAACAATGTTAAAACTTTGATTCCAATATAAAATTGATGTTTGATCTTATGAAATGCAATGTTCTGCATCGATTGGTAACATTTTTCAAACTGTGGCGCAAGTATTACAAAAGATTTCACGAAATTAACTTCGCGTATAGCGAAATTCGCGTATGTCGATTAAGTTTTTCGATAAAAATCATATGAAAACGCCTATTTAAACATAGCAAACACGTTATATTCTTGTTACATTCTTTATTCTGCATCGATAGAATATAAAATCAATGAAATTGAACGAGATTTCAACTTTTCATTTTTCGACGATACGCGTATATGAGCGAAAAATCGTATATACGATGCGAAACAATGTTAAAACTTTGATTCCAATATAAAATAGATGTTTGATCTTATGAAATGCAATGTTCTGCATCGATTGGTAACATTTTTCAAACTGTGGCGCAAGTATTACAAAAGATTTCACGAATTTAACTTCGCGTATAGCGAAATTCGCGTATGTCGATTAAGTTTTTCGATAAAAATCATATGAAAACGACTATTTAAACATAGCAAAAACGTTATTTTCTTGTTATATTCTTTATTCTTCACCGATAGAATATAAAATCAATGAAATTGAACGAGATATCAACTTTTCGTTTTTCGACGATACGCGTATATGAGCGAAAAATCTCATATACGAACGAAACAATGTTAAAACTTCGATTCCAATATAAAATAGATGTTTGATCTTATGAAATGCAATGTTCTGCATCGATTGGTAACATTTTTCAAACTGTGGCGCAAGTATTACAAAAGATTTCACGAATTTAACTTCGCGTATAGCGAAATTCGCGTATGTCGATTAAGTTTTTCGATAAAAATCATATGAAAACGACTATTTAATCATAGCAAAAACGTTATTTTCTTGTTATATTCTTTATTCTTCATCGATAGAATATAAAATCAATGAAATTGAACGAGATTTCAACTTTTCGTTTTTCGACGATACGCGTATATGAGCGAAAAATCTCATATTCGAACGAAACAATGTTAAAACTTCGATACCAATATAAAATAGATGTTTGATCTTATGAAATGCAATGTTCTGCATCGATTGGTAACATTTTTCAAACTGTGGCGCAAGTATTACTAAAGATTTCACGAAATTAACTTCGCGTATAGCGAAATTCGCGTATGTCGATTAAGTTTTTCGATAAAAATCATATGAAAACGCCTATTTAAACATAGCAAACACGTTATATTCTTGTTATATTCTTTATTCTGCATCGATAGAATATAAAATCAATGAAATTGAACGAGATTTCAACTTTTCGTTTTTCGACGATACGCGTATATGAGCGAAAAATCGTATATTCGAACGAAACAATGTTAAAACTTCGATACCAATATAAAATAGATGTTTGATCTTATGAAATGCAATGTTCTGCATCGATTGGTAACATTTTTCAAACTGTGGCGCAAGTATTACTAAAGATTTCACGAAATTAACTTCGCGTATAGCGAAATTCGCGTATGTCGATTAAGTTTTTCGATAAAAATCATATGAAACGCCTATTTAAACATAGCAAACACGTTATATTCTTGTTATATTCTTTATTCTGCATCGATAGAATATAAAATCAATGAAATTGAACGAGATTTCAACTTTTCGTTTTTCGACGATACGCGTATATGAGCGAAAAATCGTATATACGATGCGAAACAATGTTAAAACTTCGATACCAATATAAAATAGATGTTTGATCTTATGAAATGCAATGTTCTGCATCGATTGGTAACATTTTTCAAACTGTGGCGCAAGTATTACTAAAGATTTCACGAAATTAACTTCGCGTATAGCGAAATTCGCGTATGTCGATTAAGTTTTTCGATAAAAATCATATGAAACGCCTATTTAAACATAGCAAACACGTTATATTCTTGTTATATTCTTTATTCTGCATCGATAGAATATAAAATCAATGTAATTGAACGAGATTTCAACTTTTCGTTTTTCGACGATACGCGTATATGAGCGAAAAATCGTATATACGATGCGAAACAATGTTAAAACTTTGATTCCAATATAAAATAGATGTTTGATCTTATGAAATGCAATGTTCTGCATCGATTGGTAACATTTTTCAAACTGTGGCGCAAGTATTACAAAAGATTTCACGAAATTAACTTCGCGTATAGCGAAATTCGCGTATGTCGATTAAGTTTTTCGATAAAAATCATATGAAAACGCCTATTTAGACATAGCAAACACGTTATTTTCATGTTATATTCTTTATTCTTCATCGATAGAATATAAAATCAATGAAATTGAACGAGATATCAACTTTTCGTTTTTCGACGATACGCGTATATGAGCGAAAAATTACATATACGAACGAAACAATGTTAAAACTTCGATTCCAATATAAAATAGATGTTTGATCTTATGAAATGCAATGTTCTGCATCGATTGGTAACATTTTTCAAACTGTGGCGCAAGTATTACTAAAGATTTCACGAAATTAACTTCGCGTATAGCGAAATTCGCGTATGTCGATTAAGTTTTTCGATAAAAATCATATGAAAACGCCTATTTAAACATAGCAAACACGTTATATTCTTGTTATATTCTTTATTCTTCATCGATAGAATATAAAATCAATGAAATTGAACGAGATATCAACTTTTCGTTTTTCGACGATACGCGTATATGAGCGAAAAATCTCATATACGAACGAAACAATGTTAAAACTTCGATTCCAATATAAAATAGATGTTTGATCTTATGAAATGCAATGTTCTGCATCGATTGGTAACATTTTTCAAACTGTGGCGCAAGTATTACTAAAGATTTCACGAAATTAACTTCGCGTATTGCGAAATTCGCGTATGTCGATTAAGTTTTTCGATAAAAATCATATGAAAACGCCTATCTAAACATAGCAAACACGTTATATTCTTGTTATATTCTTTATTCTTCATCGATAGAATATAAAATCAATGAAATTGAACGAGATTTCAACTTTTCGTTTTTCGACGATACGCGTATATGAGCGAAAAATCTCATATTCGAACGAAACAATGTTAAAACTTCGATACCAATATAAAATAGATGTTTGATCTTATGAAATGCAATGTTCTGCATCGATTGGTAACATTTTTCAAACTGTGGCGCAAGTATTACAAAAGATTTCACGAAATTAACTTCGCGTATAGCGAAATTCGCGTATGTCGATTAAGTTTTTCGATAAAAATCATATGAAAACGCCTATTTAAACATAGCAAACACGTTATATTCTTGTTATATTCTTTATTCTGCATCGATAGAATATAAAATCAATGAAATTGAACGAGATTTCAACTTTTCGTTTTTCGACGATACGCGTATATGAGCGAAAAATCGTATATACGATGCGAAACAATGTTAAAACTTTGATTCCAATATAAAATAGATGTTTGATCTTATGAAATGCAATGTTCTGCATCGATTGGTAACATTTTTCAAACTGTGGCGCAAGTATTACAAAAGATTTCACGAAATTAACTTCGCGTATAGCGAAATTCGCGTATGTCGATTAAGTTTTTCGATAAAAATCATATGAAAACGCCTATTTAAACATAGCAAACACGTTATATTCTTGTTACATTCTTTATTCTGCATCGATAGAATATAAAATCAATGAAATTGAACGAGATTTCAACTTTTCGTTTTTCGACGATACGCGTATATGAGCGAAAAATCGTATATACGATGCGAAACAATGTTAAAACTTTGATTCCAATATAAAATAGATGTTTGATCTTATGAAATGCAATGTTCTGCATCGATTGGTAACATTTTTCAAACTGTGGCGCAAGTATTACAAAAGATTTCACGAATTTAACTTCGCGTATAGCGAAATTCGCGTATGTCGATTAAGTTTTTCGATAAAAATCATATGAAAACGACTATTTAAACATAGCAAAAACGTTATTTTCTTGTTATATTCTTTATTCTTCACCGATAGAATATAAAATCAATGAAATTGAACGAGATATCAACTTTTCGTTTTTCGACGATACGCGTATATGAGCGAAAAATCGTATATACGATGCGAAACAATGTTAAAACTTTGATTCCAATATAAAATAGATGTTTGATCTTATGAAATGCAATGTTCTGCATCGATTGGTAACATTTTTCAAACTGTGGCGCAAGTATTACAAAAGATTTCACGAATTTAACTTCGCGTATAGCGAAATTCGCGTATGTCGATTAAGTTTTTCGATAAAAATCATATGAAAACGACTATTTAAACATAGCAAAAACGTTATTTTCTTGTTATATTCTTTATTCTTCATCGATAGAATATAAAATCAATGAAATTGAACGAGATATCAACTTTTCGTTTTTCGACGATACGCGTATATGAGCGAAAAATCTCATATACGAACGAAACAATGTTAAAACTTCGATTCCAATATAAAATAGATGTTTGATCTTATGAAATGCAATGTTCTGCATCGATTGGTAACATTTTTCAAACTGTGGCGCAAGTATTACTAAAGATTTCACGAAATTAACTTCGCGTATAGCGAAATTCGCGTATGTCGATTAAGTTTTTCGATAAAAATCATATGAAAACGCCTATCTAAACATAGCAAACACGTTATATTCCTGTTATATTCTTTATTCTTCATCGATAGAATATAAAATCAATGAAATTGAACGAGATTTCAACTTTTCGTTCTTCGACGATACGCGTATATGAGCGAAAAATCGTATATACGATGCGAAACAATGTTAAAACTTTGATTCCAATATAAAATAGATGTTTGATCTTATGAAATGCAATGTTCTGCATCGATTGGTAACATTTTTCAAACTGTGGCGCAAGTATTACTAAAGATTTCACGAAATTAACTTCGCGTATGGCGAAATTCGCGTATGTCGATAAAGTTTTTCGATAAAAATCATATGAAAACGCCTATCTAAACATAGCAAACACGTTATATTCCTGTTATATTCTTTATTCTTCATCGATAGAATATAAAATCAATGAAATTGAACGAGATTTCAACTTTTCGTTTTTCGACGATACGCGTATATGAGCGAAAAATCGTATATACGATGCGAAACAATGTTAAAACTTTGATTCCAATATAAAATAGATGTTTGATCTTATGAAATGCAATGTTCTGCATCGATTGGTAACATTTTTCAAACTGTGGCGCAAGTATTACAAAAGATTTCACGAATTTAACTTCGCGTATAGCGAAATTCGCGTATGTCGATTAAGTTTTTCGATAAAAATCATATGAAAACGACTATTTAAACATAGCAAAAACGTTATTTTCTTGTTATATTCTTTATTCTTCATCGATAGAATATAAAATCAATGAAATTGAACGAGATATCAACTTTTCGTTTTTCGACGATACGCGTATATGAGCGAAAAATCTCATATACGAACGAAACAATGTTAAAACTTCGATTCCAATATAAAATAGATGTTTGATCTTATGAAATGCAATGTTCTGCATCGATTGGTAACATTTTTCAAACTGTGGCGCAAGTATTACTAAAGATTTCACGAAATTAACTTCGCGTATAGCGAAATTCGCGTATGTCGATTAAGTTTTTCGATAAAAATCATATGAAAACGCCTATCTAAACATAGCAAACACGTTATATTCCTGTTATATTCTTTATTCTTCATCGATAGAATATAAAATCAATGAAATTGTACGAGATTTCAACTTTTCGTTTTTCGACGATACGCGTATATGAGCGAAAAATCTCATAGTCGAACGAAACAATGTTAAAACTTCGATACCAATATAAAATAGATGTTTGATCTTATGAAATGCAATGTTCTGCATCGATTGGTAACATTTTTCAAACTGTGGCGCAAGTATTACAAAAGATTTCACGAAATTAACTTCGCGTATAGCGAAATTCGCGTATGTCGATTAAGTTTTTCGATAAAAATCATATGAAAACGCCTATTTAAACATAGCAAACACGTTATATTCTTGTTATATTCTTTATTCTGCATCGATAGAATATAAAATCAATGAAATTGAACGAGATTTCAACTTTTCGTTTTTCGACGATACGCGTATATGAGCGAAAAATCGTATATTCGAACGAAACAATGTTAAAACTTCG
The DNA here is from genome assembly GCF_910589235.1 of Vespa crabro. Taxonomy (NCBI): domain Eukaryota; kingdom Metazoa; phylum Arthropoda; class Insecta; order Hymenoptera; family Vespidae; genus Vespa; species Vespa crabro. The sequence goes on from NC_060955.1 coordinate 10,149,160, forward strand.
ATACCAATATAAAATAGATGTTTGATCTTATGAAATGCAATGTTCTGCATCGATTGGTAACATTTTTCAAACTGTGGCGCAAGTATTACTAAAGATTTCACGAAATTAACTTCGCGTATAGCGAAATTCGCGTATGTCGATTAAGTTTTTCGATAAAAATCATATGAAACGCCTATTTAAACATAGCAAACACGTTATATTCTTGTTATATTCTTTATTCTGCATCGATAGAATATAAAATCAATGAAATTGAACGAGATTTCAACTTTTCGTTTTTCGACGATACGCGTATATGAGCGAAAAATCGTATATACGATGCGAAACAATGTTAAAACTTCGATACCAATATAAAATAGATGTTTGATCTTATGAAATGCAATGTTCTGCATCGATTGGTAACATTTTTCAAACTGTGGCGCAAGTATTACTAAAGATTTCACGAAATTAACTTCGCGTATAGAGAAATTCGCGTATGTCGATTAAGTTTTTCGATAAAAATCATATGAAACGCCTATTTAAACATAGCAAACACGTTATATTCTTGTTATATTCTTTATTCTGCATCGATAGAATATAAAATCAATGTAATTGAACGAGATTTCAACTTTTCGTTTTTCGACGATACGCGTATATGAGCGAAAAATCGTATATACGATGCGAAACAATGTTAAAACTTTGATTCCAATATAAAATAGATGTTTGATCTTATGAAATGCAATGTTCTGCATCGATTGGTAACATTTTTCAAACTGTGGCGCAAGTATTACAAAAGATTTCACGAAATTAACTTCGCGTATAGCGAAATTCGCGTATGTCGATTAAGTTTTTCGATAAAAATCATATGAAAACGCCTATTTAGACATAGCAAACACGTTATATTCTTGTTATATTCTTTATTCTGCATCGATAGAATATAAAATCAATGAAATTGAACGAGATTTCAACTTTTCGTTTTTCGACGATACGCGTATATGAGCGAAAAATCGTATATACGATGCGAAACAATGTTAAAACTTTGATTCCAATATAAAATAGATGTTTGATCTTATGAAATGCAATGTTCTGCATTGATTGGTAACATTTTTCAAACTGTGGCGCAAGTATTACAAAAGATTTCACGAATTTAACTTCGCGTATAGCGAAATTCGCGTATGTCGATTAAGTTTTTCGATAAAAATCATATGAAAACGACTATTTAAACATAGCAAAAACGTTATTTTCTTGTTATATTCTTTATTCTTCATCGATAGAATATAAAATCAATGAAATTGAACGAGATATCAACTTTTCGTTTTTCGACGATACGCGTATATGAGCGAAAAATCTCATATACGAACGAAACAATGTTAAAACTTCGATTCCAATATAAAATAGATGTTTGATCTTATGAAATGCAATGTTCTGCATCGATTGGTAACATTTTTCAAACTGTGGCGCAAGTATTACTAAAGATTTCACGAAATTAACTTCGCGTATAGCGAAATTCGCGTATGTCGATTAAGTATTTCGATAAAAATCATATGAAAACGCCTATCTAAACATAGCAAACACGTTATATTCTTGTTATATTCTTTATTCTTCATCGATAGAATATAAAATCAATGAAATTGAACGAGATTTCAACTTTTCGTTTTTCGACGATACGCGTATATGAGCGAAAAATCTCAAATTCGAACGAAACAATGTTAAAACTTCGATACCAATATAAAATAGATGTTTGATCTTATGAAATGCAATGTTCTGCATCGATTGGTAACATTTTTCAAACTGTGGCGCAAGTATTACAAAAGATTTCACGAAATTAACTTCGCGTATAGCGAAATTCGCGTATGTCGATTAAGTTTTTCGATAAAAATCATATGAAAACGCCTATTTAAACATAGCAAACACGTTATATTCTTGTTATATTCTTTATTCTGCATCGATAGAATATAAAATCAATGAAATTGAACGAGATTTCAACTTTTCGTTTTTTACGATACGCGTATATGAGCGAAAAATCGTATATACGATGCGAAACAATGTTAAAACTTTGATTCCAATATAAAATAGATGTTTGATCTTATGAAATGCAATGTTCTGCATCGATTGGTAACATTTTTCAAACTGTGGCGCAAGTATTACAAAAGATTTCACGAAATTAACTTCGCGTATAGCGAAATTCGCGTATGTCGATTAAGTTTTTCGATAAAAATCATATGAAAACGCCTATTTAAACATAGCAAACACGTTATATTCTTGTTACATTCTTTATTCTGCATCGATAGAATATAAAATCAATGAAATTGAACGAGTTTTCAACTTTTCGTTTTTCGACGATACGCGTATATGAGCGAAAAATCGTATATACGATGCGAAACAATGTTAAAACTTTGATTCCAATATAAAATAGATGTTTGATCTTATGAAATGCAATGTTCTGCATCGATTGGTAACATTTTTCAAACTGTGGCGCAAGTATTACAAAAGATTTCACGAATTTAACTTCGCGTATAGCGAAATTCGCGTATGTCGATTAAGTTTTTCGATAAAAATCATATGAAAACGACTATTTAAACATAGCAAAAACGTTATTTTCTTGTTATATTCTTTATTCTTCACCGATAGAATATAAAATCAATGAAATTGAACGAGATATCAACTTTTCGTTTTTCGACGATACGCGTATATGAGCGAAAAATCTCATATACGAACGAAACAATGTTAAAACTTCGATTCCAATATAAAATAGATGTTTGATCTTATGAAATGCAATGTTCTGCATCGATTGGTAACATTTTTCAAACTGTGGCGCAAGTATTACAAAAGATTTCACGAATTTAACTTCGCGTATAGCGAAATTCGCGTATGTCGATTAAGTTTTTCGATAAAAATCATATGAAAACGACTATTTAAACATAGCAAAAACGTTATTTTCTTGTTATATTCTTTATTCTTCATCGATAGAATATAAAATCAATGAAATTGAACGAGATATCAACTTTTCGTTTTTCGACGATACGCGTATATGAGCGAAAAATCTCATATACGAACGAAACAATGTTAAAACTTCGATTCCAATATAAAATAGATGTTTGATCTTATGAAATGCAATGTTCTGCATCGATTGGTAACATTTTTCAAACTGTGGCGCAAGTATTACTAAAGATTTCACGAAATTAACTTCGCGTATAGCGAAATTCGCGTATGTCGATTAAGTTTTTCGATAAAAATCATATGAAAACGCCTATCTAAACATAGCAAACACGTTATATTCCTGTTATATTCTTTATTCTTCATCGATAGAATATAAAATCAATGAAATTGAACGAGATTTCAACTTTTCGTTCTTCGACGATACGCGTATATGAGCGAAAAATCGTATATACGATGCGAAACAATGTTAAAACTTTGATTCCAATATAAAATAGATGTTTGATCTTATGAAATGCAATGTTCTGCATCGATTGGTAACATTTTTCAAACTGTGGCGCAAGTATTACAAAAGATTACACGAAATTAACTTCGCGTATAGCGAAATTCGCGTATGTCGATTAAGTTTTTCGATAAAAATCATATGAAAACGCCTATTTAAACATAGCAAACACGTTATATTCTTGTTACATTCTTTATTCTGCATCGATAGAATATAAAATCAATGAAATTGAACGAGATTTCAACTTTTCGTTTTTCGACGATACGCGTATATGAGCGAAAAATCGTATATACGATGCGAAACAATGTTAAAACTTTGATTCCAATATAAAATAGATGTTTGATCTTATGAAATGCAATGTTCTGCATCGATTGGTAACATTTTTCAAACTGTGGCGCAAGTATTACAAAAGATTTCACGAATTTAACTTCGCGTATAGCGAAATTCGCGTATGTCGATTAAGTTTTTCGATAAAAATCATATGAAAACGACTATTTAAACATAGCAAAAACGTTATTTTCTTGTTATATTCTTTATTCTTCATCGATAGAATATAAAATCAATGAAATTGAACGAGATATCAACTTTTCGTTTTTCGACGATACGCGTATATGAGCGAAAAATCTCATATACGAACGAAACAATGTTAAAACTTCGATTCCAATATAAAATAGATGTTTGATCTTATGAAATGCAATGTTCTGCATCGATTGGTAACATTTTTCAAACTGTGGCGCAACTATTACTAAAGATTTCACGAAATTAACTTCGCGTATAGCGAAATTCGCGTATGTCGATTAAGTTTTTCGATAAAAATCATATGAAACGCCTATTTAAACATAGCAAACACGTTATATTCTTGTTATATTCTTTATTCTGCATCGATAGAATATAAAATCAATGAAATTGAACGAGATTTCAACTTTTCGTTTTTCGACGATACGCGTATATGAGCGAAAAATCGTATATACGATGCGAAACAATGTTAAAACTTCGATTCCAATATAAAATAGATGTTTGATCTTATGAAATGCAATGTTCTGCATCGATTGGTAACATTTTTCAAACTGTGGCGCAAGTATTACAAAAGATTTCACGAATTTAACTTCGCGTATAGCGAAATTCGCGTATGTCGATTAAGTTTTTCGATAAAAATCATATGAAAACGACTATTTAAACATAGCAAAAACGTTATTTTCTTGTTATATTCTTTATTCTACACCGATAGAATATAAAATCAATGAAATTGAACGAGATATCAACTTTTCGTTTTTCGACGATACGCGTATATGAGCGAAAAATCTCATATACGAACGAAACAATGTTAAAACTTCGATTCCAATATAAAATAGATGTTTGATCTTATGAAATGCAATGTTCTGCATCGATTGGTAACATTTTTCAAACTGTGGCGCAAGTATTACAAAAGATTTCACGAATTTAACTTCGCGTATAGCGAAATTCGCGTATGTCGATTAAGTTTTTCGATAAAAATCATATGAAAACGACTATTTAAACATAGCAAAAACGTTATTTTCTTGTTATATTCTTTATTCTTCATCGATAGAATATAAAATCAATGAAATTGAACGAGATATCAACTTTTCGTTTTTCGACGATACGCGTATATGAGCGAAAAATCTCATATACGAACGAAACAATGTTAAAACTTCGATTCCAATATAAAATAGATGTTTGATCTTATGAAATGCAATGTTCTGCATCGATTGGTAACATTTTTCAAACTGTGGCGCAAGTATTACTAAAGATTTCACGAAATTAACTTCGCGTATAGCGAAATTCGCGTATGTCGATTAAGTTTTTCGATAAAAATCATATGAAAACGCCTATCTAAACATAGCAAACACGTTATATTCCTGTTATATTCTTTATTCTTCATCGATAGAATATAAAATCAATGAAATTGAACGAGATTTCAACTTTTCGTTCTTCGACGATACGCGTATATGAGCGAAAAATCGTATATACGATGCGAAACAATGTTAAAACTTTGATTCCAATATAAAATAGATGTTTGATCTTATGAAATGCAATGTTCTGCATCGATTGGTAACATTTTTCAAACTGTGGCGCAAGTATTACAAAAGATTACACGAAATTAACTTCGCGTATAGCGAAATTCGCGTATGTCGATTAAGTTTTTCGATAAAAATCATATGAAAACGCCTATTTAAACATAGCAAACACGTTATATTCTTGTTACATTCTTTATTCTGCATCGATAGAATATAAAATCAATGAAATTGAACGAGATTTCAACTTTTCGTTTTTCGACGATACGCGTATATGAGCGAAAAATCGTATATACGATGCGAAACAATGTTAAAACTTTGATTCCAATATAAAATAGATGTTTGATCTTATGAAATGCAATGTTCTGCATCGATTGGTAACATTTTTCAAACTGTGGCGCAAGTATTACAAAAGATTTCACGAATTTAACTTCGCGTATAGCGAAATTCGCGTATGTCGATTAAGTTTTTCGATAAAAATCATATGAAAACGACTATTTAAACATAGCAAAAACGTTATTTTCTTGTTATATTCTTTATTCTTCATCGATAGAATATAAAATCAATGAAATTGAACGAGATATCAACTTTTCGTTTTTCGACGATACGCGTATATGAGCGAAAAATCTCATATACGAACGAAACAATGTTAAAACTTCGATTCCAATATAAAATAGATGTTTGATCTTATGAAATGCAATGTTCTGCATCGATTGGTAACATTTTTCAAACTGTGGCGCAACTATTACTAAAGATTTCACGAAATTAACTTCGCGTATAGCGAAATTCGCGTATGTCGATTAAGTTTTTCGATAAAAATCATATGAAACGCCTATTTAAACATAGCAAACACGTTATATTCTTGTTATATTCTTTATTCTGCATCGATAGAATATAAAATCAATGAAATTGAACGAGATTTCAACTTTTCGTTTTTCGACGATACGCGTATATGAGCGAAAAATCGTATATACGATGCGAAACAATGTTAAAACTTTGATTCCAATATAAAATAGATGTTTGATCTTATGAAATGCAATGTTCTGCATCGATTGGTAACATTTTTCAAACTGTGGCGCAAGTATTACAAAAGATTTCACGAAATTAACTTCGCGTATAGCGAAATTCGCGTATGTCGATTAAGTTTTTCGATAAAAATCATATGAAAACGCCTATTTAAACATAGCAAACACTTTATATTCTTGTTATATTCTTTATTCTGCATCGATAGAATATAAAATCAATGAAATTGAACGAGATTTCAACTTTTCGTTTTTCGACGATACGCGTATATGAGCGAAAAATCGTATATACGATGCGAAACAATGTAAAAACTTTGATTCCAATATAAAATAGATGTTTGATCTTATGAAATGCAATGTTCTGCATCGATTGGTAACATTTTTCAAACTGTGGCGCAAGTATTACAAAAGATTTCACGAATTTAACTTCGCGTATAGCTAAATTCGCGTATGTCGATTAAGTTTTTCGATAAAAATCATATGAAAACGACTATTTAAACATAGCAAAAACGTTATTTTCTTGTTATATTCTTTATTCTTCACCGATAGAATATAAAATCAATGAAATTGAACGAGATATCAACTTTTCGTTTTTCGACGATACGCGTATATGAGCGAAAAATCTCATATACGAACGAAACAATGTTAAAACTTCGATTCCAATATAAAATAGATGTTTGATCTTATGAAATGCAATGTTCTGCATCGATTGGTAACATTTTTCAAACTGTGGCGCAAGTATTACAAAAGATTTCACGAATTTAACTTCGCGTATAGCGAAATTCGCGTATGTCGATTAAGTTTTTCGATAAAAATCATATGAAAACGACTATTTAAACATAGCAAAAACGTTATTTTCTTGTTATATTCTTTATTCTTCATCGATAGAATATAAAATCAATGAAATTGAACGAGATATCAACTTTTCGTTTTTCGACGATACGCGTATATGAGCGAAAAATCTCATATACGAACGAAACAATGTTAAAACTTCGATTCCAATATAAAATAGATGTTTGATCTTATGAAATGCAATGTTCTGCATCGATTGGTAACATTTTTCAAACTGTGGCGCAAGTATTACTAAAGATTTCACGAAATTAACTTCGCGTATGGCGAAATTCGCGTATGTCGATTAAGTTTTTCGATAAAAATCATATGAAAACGCCTATCTAAACATAGCAAACACGTTATATTCCTGTTATATTCTTTATTCTTCATCGATAGAATATAAAATCAATGAAATTGAACGAGATTTCAACTTTTCGTTTTTCGACGATACGCGTATATGAGCGAAAAATCGTATATACGATGCGAAACAATGTTAAAACTTTGATTCCAATATAAAATAGATGTTTGATCTTATGAAATGCAATGTTCTGCATCGATTGGTAACATTTTTCAAACTGTGGCGCAAGTATTACAAAAGATTTCACGAATTTAACTTCGCGTATAGCGAAATTCGCGTATGTCGATTAAGTTTTTCGATAAAAATCATATGAAAACGACTATTTAAACATAGCAAAAACGTTATTTTCTTGTTATATTCTTTATTCTTCATCGATAGAATATAAAATCAATGAAATTGAACGAGATATCAACTTTTCGTTTTTCGACGATACGCGTATATGAGCGAAAAATCTCATATACGAACGAAACAATGTTAAAACTTCGATTCCAATATAAAATAGATGTTTGATCTTATGAAATGCAATGTTCTGCATCGATTGGTAACATTTTTCAAACTGTGGCGCAAGTATTACTAAAGATTTCACGAAATTAACTTCGCGTATAGCGAAATTCGCGTATGTCGATTAAGTTTTTCGATAAAAATCATATGAAAACGCCTATCTAAACATAGCAAACACGTTATATTCCTGTTATATTCTTTATTCTTCATCGATAGAATATAAAATCAATGAAATTGAACGAGATTTCAACTTTTCGTTTTTCGACGATACGCGTATATGAGCGAAAAATCTCATATTCGAACGAAACAATGTTAAAACTTCGATACCAATATAAAATAGATGTTTGATCTTATGAAATGCAATGTTCTGCATCGATTGGTAACATTTTTCAAACTGTGGCGCAAGTATTACAAAAGATTTCACGAAATTAACTTCGCGTATAGCGAAATTCGCGTATGTCGATTAAGTTTTTCGATAAAAATCATATGAAAACGCCTATTTAAACATAGCAAACACGTTATATTCTTGTTATATTCTTTATTCTGCATCGATAGAATATAAAATCAATGAAATTGAACGAGATTTCAACTTTTCGTTTTTCGACGATACGCGTATATGAGCGAAAAATCGTATATACGATGCGAAACAATGTTAAAACTTTGATTCCAATATAAAATAGACGTTTGATCTTATGAAATGCAATGTTCTGCATCGATTGGTAACATTTTTCAAACTGTGGCGCAAGTATTACAAAAGATTTCACGAAATTAACTTCGCGTATAGCGAAATTCGCGTATGTCGATTAAGTTTTTCGATAAAAATCATATGAAAACGCCTATTTAAACATAGCAAACACGTTATATTCTTGTTACATTCTTTATTCTGCATTGATAGAATATAAAATCAATGAAATTGTACGAGATTTCAACTTTTCGTTTTTCGACGATACGCGTATATGAGCGAAAAATCGTATATACGATGCGAAACAATGTTAAAACTTTGATTCCAATATAAAATAGATGTTTGATCTTATGAAATGCAATGTTCTGCATCGATTGGTAACATTTTTCAAACTGTGGCGCAAGTATTACAAAAGATTTCACGAATTTAACTTCGCGTATAGCGAAATTCGCGTATGTCGATTAAGTTTTTCGATAAAAATCATATGAAAACGACTATTTAAACATAGCAAAAACGTTATTTTCTTGTTATATTCTTTATTCTTCATCGATAGAATATAAAATCAATGAAATTGAACGAGATATCAACTTTTCGTTTTTCGACGATACGCGTATATGAGCGAAAAATCTCATATACGAACGAAACAATGTTAAAACTTCGATTCCAATATAAAATAGATGTTTGATCTTATGAAATGCAATGTTCTGCATCGATTGGTAACATTTTTCAAACTGTGGCGCAACTATTACTAAAGATTTCACGAAATTAACTTCGCGTATAGCGAAATTCGCGTATGTCGATTAAGTTTTTCGATAAAAATCATATGAAACGCCTATTTAAACATAGCAAACACGTTATATTCTAGTTATATTCTTTATTCTGCATCGATAGAATATAAAATCAATGAAATTAAACGAGATTTCAACTTTTCGTTTTTCGACGATACGCGTATATGAGCGAAAAATCGTATATACGATGCGAAACAATGTTAAAACTTTGATTCCAATATAAAATAGATGTTTGATCTTATGAAATGCAATGTTCTGCATCGATTGGTAACATTTTTCAAACTGTGGCGCAAGTATTACAAAAGATTTCACGAAATTAACTTCGCGTATAGCGAAATTCGCGTATGTCGATTAAGTTTTTCGATAAAAATCATATGAAAACGCCTATTTAAACATAGCAAACACGTTATATTCTTGTTATATTCTTTATTCTGCATCGATAGAATATAAAATCAATGAAATTGAACGAGATTTCAACTTTTCGTTTTTCGACGATACGCGTATATGAGCGAAAAATCGTATATACGATGCGAAACAATGTTAAAACTTTGATTCCAATATAAAATAGATGTTTGATCTTATGAAATGCAATGTTCTGCATCGATTGGTAACATTTTTCAAACTGTGGCGCAAGTATTACAAAAGATTTCACGAAATTAACTTCGCGTATAGCGAAATTCGCGTATGTCGATTAAGTTTTTCGATAAAAATCATATGAAAACGCCTATTTAAACATAGCAAACACGTTATATTCTTGTTACATTCTTTATTCTGCATCGATAGAATATAAAATCAATGAAATTGAACGAGATTTCAACTTTTCGTTTTTCGACGATACGCGTATATGAGCGAAAAATCGTATATACGATGCGAAACAATGTTAAAACTTTGATTCCAATATAAAATAGATGTTTGATCTTATGAAATGCAATGTTCTGCATCGATTGGTAACATTTTTCAAACTGTGGCGCAAGTATTACAAAAGATTTCACGAATTTAACTTCGCGTATAGCGAAATTCGCGTATGTCGATTAAGTTTTTCGATAAAAATCATATGAAAACGACTATTTAAACATAGCAAAAACGTTATTTTCTTGTTATATTCTTTATTCTTCATCGATAGAATATAAAATCAATGAAATTGAACGAGATATCAACTTTTCGTTTTTCGACGATACGCGTATATGAGCGAAAAATCTCATATACGAACGAAACAATGTTAAAACTTCGATTCCAATATAAAATAGATGTTTGATCTTATGAAATGCAATGTTCTGCATCGATTGGTAACATTTTTCAAACTGTGGCGCAACTATTACTAAAGATTTCACGAAATTAACTTCGCGTATAGCGAAATTCGCGTATGTCGATTAAGTTTTTCGATAAAAATCATATGAAACGCCTATTTAAACATAGCAAACACGTTATATACTTGTTATATTCTTTATTCTGCATCGATAGAATATAAAATCAATGAAATTGAACGAGATTTCAACTTTTCGTTTTTCGACGATACGCGTATATGAGCGAAAAATCGTATATACGATGCGAAACAATGTTAAAACTTTGATTCCAATATAAAATAGATGTTTGATCTTATGAAATGCAATGTTCTGCATCGATTGGTAACATTTTTCAAACTGTGGCGCAAGTATTACAAAAGATTTCACGAAATTAACTTCGCGTATAGCGAAATACGCGTATGTCGATTAAGTTTTTCGATAAAAATCATATGAAAACGCCTATTTAAACATAGCAAACACGTTATATTCTTGTTATATTCTTTATTCTGCATCGATAGAATATAAAATCAATGAAATTGAACGAGATTTCAACTTTTCGTTTTTCGACGATACGCGTATATGAGCGAAAAATCGTATATACGATGCGAAACAATGTTAAAACTTTGATTCCAATATAAAATAGATGTTTGATCTTATGAAATGCAATGTTCTGCATCGATTGGTAACATTTTTCAAACTGTGGCGCAAGTATTACTAACGATTTCACGAAATTAACTTCGCGTATAGCGAAATTCGCGTATGTCGATTAAGTTTTTCGATAAAAATCATATGAAACGCCTATTTAAACATAGCAAACACGTTATATTCTTGTTATATTCTTTATTCTGCATCGATAGAATATAAAATCAATGAAATTGAACGAGATTTCAACTTTTCGTTTTTCGACGATACGCGTATATGAGCGAAAAATCGTATATACGATGCGAAACAATGTTAAAACTTTGATTCCAATATAAAATAGATGTTTGATCTTATGAAATGCAATGTTCTGCATCGATTGTTAACATTTTTCAAACTGTGGCGCAAGTATTACAAAAGATTTCACGAAATTAACTTCGCGTATATCGAAATTCGCGTATGTCGATTAAGTTTTTCGATAAAAATCATATGAAAACGCCTATTTAAACATAGCAAACACGTTATATTCTTGTTATATTCTTTATTCTGCATCGATAGAATATAAAATCAATGAAATTGAACGAGATTTCAACTTTTCGTTTTTCGACGATACGCGTATATGAGCGAAAAATCGTATATACGATGCGAAACAATGTTAAAACTTTGATTCCAATATAAAATAGATGTTTGATCTTATGAAATGCAATGTTCTGCATCGATTGGTAACATTTTTCAAACTGTGGCGCAAGTATTACTAAAGATTTCACGAAATTAACTTCGCGTATAGCGAAATTCGCGTATGTCGATTAAGTTTTTCGATAAAAATCATATGAAAACGCCTATTTAAACATAGCAAACACGTTATATTCTTGTTACATTCTTTATTCTGCATCGATAGAATATAAAATCAATGAAATTGAACGAGATTTCAACTTTTCGTTTTTCGACGATACGCGTATATGAGCGAAAAATCGTATATACGATGCGAAACAATGTTAAAACTTTGATTCCAATATAAAATAGATGTTTGATCTTATGAAATGCAATGTTCTGCATCGATTGGTAACATTTTTCAAACTGTGGCGCAAGTATTACTAAAGATTTCACGAAATTAACTTCGCGTATAGCGAAATTCGCGTATGTCGATTAAGTTTTTCGATAAAAATCATATGAAAACGCCTATTTAAACATAGCAAACACGTTATATTCTTGTTACATTCTTTATTCTGCATCGATAGAATATAAAATCAATGAAATTGAACGAGATTTCAACTTTTCGTTTTTCGACGATACGCGTATATGAGCGAAAAATCGTATATACGATGCGAAACAATGTTAAAACTTTGATTCCAATATAAAATAGATGTTTGATCTTATGAAATGCAATGTTCTGCATCGATTGGTAACATTTTTCAAACTGTGGCGCAAGTATTACAAAAGATTTCACGAATTTAACTTCGCGTATAGCGAAATTCGCGTATGTCGATTAAGTTTTTCGATAAAAATCATATGAAAACGACTATTTAAACATAGCAAAAACGTTATTTTCTTGTTATATTCTTTATTCTTCACCGATAGAATATAAAATCAATGAAATTGAACGAGATATCAACTTTTCGTTTTTCGACGATACGCGTATATGAGCGAAAAATCTCATATACGAACGAAACAATGTTAAAACTTCGATTCCAATATAAAATAGATGTTTGATCTTATGAAATGCAATGTTCTGCATCGATTGGTAACATTTTTCAAACTGTGGCGCAAGTATTACAAAAGATTTCACGAATTTAACTTCGCGTATAGCGAAATTCGCGTATGTCGATTAAGTTTTTCGATAAAAATCATATGAAAACGCCTATTTAAACATAGCAAACACGTTATATTCTTGTTATATTCTTTATTCTGCATCGATAGAATATAAAATCAATGAAATTGAACGAGATTTCAACTTTTCGTTTTTCGACGATACGCGTATATGAGCGAAAAATCGTATATACGATGCGAAACAATGTTAAAACTTTGATTCCAATATAAAATAGATGTTTGATCTTATGAAATGCAATGTTCTGCATCGATTGGTAACATTTTTCAAACTGTGGCGCAAGTATTACAAAAGATTTCACGAAATTAACTTCGCGTATAGCGAAATTCGCGTATGTCGATTAAGTTTTTCGATAAAAATCATATGAAAACGCCTATTTAAACATAGCAAACACGTTATATTCTTGTTACATTCTTTATTCTGCATCGATAGAATATAAAATCAATGAAATTGAACCAGATTTCAACTTTTCGTTTTTCGACGATACGCGTATATGAGCGAAAAATCGTATATACGATGCGAAACAATGTTAAAACTTTGATTCCAATATAAAATAGATGTTTGATCTTATGAAATGCAATGTTCTGCATCGATTGGTAACATTTTTCAAACTGTGGCGCAAGTATTACAAAAGATTTCACGAATTTAACTTCGCGTATAGCGAAATTCGCGTATGTCGATTAAGTTTTTCGATAAAAATCATATGAAAACGACTATTTAAACATAGCAAAAACGTTATTTTCTTGTTATATTCTTTATTCTTCATCGATAGAATATAAAATCAATGAAATTGAACGAGATATCAACTTTTCGTTTTTCGACGATACGCGTATATGAGCGAAAAATCTCATATACGAACGAAACAATGTTAAAACTTCGATTCCAATATAAAATAGATGTTTGATCTTATGAAATGCAATGTTCTGCATCGATTGGTAACATTTTTCAAACTGTGGCGCAAGTATTACTAAAGATTTCACGAAATTAACTTCGCGTATAGCGAAATTCGCGTATGTCGATTAAGTTTTTCGATAAAAATCATATGAAAACGCCTATCTAAACATAGCAAACACGTTATATTCCTGTTATATTCTTTATTCTTCATCGATAGAATATAAAATCAATGAAATTGAACGAGATTTCAACTTTTCGTTTTTCGACGATACGCGTATATGAGCGAAAAATCGTATATACGATGCGAAACAATGTTAAAACTTTGATTCCAATATAAAATAGATGTTTGATCTTATGAAATGCAATGTTCTGCATCGATTGGTAACATTTTTCAAACTGTGGCGCAAGTATTACAAAAGATTTCACGAATTTAACTTCGCGTATAGCGAAATTCGCGTATGTCGATTAAGTTTTTCGATAAAAATCATATGAAAACGACTATTTAAACATAGCAAAAACGTTATTTTCTTGTTATATTCTTTATTCTTCATCGATAGAATATAAAATCAATGAAATTGAACGAGATATCAACTTTTCGTTTTTCGACGATACGCGTATATGAGCGAAAAATCTCATATACGAACGAAACAATGTTAAAACTTCGATTCCAATATAAAATAGATGTTTGATCTTATGAAATGCAATGTTCTGCATCGATTGGTAACATTTTTCAAACTGTGGCGCAAGTATTACTAAAGATTTCACGAAATTAACTTCGCGTATAGCGAAATTCGCGTATGTCGATTAAGTTTTTCGATAAAAATCATATGAAAACGCCTATCTAAACATAGCAAACACGTTATATTCCTGTTATATTCTTTATTCTTCATCGATAGAATATAAAATCAATGAAATTGAACGAGATTTCATCTTTTCGTTTTTCGACGATACGCGTATATGAGCGAAAAATCCCATATTCGAACGAAACAATGTTAAAACTTCGATACCAATATAAAATAGATGTTTGATCTTATGAAATGCAATGTTCTGCATCGATTGGTAACATTTTTCAAACTGTGGCGCAAGTATTACAAAAGATTTCACGAAATTAACTTCGCGTATAGCGAAATTCGCGTATGTCGATTAAGTTTTTCGATAAAAATCATATGAAAACGCCTATTTAAACATAGCAAACACGTTATATTCTTGTTATATTCTTTATTCTGCATCGATAGAATATAAAATCAATGAAATTGAACGAGATTTCAACTTTTCGTTTTTCGACGATACGCGTATATGAGCGAAAAATCGTATATACGATGCGAAACAATGTTAAAACTTTGATTCCAATATAAAATAGATGTTTGATCTTATGAAATGCAATGTTCTGCATCGATTGGTAACATTTTTCAAACTGTGGCGCAAGTATTACAAAAGATTTCACGAAATTAACTTCGCGTATAGCGAAATTCGCGTATGTCGATTAAGTTTTTCGATAAAAATCATATGAAAACGCCTATTTAAACATAGCAAACACGTTATATTCTTGTTACATTCTTTATTCTGCATCGATAGAATATAAAATCAATGAAATTGAACGAGATTTCAACTTTTCGTTTTTCGACGATACGCGTATATGAGCGAAAAATCGTATATACGATGCGAAACAATGTTAAAACTTTGATTCCAATATAAAATAGATGTTTGATCTTATGAAATGCAATGTTCTGCATCGATTGGTAACATTTTTCAAACTGTGGCGCAAGTATTACAAAAGATTTCACGAATTTAACTTCGCGTATAGCGAAATTCGCGTATGTAGATTAAGTTTTTCGATAAAAATCATATGAAAACGACTATTTAAACATAGCAAAAACGTTATTTTCTTGTTATATTCTTTATTCTTCATCGATAGAATATAAAATCAATGAAATTGAACGAGATATCAACTTTTCGTTTTTCGACGATACGCGTATATGAGCGAAAAATCTCATATACGAACGAAACAATGTTAAAACTTCGATTCCAATATAAAATAGATGTTTGATCTTATGAAATGCAATGTTCTGCATCGATTGGTAACATTTTTCAAACTGTGGCGCAACTATTACTAAAGATTTCACGAAATTAACTTCGCGTATAGCGAAATTCGCGTATGTCGATTAAGTTTTTCGATAAAAATCATATGAAACGCCTATTTAAACATAGCAAACACGTTATATTCTTGTTATATTCTTTATTCTGCATCGATAGAATATAAAATCAATGAAATTGAACGAGATTTCAACTTTTCGTTTTTCGACGATACGCGTATATGAGCGAAAAATCGTATATACGATGCGAAACAATGTTAAAACTTTGATTCCAATATAAAATAGATGTTTGATCTTATGAAATGCAATGTTCTGCATCGATTGGTAACATTTTTCAAACTGTGGCGCAAGTATTACAAAAGATTTCACGAAATTAACTTCGCGTATAGCGAAATTCGCGTATGTCGATTAAGTTTTTCGATAAAAATCATATGAAAACGCCTATTTAAACATAGCAAACACGTTATATTCTTGTTATATTCTTTATTCTGCATCGATAGAATATAAAATCAATGAAATTGAACGAGATTTCAACTTTTCGTTTTTCGACGAAACGCGTATATGAGCGAAAAATCGTATATACGATGCGAAACAATGTTAAAACTTTGATTCCAATATAAAATAGATGTTTGATCTTATGAAATGCAATGTTCTGCATCGATTGGTAACATTTTTCAAACTGTGGCGCAAGTATTACTAACGATTTCACGAAATTAACTTCGCGTATAGCGAAATTCGCGTATGTCGATTAAGTTTTTCGATAAAAATCATATGAAACGCCTATTTAAACATAGCAAACACGTTATATTCTTGTTATATTCTTTATTCTGCATCGATAGAATATAAAATCAATGAAATTGAACGAGATTTCAACTTTTCGTTTTTCGACGATACGCGTATATGAGCGAAAAATCGTATATACGATGCGAAACAATGTTAAAACTTTGATTCCAATATAAAATAGATGTTTGATCTTATGAAATGCAATGTTCTGCATCGATTGTTAACATTTTTCAAACTGTGGCGCAAGTATTACAAAAGATTTCACGAAATTAACTTCGCGTATATCGAAATTCGCGTATGTCGATTAAGTTTTTCGATAAAAATCATATGAAAACGCCTATTTAAACATAGCAAACACGTTATATTCTTGTTATATTCTTTATTCTGCATCGATAGAATATAAAATCAATGAAATTGAACGAGATTTCAACTTTTCGTTTTTCGACGATACGCGTATATGAGCGAAAAATCGTATATACGATGCGAAACAATGTTAAAACTTTGATTCCAATACAAAATAGATGTTTGATCTTATGAAATGCAATGTTCTGCATCGATTGGTAACATTTTTCAAACTGTGGCGCAAGTATTACTAAAGATTTCACGAAATTAACTTCGCGTATAGCGAAATTCGCGTATGTCGATTAAGTTTTTCGATAAAAATCATATGAAAACGCCTATCTAAACATAGCAAACACGTTATATTCTTGTTATATTCTTTATTCTTCATCGATAGAATATAAAATCAATGAAATTGAACGAGATTTCAACTTCTCGTTTTTCGACGATACGCGTATATGAGCGAAAAATCTCATATTCGAACGAAACAATGTTAAAACATCGATACCAATATAAAATAGATGTTTGATCTTATGAAATGCAATGTTCTGCATCGATTGGTAACATTTTTCAAACTGTGGCGCAAGTATTACTAAAGATTTCACGAAATTAACTTCGCGTATTGCGAAATTCGCGCATGTCGATTAAGTTTTTCGATAATAATCATATGAAACGCCTATTTAAACATAGCAAACACGTTATATTCTTGTTATATTCTTTATTCTGCATCGATAGAATATAAAATCAATGAAATTGAACGAGATTTCAACTTTTCGTTTTTCGACGATACGCGTATATGAGCGAAAAATCGTATATACGATGCGAAACAATGTTAAAACTTTGATTCCAATATAAAATAGATGTTTGATCTTATGAAATGCAATGTTCTGCATTGATTGGTAACATTTTTCAAACTGTGGCGCAAGTATTACAAAAGATTTCACGAAATTAACTTCGCGTATATCGAAATTCGCGTATGTCGATTAAGTTTTTCGATAAAAATCATATGAAAACGCCTATTTAAACATAGCAAACACGTTATATTCTTGTTATATTCTTTATTCTGCATCGATAGAATATAAAATCAATGAAATTGAACGAGATTTCAACTTTTCGTTTTTCGACGATACGCGTATATGAGCGAAAAATCGTGTATACGATGCGAAACAATGTTAAAACTTTGATTCCAATATAAAATAGATGTTTGATCTTATGAAATGCAATGTTCTCCATCGATTGGTAACATTTTTCAAACTGTGGCGCAAGTATTACAAAAGATTTCACGAATTTAACTTCGCGTATAGCGAAATTCGCGTATGTCGATTAAGTTTTTCGATAAAAATCATATGAAAACGACTATTTAAACATAGCAAAAACGTTATTTTCTTGTTATATTCTTTATTCTTCATCGATAGAATATAAAATCAATGAAATTGAACGAGATATCAACTTTTCGTTTTT
This sequence comes from Vespa crabro, assembly GCF_910589235.1. Classification (NCBI taxonomy): domain Eukaryota; kingdom Metazoa; phylum Arthropoda; class Insecta; order Hymenoptera; family Vespidae; genus Vespa; species Vespa crabro. The sequence continues at coordinate 10,168,107 of NC_060955.1, forward strand.
CGACGATATGCGTATATGAGCGAAAAATCACATATACGAACGAAACAATGTTAAAACTTCGATTCCAATATAAAATAGATGTTTGATCTTATGAAATGCAATGTTCTGCATCGATTGGTAACATTTTTCAAACTGTGGCGCAAGTATTACTAAAGATTTCACGAAATTAACTTCGCGTATAGCGAAATTCGCGTATGTCGATTAAGTTTTTCGATAAAAATCATATGAAAACGCCTATTTAAACATAGCAAACACGTTATATTCTTGTTACATTCTTTATTCTGCATCGATAGAATATAAAATCAATGAAATTGAACGAGATTTCAACTTTTCGTTTTTCGACGATACGCGTATATGAGCGAAAAATCGTATATACGATGCGAAACAATGTTAAAACTTTGATTCCAATATAAAATAGATGTTTGATCTTATGAAATGCAATGTTCTGCATCGATTGGTAACATTTTTCAAACTGTGGCGCAAGTATTACAAAAGATTTCACGAATTTAACTTCGCGTATAGCGAAATTCGCGTATGTCGATTAAGTTTTTCGATAAAAATCATATGAAAACGACTATTTAAACATAGCAAAAACGTTATTTTCTTGTTATATTCTTTATTCTTCATCGATAGAATATAAAATCAATGAAATTGAACGAGATATCAACTTTTCGTTTTTCGACGATACGCGTATATGAGCGAAAAATCTCATATACGAACGAAACAATGTTAAAACTTCGATTCCAATATAAAATAGATGTTTGATCTTATGAAATGCAATGTTCTGCATCGATTGGTAACATTTTTCAAACTGTGGCGCAAGTATTACTAACGATTTCACGAAATTAACTTCGCGTATAGCGAAATTCGCGTATGTCGATTAAGTTTTTCGATAAAAATCATATGAAACGCCTATTTAAACATAGCAAACACGTTATATTCTTGTTATATTCTTTATTCTGCATCGATAGAATATAAAATCAATGAAATTGAACGAGATTTCAACTTTTCGTTTTTCGACGATACGCGTATATGAGCGAAAAATCGTATATACGATGCGAAACAATGTTAAAACTTTGATTCCAATATAAAATAGATGTTTGATCTTATGAAATGCAATGTTCTGCATCGATTGGTAACATTTTTCAAACTGTGGCGCAAGTATTACAAAAGATTTCACGAAATTAACTTCGCGTATAGCGAAATTCGCGTATGTCGATTAAGTTTTTCGATAAAAATCATATGAAAACGCCTATTTAAACATAGCAAACACGTTATATTCTTGTTATATTCTTTATTCTGCATCGATAGAATATAAAATCAATGAAATTGAACGAGATTTCAACTTTTCGTTTTTCGACGATACGCGTATATGAGCGAAAAATCGTATATACGATGCGAAACAATGTTAAAACTTTGATTCCAATATAAAATAGATGTTTGATCTTATGAAATGCAATGTTCTGCATCGATTGGTAACATTTTTCAAACTGTGGCGCAAGTATTACTAACGATTTCACGAAATTAACTTCGCGTATAGCGAAATTCGCGTATGTCGATTAAGTTTTTCGATAAAAATCATATGAAACGCCTATTTAAACATAGCAAACACGTTATATTCTTGTTATATTCTTTATTCTGCATCGATAGAATATAAAATCAATGAAATTGAACGAGATTTCAACTTTTCGTTTTTCGACGATACGCGTATATGAGCGAAAAATCGTATATACGATGCGAAACAATGTTAAAACTTTGATTCCAATATAAAATAGATGTTTGATCTTATGAAATGCAATGTTCTGCATCGATTGTTAACATTTTTCAAACTGTGGCGCAAGTATTACAAAAGATTTCACGAAATTAACTTCGCGTATATCGAAATTCGCGTATGTCGATTAAGTTTTTCGATAAAAATCATATGAAAACGCCTATTTAAACATAGCAAACACGTTATATTCTTGTTATATTCTTTATTCTGCATCGATAGAATATAAAATCAATGAAATTGAACGAGATTTCAACTTTTCGTTTTTCGACGATACGCGTATATGAGCGAAAAATCGTATATACGATGCGAAACAATGTTAAAACTTTGATTCCAATATAAAATAGATGTTTGATCTTATGAAATGCAATGTTCTGCATCGATTGGTAACATTTTTCAAACTGTGGCGCAAGTATTACTAAAGATTTCACGAAATTAACTTCGCGTATAGCGAAATTCGCGTATGTCGATTAAGTTTTTCGATAAAAATCATATGAAAACGCCTATTTAAACATAGCAAACACGTTATATTCTTGTTACATTCTTTATTCTGCATCGATAGAATATAAAATCAATGAAATTGAACGAGATTTCAACTTTTCGTTTTTCGACGATACGCGTATATGAGCGAAAAATCGTATATACGATGCGAAACAATGTTAAAACTTTGATTCCAATATAAAATAGATGTTTGATCTTATGAAATGCAATGTTCTGCATCGATTGGTAACATTTTTCAAACTGTGGCGCAAGTATTACTAAAGATTTCACGAAATTAACTTCGCGTATAGCGAAATTCGCGTATGTCGATTAAGTTTTTCGATAAAAATCATATGAAAACGCCTATTTAAACATAGCAAACACGTTATATTCTTGTTACATTCTTTATTCTGCATCGATAGAATATAAAATCAATGAAATTGAACGAGATTTCAACTTTTCGTTTTTCGACGATACGCGTATATGAGCGAAAAATCGTATATACGATGCGAAACAATGTTAAAACTTTGATTCCAATATAAAATAGATGTTTGATCTTATGAAATGCAATGTTCTGCATCGATTGGTAACATTTTTCAAACTGTGGCGCAAGTATTACAAAAGATTTCACGAATTTAACTTCGCGTATAGCGAAATTCGCGTATGTCGATTAAGTTTTTCGATAAAAATCATATGAAAACGACTATTTAAACATAGCAAAAACGTTATTTTCTTGTTATATTCTTTATTCTTCACCGATAGAATATAAAATCAATGAAATTGAACGAGATATCAACTTTTCGTTTTTCGACGATACGCGTATATGAGCGAAAAATCTCATATACGAACGAAACAATGTTAAAACTTCGATTCCAATATAAAATAGATGTTTGATCTTATGAAATGCAATGTTCTGCATCGATTGGTAACATTTTTCAAACTGTGGCGCAAGTATTACAAAAGATTTCACGAATTTAACTTCGCGTATAGCGAAATTCGCGTATGTCGATTAAGTTTTTCGATAAAAATCATATGAAAACGCCTATTTAAACATAGCAAACACGTTATATTCTTGTTATATTCTTTATTCTGCATCGATAGAATATAAAATCAATGAAATTGAACGAGATTTCAACTTTTCGTTTTTCGACGATACGCGTATATGAGCGAAAAATCGTATATACGATGCGAAACAATGTTAAAACTTTGATTCCAATATAAAATAGATGTTTGATCTTATGAAATGCAATGTTCTGCATCGATTGGTAACATTTTTCAAACTGTGGCGCAAGTATTACAAAAGATTTCACGAAATTAACTTCGCGTATAGCGAAATTCGCGTATGTCGATTAAGTTTTTCGATAAAAATCATATGAAAACGCCTATTTAAACATAGCAAACACGTTATATTCTTGTTACATTCTTTATTCTGCATCGATAGAATATAAAATCAATGAAATTGAACCAGATTTCAACTTTTCGTTTTTCGACGATACGCGTATATGAGCGAAAAATCGTATATACGATGCGAAACAATGTTAAAACTTTGATTCCAATATAAAATAGATGTTTGATCTTATGAAATGCAATGTTCTGCATCGATTGGTAACATTTTTCAAACTGTGGCGCAAGTATTACAAAAGATTTCACGAATTTAACTTCGCGTATAGCGAAATTCGCGTATGTCGATTAAGTTTTTCGATAAAAATCATATGAAAACGACTATTTAAACATAGCAAAAACGTTATTTTCTTGTTATATTCTTTATTCTTCATCGATAGAATATAAAATCAATGAAATTGAACGAGATATCAACTTTTCGTTTTTCGACGATACGCGTATATGAGCGAAAAATCTCATATACGAACGAAACAATGTTAAAACTTCGATTCCAATATAAAATAGATGTTTGATCTTATGAAATGCAATGTTCTGCATCGATTGGTAACATTTTTCAAACTGTGGCGCAAGTATTACAAAAGATTTCACGAAATTAACTTCGCGTATAGCGAAATTCGCGTATGTCGATTAAGTTTTTCGATAAAAATCATATGAAAACGCCTATTTAAACATAGCAAACACGTTATATTCTTGTTACATTCTTTATTCTGCATCGATAGAATATAAAATCAATGAAATTGAACCAGATTTCAACTTTTCGTTTTTCGACGATACGCGTATATGAGCGAAAAATCGTATATACGATGCGAAACAATGTTAAAACTTTGATTCCAATATAAAATAGATGTTTGATCTTATGAAATGCAATGTTCTGCATCGATTGGTAACATTTTTCAAACTGTGGCGCAAGTATTACAAAAGATTTCACGAATTTAACTTCGCGTATAGCGAAATTCGCGTATGTCGATTAAGTTTTTCGATAAAAATCATATGAAAACGACTATTTAAACATAGCAAAAACGTTATTTTCTTGTTATATTCTTTATTCTTCATCGATAGAATATAAAATCAATGAAATTGAACGAGATATCAACTTTTCGTTTTTCGACGATACGCGTATATGAGCGAAAAATCTCATATACGAACGAAACAATGTTAAAACTTCGATTCCAATATAAAATAGATGTTTGATCTTATGAAATGCAATGTTCTGCATCGATTGGTAACATTTTTCAAACTGTGGCGCAAGTATTACTAAAGATTTCACGAAATTAACTTCGCGTATAGCGAAATTCGCGTATGTCGATTAAGTTTTTCGATAAAAATCATATGAAAACGCCTATCTAAACATAGCAAACACGTTATATTCCTGTTATATTCTTTATTCTTCATCGATAGAATATAAAATCAATGAAATTGAACGAGATTTCAACTTTTCGTTTTTCGACGATACGCGTATATGAGCGAAAAATCGTATATACGATGCGAAACAATGTTAAAACTTTGATTCCAATATAAAATAGATGTTTGATCTTATGAAATGCAATGTTCTGCATCGATTGGTAACATTTTTCAAACTGTGGCGCAAGTCTTACAAAAGATTTCACGAATTTAACTTCGCGTATAGCGAAATTCGCGTATGTCGATTAAGTTTTTCGATAAAAATCATATGAAAACGACTATTTAAACATAGCAAAAACGTTATTTTCTTGTTATATTCTTTATTCTTCATCGATAGAATATAAAATCAATGAAATTGAACGAGATATCAACTTTTCGTTTTTCGACGATACGCGTATATGAGCGAAAAATCTCATATACGAACGAAACAATGTTAAAACTTCGATTCCAATATAAAATAGATGTTTGATCTTATGAAATGCAATGTTCTGCATCGATTGGTAACATTTTTCAAACTGTGGCGCAAGTATTACTAAAGATTTCACGAAATTAACTTCGCGTATAGCGAAATTCGCGTATGTCGATTAAGTTTTTCGATAAAAATCATATGAAAACGCCTATCTAAACATAGCAAACACGTTATATTCCTGTTATATTCTTTATTCTTCATCGATAGAATATAAAATCAATGAAATTGAACGAGATTTCAACTTTTCGTTTTTCGACGATACGCGTATATGAGCGAAAAATCCCATATTCGAACGAAACAATGTTAAAACTTCGATACCAATATAAAATAGATGTTTGATCTTATGAAATGCAATGTTCTGCATCGATTGGTAACATTTTTCAAACTGTGGCGCAAGTATTACAAAAGATTTCACGAAATTAACTTCGCGTATAGCGAAATTCGCGTATGTCGATTAAGTTTTTCGATAAAAATCATATGAAAACGCCTATTTAAACATAGCAAACACGTTATATTCTTGTTATATTCTTTATTCTGCATCGATAGAATATAAAATCAATGAAATTGAACGAGATTTCAACTTTTCGTTTTTCGACGATACGCGTATATGAGCGAAAAATCGTATATACGATGCGAAACAATGTTAAAACTTTGATTCCAATATAAAATAGATGTTTGATCTTATGAAATGCAATGTTCTGCATCGATTGGTAACATTTTTCAAACTGTGGCGCAAGTATTACAAAAGATTTCACGAAATTAACTTCGCGTATAGCGAAATTCGCGTATGTCGATTAAGTTTTTCGATAAAAATCATATGAAAACGCCTATTTAAACATAGCAAACACGTTATATTCTTGTTACATTCTTTATTCTGCATCGATAGAATATAAAATCAATGAAATTGAACCAGATTTCAACTTTTCGTTTTTCGACGATACGCGTATATGAGCGAAAAATCGTATATACGATGCGAAACAATGTTAAAACTTTGATTCCAATATAAAATAGATGTTTGATCTTATGAAATGCAATGTTCTGCATCGATTGGTAACATTTTTCAAACTGTGGCGCAAGTATTACAAAAGATTTCACGAATTTAACTTCGCGTATAGCGAAATTCGCGTATGTCGATTAAGTTTTTCGATAAAAATCATATGAAAACGACTATTTAAACATAGCAAAAACGTTATTTTCTTGTTATATTCTTTATTCTTCATCGATAGAATATAAAATCAATGAAATTGAACGAGATATCAACTTTTCGTTTTTCGACGATACGCGTATATGAGCGAAAAATCTCATATACGAACGAAACAATGTTAAAACTTCGATTCCAATATAAAATAGATGTTTGATCTTATGAAATGCAATGTTCTGCATCGATTGGTAACATTTTTCAAACTGTGGCGCAACTATTACTAAAGATTTCACGAAATTAACTTCGCGGATAGCTAAATTCGCGTATGTCGATTAAGTTTTTCGATAAAAATCATATGAAACGCCTATTTAAACATAGCAAACACGTTATATTCTTGTTATATTCTTTATTCTGCATCGATAGAATATAAAATCAATGAAATTGAACGAGATTTCAACTTTTCGTTTTTCGACGATACGCGTATATGAGCGAAAAATCGTATATACGATGCGAAACAATGTTAAAACTTTGATTCCAATATAAAATAGATGTTTGATCTTATGAAATGCAATGTTCTGCATCGATTGGTAACATTTTTCAAACTGTGGCGCAAGTATTACAAAAGATTTCACGAAATTAACTTCGCGTATAGCGAAATTCGCGTATGTCGATTAAGTTTTTCGATAAAAATCATATGAAAACGCCTATTTAAACATAGCAAACACGTTATATTCTTGTTATATTCTTTATTCTGCATCGATAGAATATAAAATCAATGAAATTGAACGAGATTTCAACTTTTCGTTTTTCGACGATACGCGTATATGAGCGAAAAATCGTATATACGATGCGAAACAATGTTAAAACTTTGATTCCAATATAAAATAGATGTTTGATCTTATGAAATGCAATGTTCTGCATCGATTGGTAACATTTTTCAAACTGTGGCGCAAGTATTACTAACGATTTCACGAAATTAACTTCGCGTATAGCGAAATTCGCGTATGTCGATTAAGTTTTTCGATAAAAATCATATGAAACGCCTATTTAAACATAGCAAACACGTTATATTCTTGTTATATTCTTTATTCTGCATCGATAGAATATAAAATCAATGAAATTGAACGAGATTTCAATTTTTCGTTTTTCGACGATACGCGTATATGAGCGAAAAATCGTATATACGATGCGAAACAATGTTAAAACTTTGATTCCAATATAAAATAGATGTTTGATCTTATGAAATGCAATGTTCTGCATCGATTGTTAACATTTTTCAAACTGTGGCGCAAGTATTACAAAAGATTTCACGAAATTAACTTCGCGTATATCGAAATTCGCGTATGTCGATTAAGTTTTTCGATAAAAATCATATGAAAACGCCTATTTAAACATAGCAAACACGTTATATTCTTGTTATATTCTTTATTCTGCATCGATAGAATATAAAATCAATGAAATTGAACGAGATTTCAACTTTTCGTTTTTCGACGATACGCGTATATGAGCGAAAAATCGTATATACGATGCGAAACAATGTTAAAACTTTGATTCCAATATAAAATAGATGTTTGATCTTATGAAATGCAATGTTCTGCATCGATTGGTAACATTTTTCAAACTGTGGCGCAAGTATTACTAAAGATTTCACGAAATTAACTTCGCGTATAGCGAATTTCGCGTATGTCGATTAAGTTTTTCGATAAAAATCATATGAAAACGCCTATCTAAACATAGCAAACACGTTATATTCTTGTTATATTCTTTATTCTTCATCGATAGAATATAAAATCAATGAAATTGAACGAGATTTCAACTTTTCGTTTTTCGACGATACGCGTATATGAGCGAAAAATCTCATATTCGAACGAAACAATGTTAAAACATCGATACCAATATAAAATAGATGTTTGATCTTATGAAATGCAATGTTCTGCATCGATTGGTAACATTTTTCAAACTGTGGCGCAAGTATTACTAAAGATTTCACGAAATTAACTTCGCGTATTGCGAAATTCGCGCATGTCGATTAAGTTTTTCGATAATAATCATATGAAACGCCTATTTAAACATAGCAAACACGTTATATTCTTGTTATATTCTTTATTCTGCATCGATAGAATATAAAATCAATGAAATTGAACGAGATTTCAACTTTTCGTTTTTCGACGATACGCGTATATGAGCGAAAAATCGTATATACGATGCGAAACAATGTTAAAACTTTGATTCCAATATAAAATAGATGTTTGATCTTATGAAATGCAATGTTCTGCATTGATTGGTAACATTTTTCAAACTGTGGCGCAAGTATTACAAAAGATTTCACGAAATTAACTTCGCGTATATCGAAATTCGCGTATGTCGATTAAGTTTTTCGATAAAAATCATATGAAAACGCCTATTTAAACATAGCAAACACGTTATATTCTTGTTATATTCTTTATTCTGCATCGATAGAATATAAAATCAATGAAATTGAACGAGATTTCAACTTTTCGTTTTTCGACGATACGCGTATATGAGCGAAAAATCGTATATACGATGCGAAACAATGTTAAAACTTTGATTCCAATATAAAATAGATGTTTGATCTTATGAAATGCAATGTTCTCCATCGATTGGTAACATTTTTCAAACTGTGGCGCAAGTATTACAAAAGATTTCACGAATTTAACTTCGCGTATAGCGAAATTCGCGTATGTCGATTAAGTTTTTCGATAAAAATCATATGAAAACGACTATTTAAACATAGCAAAAACGTTATTTTCTTGTTATATTCTTTATTCTTCATCGATAGAATATAAAATCAATGAAATTGAACGAGATATCAACTTTTCGTTTTTCGACGATATGCGTATATGAGCGAAAAATCACATATACGAACGAAACAATGTTAAAACTTCGATTCCAATATAAAATAGATGTTTGATCTTATGAAATGCAATGTTCTGCATCGATTGGTAACATTTTTCAAACTGTGGCGCAAGTATTACTAAAGATTTCACGAAATTAACTTCGCGTATAGCGAAATTCGCGTATGTCGATTAAGTTTTTCGATAAAAATCATATGAAAACGCCTATTTAAACATAGCAAACACGTTATATTCTTGTTACATTCTTTATTCTGCATCGATAGAATATAAAATCAATGAAATTGAACGAGATTTCAACTTTTCGTTTTTCGACGATACGCGTGTATGAGCGAAAAATCGTATATACGATGCGAAACAATGTTAAAACTTTGATTCCAATATAAAATAGATGTTTGATCTTATGAAATGCAATGTTCTGCATCGATTGGTAACATTTTTCAAACTGTGGCGCAAGTATTACAAAAGATTTCATGAAATTAACTTCGCGTATAGCGAAATTCGCGTATGTCGATTAAGTTTTTCGATAAAAATCATATGAAAACGCCTATTTAAACATAGCAAACACGTTATATTCTTGTTATATTCTTTATTCTGCATCGATAGAATATAAAATCAATGAAATTGAACGAGATTTCAACTTTTCGTTTTTCGACGATACGCGTTTATGAGGGAAAAATCGTATATACGATGCGAAACAATGTTTAAACTTTGATTCCAATATAAAATAGATGTTTGATCTTATGAAATGCAATGTTCTGCATCGATTGGTAACATTTTTCAAACTGTGGCGCAAGTATTACTAAAGATTTCACGAAATTAACTTCGCGTATAGCGAAATTCGCGCATGTCGATTAAGTTTTTCGATAAAAATCATATGAAACGCCTATTTAAACATAGCAAACACGTTATATTCTTGTTATATTCTTTATTCTGCATCGATAGAATATAAAATCAATGAAATTGAACGAGATTTCAACTTTTCGTTTTTCGACGATACGCGTATATGAGCGAAAAATCGTATATACGATGCGAAACAATGTTAAAACTGCGATACCAATATAAAATAGATGTTTGATCTTATGAAATGCAATGTTCTGCATCGATTGGTAACATTTTTCAAACTGTGGCGCAAGTATTACAAAAGATTTCACGAAATTAACTTCGCGTATAGCGAAATTCGCGTATGTCGCTTAAGTTTTTCGATAAAAATCATATGAAAACGCCTATTTAAAAATAGCAAACACGTTATATTCTTGTTATATTCTTTATTCTGCATCGATAGAATATAAAATCAATGAAATTGAACGAGATTTCAACTTTTCGTTTTTCGACGATACGCGTATATGAGCGAAAAATCGTATATACGATGCGAAACAATGTTAAAACTTTGATTCCAATATAAAATAGATGTTTGATCTTATGAAATGCAATGTTCTGCATCGATTGGTAACATTTTTCAAACTGTGGCGCAAGTATTACAAAAGATTTCACGAATTTAACTTCGCGTATAGCGAAATTCGCGTATGTCGATTAAGTTTTTCGATAAAAATCATATGAAAACGACTATTTAAACATAGCAAAAACGTTATTTTCTTGTTATATTCTTTATTCTTCATCGATAGAATATAAAATCAATGAAATTGAACGAGATATCAACTTTTCGTTTTTCGACGATACGCGTATATGAGCGAAAAATCTCATATACGAACGAAACAATGTTAAAACTTCGATTCCAATATAAAATAGATGTTTGATCTTATGAAATGCAATGTTCTGCATCGATTGGTAGCATTTTTCAAACTGTGGCGCAAGTATTACTAAAGATTTCACGAATTTAACTTCGCGTAAAGCGAAATTCGCGTATGTCGATTAAGTTTTTCGATAAAAATCATATGAAAACGCCTATTTAAACATAGAAGACACGTTATATTCTTTTTATATTCTTTATTCTTCATCGATAGAATATAAAATCAATGAAATTGAACGAGATTTCAACTTTTCGTTTTTCGACGATACGCGTATATGAGCGAAAAATCTCATATACGAACGAAACAATGTTAAAACTTCGATACCAATATAAAATAGATGTTTGATCTTATGTAATGCAATGTTCTGCATCGATTGGTAACATTTTTCAAACTGTGGCGCAAGTATTACTAAAGATTTCACGTAATTAACATCGCGTAAAGCGAAATTCGCGTATGTCGATTAAGTTTTTCGATAAAAATCATATGAAAACGCCTATTTAAACATAGCAAACACGTTATATTCTTGTTATATTCTTTATTCTTCATCGATAGAATATAAAATCAATGAAATTGAACGAGATTTCAACTTTTCGTTTTTCGACGATACGCGTATATGAGCGAAAAATCGTATATACGATGCGAAACAATGTTAAAACTGCGATACCAATATAAAATAGATGTTTGATCTTATGAAATGCAATGTTCTGCATCGATTGGTAACATTTTTCAAACTGTGGCGCAAGTATTACAAAAGATTTCACGAAATTAACTTCGCGTATAGCGAAATTCGCGTATGTCGCTTAAGTTTTTCGATAAAAATCATATGAAAACGCCTATTTAAAAATAGCAAACACGTTATATTCTTGTTATATTCTTTATTCTGCATCGATAGAATATAAAATCAATGAAATTGAACGAGATTTCAACTTTTCGTTTTTCGACGATACGCGTATATGAGCGAAAAATCGTATATACGATGCGAAACAATGTTAAAACTTTGATTCCAATATAAAATAGATGTTTGATCTTATGAAATGCAATGTTCTGCATCGATTGGTAACATTTTTCAAACTGTGGCGCAAGTATTACAAAAGATTTCACGAAATTAACTTCGCGTATAGCGAAATTCGCGTATGTCGATTAAGTTTTTCGATAAAAATCATATGAAAACGACTATTTAAACATAGCAAAAACGTTATTTTCTTGTTATATTCTTTATTCTTCATCGATAGAATATAAAATCAATGAAATTGAACGAGATATCAACTTTTCGTTTTTCGACGATACGCGTATATGAGCGAAAAATCTCATATACGAACGAAACAATGTTAAAACTTCGATTCCAATATAAAATAGATGTTTGATCTTATGAAATGCAATGTTCTGCATCGATTGGTAGCATTTTTCAAACTGTGGCGCAAGTATTACTAAAGATTTCACGAAATTAACTTCGCGTAAAGCGAAATTCGCGTATGTCGATTAAGTTTTTCGATAAAAATCATATGAAAACGCCTATTTAAACATAGAAGACACGTTATATTCTTTTTATATTCTTTATTCTTCATCGATAGAATATAAAATCAATGAAATTGAACGAGATTTCAACTTTTCGTTTTTCGACGATACGCGTATATGAGCGAAAAATCTCATATACGAACGAAACAATGTTAAAACTTCGATACCAATATAAAATAGATGTTTGATCTTATGTAATGCAATGTTCTGCATCGATTGGTAACATTTTTCAAACTGTGGCGCAAGTATTACTAAAGATTTCACGTAATTAACATCGCGTAAAGCGAAATTCGCGTATGTCGATTAAGTTTTTCGATAAAAATCATATGAAAACGCCTATTTAAACATAGCAAACACGTTATATTCTTGTTATATTCTTTATTCTTCATCGATAGAATATAAAATCAATGAAATTGAACGAGATTTCAACTTTTCGTTTTTCGACGATACGCGTATATGAGCGAAAAATCTCATATACGAACGAAACAATGTTAAAACTTCGATTCCAATATAAAATAGATGTTTGATCTTATGAAATGCAATGTTCTGCATCGATTGGTAACATTTTTCAAACTGTGGCGCAAGTATTACTAAAGATTTCACGAAATTAACTTCGCGTATAGCGAAATTCGCGTATGTCGATTAAGTTTTTCGATAAAAATCATATGAAAACGCCTATTTAAACATAGCAAACACGTTATATTCTTGTTACATTCTTTATTCTGCATCGATAGAATATAAAATCAATGAAATTGAACGAGATTTCAACTTTTCGTTTTTCGACGATACGCGTATATGAGCGAAAAATCGTATATACGATGCGAAACAATGTTAAAACTTTGATTCCAATATAAAATAGATGTTTGATCTTATGAAATGCAATGTTCTGCATCGATTGGTAACATTTTTCAAACTGTGGCGCAAGTATTACAAAAGATTTCACGAATTTAACTTCGCGTATAGCGAAATTCGCGTATGTCGATTAAGTTTTTCGATAAAAATCATATGAAAACGACTATTTAAACATAGCAAAAACGTTATTTTCTTGTTATATTCTTTATTCTTCATCGATAGAATATAAAATCAATGAAATTGAACGAGATATCAACTTTTCGTTTTTCGACGATACGCGTATATGAGCGAAAAATCTCATATACGAACGAAACAATGTTAAAACTTCGATTCCAATATAAAATAGATGTTTGATCTTATGAAATGCAATGTTCTGCATCGATTGGTAACATTTTTCAAACTGTGGCGCAAGTATTACTAACGATTTCACGAAATTAACTTCGCGTATAGCGAAATTCGCGTATGTCGATTAAGTTATTCGATAAAAATCATATGAAACGCCTATTTAAACATAGCAAACACGTTATATTCTTGTTATATTCTTTATTCTGCATCGATAGAATATAAAATCAATGAAATTGAACGAGATTTCAACTTTTCGTTTTTCGACGATACGCGTATATGAGCGAAAAATCGTATATACGATGCGAAACAATGTTAAAACTTTGATTCCAATATAAAATAGATGTTTGATCTTATGAAATGCAATGTTCTGCATCGATTGGTAACATTTTTCAAACTGTGGCGCAAGTATTACAAAAGATTTCATGAAATTAACTTCGCGTATAGCGAAATTCGCGTATGTCGATTAAGTTTTTCGATAAAAATCATATGAAAACGCCTATTTAAACATAGCAAACACGTTATATTCTTGTTATATTCTTTATTCTGCATCGATAGAATATAAAATCAATGAAATTGAACGAGATTTCAACTTTTCGTTTTTCGACGATACGCGTATATGAGGGAAAAATCGTATATACGATGCGAAACAATGTTAAAACTTTGATTCCAATATAAAATAGATGTTTGATCTTATGAAATGCAATGTTCTGCATCGATTGGTAACATTTTTCAAACTGTGGCGCAAGTATTACTAAAGATTTCACGAAATTAACTTCGCGTATAGCGAAATTCGCGCATGTCGATTAAGTTTTTCGATAAAAATCATATGAAACGCCTATTTAAACATAGCAAACACGTTATATTCTTGTTATATTCTTTATTCTGCATCGATAGAATATAAAATCAATGAAATTGAACGAGATTTCAACTTTTCGTTTTTCGACGATACGCGTATATGAGCGAAAAATCGTATATACGATGCGAAACAATGTTAAAACTGCGATACCAATATAAAATAGATGTTTGATCTTATGAAATGCAATGTTCTGCATCGATTGGTAACATTTTTCAAACTGTGGCGCAAGTATTACAAAAGATTTCACGAAATTAACTTCGCGTATAGCGAAATTCGCGCATGTCGATTAAGTTTTTCGATAAAAATCATATGAAAACGCCTATTTAAAAATAGCAAACACGTTATATTCTTGTTATATTCTTTATTCTGCATCGATAGAATATAAAATCAATGAAATTGAACGAGATTTCAACTTTTCGTTTTTCGACGATACGCGTATATGAGCGAAAAATCGTATATACGATGCGAAACAATGTTAAAACTTTGATTCCAATATAAAATAGATGTTTGATCTTATGAAATGCAATGTTCTGCATCGATTGGTAACATTTTTCAAACTGTGGCGCAAGTATTACAAAAGATTTCACGAATTTAACTTCGCGTATAGCGAAATTCGCGTATGTCGATTAAGTTTTTCGTTAAAAATCATATGAAAACGACTATTTAAACATAGCAAAAACGTTATTTTCTTGTTATATTCTTTATTCTTCATCGATAGAATATAAAATCAATGAAATTGAACGAGATATCAACTTTTCGTTTTTCGACGATACGCGTATATGAGCGAAAAATCTCATATACGAACGAAACAATGTTAAAACTTCGATTCCAATATAAAATAGATGTTTGATCTTATGAAATGCAATGTTCTGCATCGATTGGTAGCATTTTTCAAACTGTGGCGCAAGTATTACTAAAGATTTCACGAAATTAACTTCGCGTAAAGCGAAATTCGCGTATGTCGATTAAGTTTTTCGATAAAAATCATATGAAAACGCCTATTTAAACATAGAAGACACGTTATATTCTTTTTATATTCTTTATTCTTCATCGATAGAATATAAAATCAATGAAATTGAACGAGATTTCAACTTTTCGTTTTTCGACGATACGCGTATATGAGCGAAAAATCTCATATACGAACGAAACAATGTTAAAACTTCGATACCAATATAAAATAGATGTTTGATCTTATGAAATGCAATGTTCTGCATCGATTGGTAACATTTTTCAAACTGTGGCGCAAGTATTACTAAAGATTTCACGTAATTAACTTCGCGTAAAGCGAAATTCGCGTATGTCGATTAAGTTTTTCGATAAAAATCATATGAAAACGCCTATTTAAACATAGCAAACACGTTATATTCTTGTTATATTCTTTATTCTTCATCGATAGAATATAAAATCAATGAAATTGAACGAGATTTCAACTTTTCGTTTTTCGACGATACGCGTATATGAGCGAAAAATCTCATATACGTACGAAACAATGTTAAAACTTCGATACCAATATAAAATAGATGTTTGATCTTATGAAATGCAATGTTCTGCATCGATTGGTAACATTTTTCAAACTGTGGCGCAAGTATTACTAAAGATTTCACGAAATTAACTTCGCGTATAGCGAAATTCGCGTATGTCGATTAAGTTTTTCGATAAAAATCATATGAAACGCCTATTTAAACATAGCAAACACGTTATATTCTCGTTATATTCTTTATTCTGCATCGATAGAATATAAAATCAATGAAATTGAACGAGATTTCAACTTTTCGTTTTTCGACGATACGCGTATATGAGCGAAAAATCTCATATACGAACGAAACAATGTTAAAACTTCGATTCCAATATAAAATAGATGTTTGATCTTATGAAATGCAATGTTCTGCATCGATTGGTAACATTTTTCAAACTGTGGCGCAAGTATTACTAAAGATTTCACGAAATTAACTTCGCGTATAGCGAAATTCGCGTATATCGATTAAGTTTTTCGATAAAAATCATATGAAAACGCCTATTTAACATAGCAAACACGTTATATTCTTTTTATATTCTTTATTCTGCATCGATAGAATATAAAATCAATGAAATTGAACGAGATTTCAACTTTTCGTTTTTCGACGAAACGCGTATATGAGCGAAAAATCGTATATACGATGCGAAACAATGTTAAAACTTTGATTCCAATATAAAATAGATGTTTGATCTTATGAAATGCAATGTTCTGAATCGATTGGTAACATTTTTCAAACTGTGGCGCAAGTATTACTAAAGATTTCACGAAATTAACTTCGCGTAAAGCGAAATTCGCGTATGTCGGTTAAGTATTTCGATAAAAATCATATGAAAACGCCTATTTAAACATAGCAAACACGTTATATTCTTGTTATATTCTTTATTCTGCATCGATAGAATATAAAATCAATGAAATTGGACGAGATTTCAACTTTTCGTTTTTCGACGATACGCGTATATGAGCGAAAAATCGTATATACGATGCGAAACAATGTTAAAACTTAGATTCCAATATAAAATTGATGTTTGATCTTATGAAATGCAATGTTCTGCATCGATTGGTATCATTTTTCAAACTGTGGCTCAAGTATTACTAAAGATTTCACGAATTTAACTTCGCGTATAGCGAAATTCGCGTATGTCGATTAAGTTTTTCGATAAAAATCATATGAAAACGCCTATTTAAACATAGCAAACACGTTATATTCTTGTTATATTCTTTATTCTTCATCGATAGAATATAAAATGAATGAAATTGAACGAGATTTCAACTTTTCGTTTTTCGACGATACGCGTATATGAGCGAAAAATCTCATATTCGAACGAAACAATGTTAAAACTTCGATACCAATATAAAATAGATGTTTGATCTTATGAAATGCAATGTTCTGCATCGATTGGTAACATTTTTCAAACTGTGGCGCAAGTATTACTAAAGATTTCACGAAATTAACTTCGCGTATAGCGAAATTCGCGTATGTCGATTAAGTTTTTCGATAAAAATCATATGAAACGCCTATTTAAACATAGCAAACACGTTATATTCTTGTTATATTCTTTATTCTGCATCGATAGAATATAAAATCAATGAAATTGAACGAGATTTCAACTTTTCGTTTTTCGACGATACGCGTATATGAGCGAAAAATCGTATATACGATGCGAAACAATGTTAAAACTTTGATTCCAATATAAAATAGATGTTTGATCTTATGAAATGCAATGTTCTGCATCGATTGGTAACATTTTTCAAACTGCGGCGCAAGTATTATAAAAGATTTCACGAATTTAACTTCGCGTATAGCGAAATTCGCGGATGTCGATTAAGTTTTTCGATAAAAATCATATGAAAACGACTATTTAAACATAGCAAAAACGTTATTTTCTTGTTATATTCTTTATTCTTCATCGATAGAATATAAAATCAATGAAATTGAACGAGATATCAACTTTTCGTTTTTCGACGATACGCGTATATGAGCGAAAAATCTCATATACGAACGAAACAATGTTAAAAAATCGATTCCAATATAAAATAGATGTTTGATCTTATGAAATGCAATGTTCTGCATCGATTGGTAACATTTTTCAAACTGTGGCGCAAGTATTACTAAAGATTTCACGAAATTAACTTCGCGTAAAGCGAAATTCGCGTATGTCGATTAAGTTTTTCGATAAAAATCATATGAAAACGCCTATTTAAACATAGCAAACACGTTATATTCTTGTTATATTCTTTATTCTGCATCGATAGAATATAAAATCAATGAAATTGAACGAGATTTCAACTTTTCGTTTTTCGACGATACGCGTATATGAGCGAAAAATCGTATATACGATGCGAAACAATGTTAAAACTTTGATTCCAATATAAAATAGATGTTTGATCTTATGAAATGCAATGTTCTGCATCGATTGGTATCATTTTTCAAACTGTGGCTCAAGTATTACTAAAGATTTCACGAAATTAACTTCGCGTATAGCGAAATTCGCGTATGTCGATTAAGTTTTTCGATAAAGATCATATGAAAACGCCTATTTAAACATAGCAAACACGTTATATTCTTGTTATATTCTTTATTCTGCATCGATAGAATATAGAATCAATGAAATTGAACGAGATTTCAACTTTTCGTTTTTCGACGATACGCGTATATGAGCGACATATCGTATATACGATGCGAAACAATGTTAAAACTTTGATTACAATATAAAATAGATGTTTGATCTTATGAAATGCAATGTTCTGCATCGATTGGTAACATTTTTCAAACTGTGGCGCAAGTATTACAAAAGATTTCACGAATTTAACTTCGCGTATAGCGAAATTCGCGTATGTCGGTTAAGTTTTTCGATAAAAATCATATGAAAACGACTATTTAAACATAGCAAAAACGTTATTTTCATGTTATATTCTTTATTCTGCATCGATAGAATATAAAATCAATGAAATTGAACGAGATATCCACTTTTCGTTTTTCGACGATACGCGTATATGAGCGAAAAATCTCATATACGAACGAAACAATGTTAAAACTTCGATTCCAATATAAAATAGATGTTTGATCTTATGAAATGCAATGTTCTGAATCGATTAGTAACATTTTTCAAACTGTGGCGCAAGTATTACTAAAGATTTCACGAAATTAACTTCGCGTATGTCGATTAAGTTTTTCGATAAAAATCATATGAAAACGCCTATTTAAACATAGCAAACACGTTATATTCTTGTTATATTCTTTATTCTGCATCGATAGAATATAAAATCAATGAAATTGAACGAGATATCTACTTTTCGTTTTTCGACGATACGCGTATATGAGCGAAAAATCTCATATACGAACGAAACAATGTTAAAACTTCGATTCCAATATAAAATAGATGTTTGATCTTATGAAATGCAATGTTCTGCATCGATTGGTAACATTTTTCAAACTGTGGCGCAACTATTACTAAAGATTTCACGAAATTAACTTCGCGTATAGCGAAATTCGCGTATGTCGGTTAAGTTTTTCGATAAAAATCATATGAAAACGCCTATTTAAACATAGCAAACACGTTATATTCTTGTTATATTCTTTATTCTGCATCGATAGAATATAAAATCAATGAAATTGAACGAGATTTCAACTTTTCGTTTTTCGACGATACGCGTATATGAGCGAAAAATCGTATATACGATGCGAAACAATGTCAAAACTTAGATTCCAATATAAAATAGATGTTTGATCTTATGAAATGCAATGTTCTGCATCGATTGGTATCATTTTTCAAACTGTGGCTCAAGTATTACTAAAGATTTCACGAATTTAACTTCGCCTATAGCGAAATTCGCGTATGTCGATTAAGTTTTTCGATAAAAATCATATGAAAACGCCTATTTAAACATAGCAAACACGTTATATTCTTGTTATATTCTTTATTCTTCATCGATAGAATATAAAATCAGTGAAATTGAACGAGATTTCAACTTTTCGTTTTTCGACGATACGCGTATATGAGCGAAAAATCTCATATTCGAACGAAACAATGTTAATACTTCGATACCAATATAAAATAGATGTTTGATCTTATGAAATGCAATGTTCTGCATCGATTGGTAACATTTTTCAAACTGTGGCGCAAGTATTACTAAAGATTTCACGAAATTAACTTCGCGTATAGCGAAATTCGCGTATGTCGATTAAGTTTTTCGATAAAAATCATATGAAACGCCTATTTAAACATAGCAAACACGTTATATTCTTGTTATATTCTTTATTCTGCATCGATAGAATATAAAATCAATGAAATTGAACGAGATTTCAACTTTTCGTTTTTCGACGATACGCGTATATGAGCGAAAAATCGTATATACGATGCGAAACAATGTTAAAACTTTGATTCCAATATAAAATAGATGTTTGATCTTATGAAATGCAATGTTCTGCATCGATTGGTATCATTTTTCAAACTGTGGCTCAAGTATTACTAAAGATTTCACGAATTTAACTTCGCGTATAGCGAAATTCGCGTATGTCGATTAAGTTTTTCGATAAAGATCATATGAAAACGCTATTTAAACATAGCAAACACGTTATATTCTTGTTATATTCTTTATTCTGCATCGATAGAATATAAAATCAATGAAATTGAACGAGATATCTACTTTTCGTTTTTCGACGATACTCGTATATGAGCGAAAAATCTCATATACGAACGAAACAATGTTAAAACTTCGATTCCAATATAAAATAGATGTTTGATCTTATGAAATGCAATGTTCTGCATCGATTGGTAACATTTTTCAAACTGTGGCGCAACTATTACTAAAGATTTCACGAAATTAACTTCGCGTATAGCGAAATTCGCGTATGTCGGTTAAGTTTTTCGATAAAAATCATATGAAAACGCCTATTTAAACATAGCAAACACGTTATATTCTTGTTATATTCTTTATTCTGCATCGATAGAATATAAAATCAATGAAATTGAACGAGATTTCAACTTTTCGTTTTTCGACGATACGCGTATATGTGCGAAAAATCGTATATACGATGCGAAACAATGTTAAAACTTTGATTCCAATATAAAATAGATGTTTGATCTTATGAAATGCAATGTTCTGCATCGATTGGTATCATTTTTCAAACTGTGGCTCAAGTATTACTAAAGATTTCACGAATTTAACTTCGCGTATAGCGAAATTCGCGTATGTCGATTAAGTTTTTCGATAAAGATCATATGAAAACGCTATTTAAACATAGCAAACACGTTATATTCTTGTTATATTCTTTATTCTGCATCGATAGAATATAAAATCAATGAAATTGAACGAGATTTCAACTTTTCGTTTTTCGACTATACGCGTATATGAGCGAAAAATCGTATATACGATGCAAAACAATGTTAAAACTTTGATCCCAATATAAAATAGATGTTTGATCTTATGAAATGCAATGTTCTGCATCGATTGGTAACATTTTTCAAACTGTGGAGCAAGTATTACAAAAGATTTCACGAATTTAACTTCGCGTATAGCGAAATTCGCGTATGTCGATTAAGTTTTTCGATAAAAATCATATGAAAACGACTATTTAAACATAGCAAAAACGTTATTTTCATGTTATATTCTTTATTCTTCATCGATAGAATATAAAATCAATGAAATTGAACGAGATATCAACTTTTCGTTTTTCGACGATACGCGTATATGAGCGAAAAATCTCATATACGAACGAAACAATGTTAAAACTTCGATTCCAATATAAAATAGATGTTTGATCTTATGAAATGCAATGTTCTGCATCGATTGGTAACATTTTTCAAACTGTGGCGCAAGTATTACTAAAGATTTCACGAAATTAACTTCGCGTATAGCGAAATTCGCGTATGTCGATTAAGTTTTTCGATAAAAATCATATGAAAACGCCTATTTAAACA
Organism: Vespa crabro; assembly: GCF_910589235.1. Taxonomy (NCBI): domain Eukaryota; kingdom Metazoa; phylum Arthropoda; class Insecta; order Hymenoptera; family Vespidae; genus Vespa; species Vespa crabro. The sequence goes on from NC_060955.1 coordinate 10,190,396, forward strand.
TAGCAAACACGTTATATTCTTGTTACATTCTTTATTCTGCATCGATAGAATATAAAATCAATGAAATTGAACGAGATTTCAACTTTTCGTTTTTCGACGATACGCGTATATGAGCGAAAAATCGTATATACGATGCGAAACAATGTTAAAACTTTGATTCCAATATAAAATAGATGTTTGATCTTATGAAATGCAATGTTCTGCATCGATTGGTAACATTTTTCAAACTGTGGCGCAAGTATTACAAAAGATTTCACGAATTTAACTTCGCGTATAGCGAAATTCGCGTATGTCGATTAAGTTTTTCGATAAAAATCATATGAAAACGACTATTTAAACATAGCAAACACGTTATATTCTTGTTATATTCTTTATTCTGCATCGATAGAATATAAAATCAATGAAATTGAACGAGATTTCAACTTTTCGTTTTTCGACGATACGCGTATATGAGCGAAAAATCGTATATACGATGCGAAACAATGTTAAAACTTTGATTCCAATATAAAATAGATGTTTGATCTTATGAAATGCAATGTTCTGCATCGATTGGTAACATTTTTCAAACTGTGGCGCAAGTATTACAAAAGATTTCATGAAATTAACTTCGCGTATAGCGAAATTCGCGTATGTCGATTAAGTTTTTCGATAAAAATCATATGAAAACGCCTATTTAAACATAGCAAACACGTTATATTCTTGTTATATTCTTTATTCTGCATCGATAGAATATAAAATCAATGAAATTGAACGAGATTTCAACTTTTCGTTTTTCGACGATACGCGTATATGAGGGAAAAATCGTATATACGATGCGAAACAATGTTAAAACTTTGATTCCAATAAAAAATAGATGTTTGATCTTATGAAATGCAATGTTCTGCATCGATTGGTAACATTTTTCAAACTGTGGCGCAAGTATTACTAAAGATTTCACGAAATTAACTTCGCGTATAGCGAAATTCGCGCATGTCGATTAAGTTTTTCGATAAAAATCATATGAAACGCCTATTTAAACATAGCAAACACGTTATATTCTTGTTATATTCTTTATTCTGCATCGATAGAATATAAAATCAATGAAATTGAACGAGATTTCAACTTTTCGTTTTTCGACTATACGCGTATATGAGCGAAAAATCGTATATACGATGCAAAACAATGTTAAAACTTTGATCCCAATATAAAATAGATGTTTGATCTTATGAAATGCAATGTTCTGCATCGATTGGTAACATTTTTCAAACTGTGGAGCAAGTATTACAAAAGATTTCACGAATTTAACTTCGCGTATAGCGAAATTCGCGTATGTCGATTAAGTTTTTCGATAAAAATCATATGAAAACGACTATTTAAACATAGCAAAAACGTTATTTTCATGTTATATTCTTTATTCTTCATCGATAGAATATAAAATCAATGAAATTGAACGAGATATCAACTTTTCGTTTTTCGACGATACGCGTATATGAGCGAAAAATCTCATATACGAACGAAACAATGTTAAAACTTCGATTCCAATATAAAATAGATGTTTGATCTTATGAAATGCAATGTTCTGCATCGATTGGTAACATTTTTCAAACTGTGGCGCAAGTATTACTAAAGATTTCACGAAATTAACTTCGCGTATAGCGAAATTCGCGTATGTCGATTAAGTTTTTCGATAAAAATCATATGAAAACGCCTATTTAAACATAGCAAACACGTTATATTCTTGTTACATTCTTTATTCTGCATCGATAGAATATAAAATCAATGAAATTGAACGAGATTTCAACTTTTCGTTTTTCGACGATACGCGTATATGAGCGAAAAATCGTATATACGATGCGAAACAATGTTAAAACTTTGATTCCAATATAAAATAGATGTTTGATCTTATGAAATGCAATGTTCTGCATCGATTGGTAACATTTTTCAAACTGTGGCGCAAGTATTACAAAAGATTTCACGAATTTAACTTCGCGTATAGCGAAATTCGCGTATGTCGATTAAGTTTTTCGATAAAAATCATATGAAAACGACTATTTAAACATAGCAAACACGTTATATTCTTGTTATATTCTTTATTCTGCATCGATAGAATATAAAATCAATGAAATTGAACGAGATTTCAACTTTTCGTTTTTCGACGATACGCGTATATGAGCGAAAAATCGTATATACGATGCGAAACAATGTTAAAACTTTGATTCCAATATAAAATAGATGTTTGATCTTATGAAATGCAATGTTCTGCATCGATTGGTAACATTTTTCAAACTGTGGCGCAAGTATTACAAAAGATTTCATGAAATTAACTTCGCGTATAGCGAAATTCGCGTATGTCGATTAAGTTTTTCGATAAAAATCATATGAAAACGCCTATTTAAACATAGCAAACACGTTATATTCTTGTTATATTCTTTATTCTGCATCGATAGAATATAAAATCAATGAAATTGAACGAGATTTCAACTTTTCGTTTTTCGACGATACGCGTATATGAGGGAAAAATCGTATATACGATGCGAAACAATGTTAAAACTTTGATTCCAATAAAAAATAGATGTTTGATCTTATGAAATGCAATGTTCTGCATCGATTGGTAACATTTTTCAAACTGTGGCGCAAGTATTACTAAAGATTTCACGAAATTAACTTCGCGTATAGCGAAATTCGCGCATGTCGATTAAGTTTTTCGATAAAAATCATATGAAACGCCTATTTAAACATAGCAAACACGTTATATTCTTGTTATATTCTTTATTCTGCATCGATAGAATATAAAATCAATGAAATTGAACGAGATTTCAACTTTTCGTTTTTCGACGATACGCGTATATGAGCGAAAAATCGTATATACGATGCGAAACAATGTTAAAACTGCGATACCAATATAAAATAGATGTTTGATCTTATGAAATGCAATGTTCTGCATCGATTGGTAACATTTTTCAAACTGTGGCGCAAGTATTACAAAAGATTTCACGAAATTAACTTCGCGTATAGCGAAATTCGCGTATGTCGCTTAAGTTTTTCGATAAAAATCATATGAAAACGCCTATTTAAAAATAGCAAACACGTTATATTCTTGTTATATTCTTTATTCTGCATCGATAGAATATAAAATCAATGAAATTGAACGAGATTTCAACTTTTCGTTTTTCGACGATACGCGTATATGAGCGAAAAATCGTATATACGATGCGAAACAATGTTAAAACTTTGATTCCAATATAAAATAGATGTTTGATCTTATGAAATGCAATGTTCTGCATCGATTGGTAACATTTTTCAAACTGTGGCGCAAGTATTACAAAAGATTTCACGAATTTAACTTCGCGTATAGCGAAATTCGCGTATGTCGATTAAGTTTTTCGATAAAAATCATATGAAAACGACTATTTAAACATAGCAAAAACGTTATTTTCTTGTTATATTCTTTATTCTTCATCGATAGAATATAAAATCAATGAAATTGAACGAGATATCAACTTTTCGTTTTTCGACGATACGCGTATATGAGCGAAAAATCTCATATACGAACGAAACAATGTTAAAACTTCGATTCCAATATAAAATAGATGTTTGATCTTATGAAATGCAATGTTCTGCATCGATTGGTAGCATTTTTCAAACTGTGGCGCAAGTATTACTAAAGATTTCACGAAATTAACTTCGCGTAAAGCGAAATTCGCGTATGTCGATTAAGTTTTTCGATAAAAATCATATGAAAACGCCTATTTAAACATAGAAGACACGTTATATTCTTTTTATATTCTTTATTCTTCATCGATAGAATATAAAATCAATGAAATTGAACGAGATTTCAACTTTTCGTTTTTCGACGATACGCGTATATGAGCGAAAAATCTCATATACGAACGATACAATGTTAAAACTTCGATACCAATATAAAATAGATGTTTGATCTTATGAAATGCAATGTTCTGCATCGATTGGTAACATTTTTCAAACTGTGGCGCAAGTATTACTAAAGATTTCACGTAATTAACTTCGCGTAAAGCGAAATTCGCGTATGTCGATTAAGTTTTTCGATAAAAATCATATGAAAACGCCTATTTAAACATAGCAAACACGTTATATTCTTGTTATATTCTTTATTCTTCATCGATAGAATATAAAATCAATGAAATTGAACGAGATTTCAACTTTTCGTTTTTCGACGATACGCGTATATGAGCGAAAAATCTCATATACGTACGAAACAATGTTAAAACTTCGATACCAATATAAAATAGATGTTTGATCTTATGAAATGCAATGTTCTGCATCGATTGGTAACATTTTTCAAACTGTGGCGCAAGTATTACTAAAGATTTCACGAAATTAACTTCGCGTATAGCGAAATTCGCGTATGTCGATTAAGTTTTTCGATAAAGATCATATGAAAACGCTATTTAAACATAGCAAACACGTTATATTCTTGTTATATTCTTTATTCTGCATCGATAGAATATAAAATCAATGAAATTGAACGAGATATCTACTTTTCGTTTTTCGACGATACTCGTATATGAGCGAAAAATCTCATATACGAACGAAACAATGTTAAAACTTCGATTCCAATATAAAATAGATGTTTGATCTTATGAAATGCAATGTTCTGCATCGATTGGTAACATTTTTCAAACAGTGGCGCAACTATTACTAAAGATTTCACGAAATTAACTTCGCGTATAGCGAAATTCGCGTATGTCGGTTAAGTTTTTCGATAAAAATCATATGAAAACGCCTATTTAAACATAGCAAACACGTTATATTCTTGTTATATTCTTTATTCTGCATCGATAGAATATAAAATCAATGAAATTGAACGAGATTTCAACTTTTCGTTTTTCGACGATACGCGTATATGAGCGAAAAATCGTATATACGATGCGAAACAATGTTAAAACTTTGATTCCAATATAAAATAGATGTTTGATCTTATGAAATGCAATGTTCTGCATCGATTGGTATCATTTTTCAAACTGTGGCTCAAGTATTACTAAAGATTTCACGAATTTAACTTCGCGTATAGCGAAATTCGCGTATGTCGATTAAGTTTTTCGATAAAGATCATATGAAAACGCTATTTAAACATAGCAAACACGTTATATTCTTGTTATATTCTTTATTCTGCATCGATAGAATATAAAATCAATGAAATTGAACGAGATTTCAACTTTTCGTTTTTCGACTATACGCGTATATGAGCGAAAAATCGTATATACGATGCAAAACAATGTTAAAACTTTGATCCCAATATAAAATTGATGTTTGATCTTATGAAATGCAATGTTCTGCATCGATTGGTATCATTTTTCAAACTGTGGCTCAAGTATTACTAAAGATTTCACGAATTTAACTTCGCGTATAGCGAAATTCGCGTATGTCGATTAAGTTTTTCGATAAAAATCATATGAAAACGCCTATTTAAACATAGCAAACACGTTATATTCATGTTATATTCTTTATTCTTCATCGATAGAATATAAAATCAATGAAATTGAACGAGATATCAACTTTTCGTTTTTCGACGATACGCGTATATGAGCGAAAAATCTCATATACGAACGAAACAATGTTAAAACTTCGATTCCAATATAAAATAGATGTTTGATCTTATGAAATGCAATGTTCTGCATCGATTGGTAACATTTTTCAAACTGTGGCGCAAGTATTACTAAAGATTTCACGAAATTAACTTCGCGTATAGCGAAATTCGCGTATGTCGATTAAGTTTTTCGATAAAAATCATATGAAAACGCCTATTTAAACATAGCAAACACGTTATATTCTTGTTACATTCTTTATTCTGCATCGATAGAATATAAAATCAATGAAATTGAACGAGATTACAACTTTTCGTTTTTCGACGATACGCGTATATGATCGAAAAATCGTATATACGATGCGAAACAATGTTAAAACTTTGATTCCAATATAAAATAGATGTTTGATCTTATGAAATGCAATGTTCTGCATCGATTGGTAACATTTTTCAAACTGTGGCGCAAGTATTACAAAAGATTTCACGAATTTAACTTCGCGTATAGCGAAATTCGCGTATGTCGATTAAGTTTTTCGATAAAAATCATATGAAAACGACTATTTAAACATAGCAAACACGTTATATTCTTGTTATATTCTTTATTCTGCATCGATAGAATATAATATCAATGAAATTGAACGAGATTTCAACTTTTCGTTTTTCGACGATACGCGTATATGAGCGAAAAATCGTATATACGATGCGAAACAATGTTAAAACTTTGATTCCAATATAAAATAGATGTTTGATCTTATGAAATGCAATGTTCTGCATCGATTGGTAACATTTTTCAAACTGTGGCGCAAGTATTACAAAAGATTTCATGAAATTAACTTCGCGTATAGCGAAATTCGCGTATGTCGATTAAGTTTTTCGATAAAAATCATATGAAAACGCCTATTTAAACATAGCAAACACGTTATATTCTTGTTATATTCTTTATTCTGCATCGATAGAATATAAAATCAATGAAATTGAACGAGATTTCAACTTTTCGTTTTTCGACGATACGCGTATATGAGGGAAAAATCGTATATACGATGCGAAACAATGTTAAAACTTTGATTCCAATATAAAATAGATGTTTGATCTTATGAAATGCAATGTTCTGCATCGATTGGTAACATTTTTCAAACTGTGGCGCAAGTATTACTAAAGATTTCACGAAATTAACTTCGCGTATAGCGAAATTCGCGCATGTCGATTAAGTTTTTCGATAAAAATCATATGAAACGCCTATTTAAACATAGCAAACACGTTATATTCTTGTTATATTCTTTATTCTGCATCGATAGAATATAAAATCAATGAAATTGAACGAGATTTCAACTTTTCGTTTTTCGACGATACGCGTATATGAGCGAAAAATCGTATATACGATGCGAAACAATGTTAAAACTGCGATACCAATATAAAATAGATGTTTGATCTTATGAAATGCAATGTTCTGCATCGATTGGTAACATTTTTCAAACTGTGGCGCAAGTATTACAAAAGATTTCACGAAATTAACTTCGCGTATAGCGAAATTCGCGTATGTCGCTTAAGTTTTTCGATAAAAATCATATGAAAACGCCTATTTAAAAATAGCAAACACGTTATATTCTTGTTATATTCTTTATTCTGCATCGATAGAATATAAAATCAATGAAATTGAACGAGATTTCAACTTTTCGTTTTTCGACGATACGCGTATATGAGCGAAAAATCGTATATACGATGCGAAACAATGTTAAAACTTTGATTCCAATATAAAATAGATGTTTGATCTTATGAAATGCAATGTTCTGCATCGATTGGTAACATTTTTCAAACTGTGGCGCAAGTATTACAAAAGATTTCACGAATTTAACTTCGCGTATAGCGAAATTCGCGTATGTCGATTAAGTTTTTCGATAAAAATCATATGAAAACGACTATTTAAACATAGCAAAAACGTTATTTTCTTGTTATATTCTTTATTCTTCATCGATAGAATATAAAATCAATGAAATTGAACGAGATATCAACTTTTCGTTTTTCGACGATACGCGTATATGAGCGAAAAATCTCATATACGAACGAAACAATGTTAAAACTTCGATTCCAATATAAAATAGATGTTTGATCTTATGAAATGCAATGTTCTGCATCGATTGGTAGCATTTTTCAAACTGTGGCGCAAGTATTACTAAAGATTTCACGAAATTAACTTCGCGTAAAGCGAAATTCGCGTATGTCGATTAAGTTTTTCGATAAAAATCATATGAAAACGCCTATTTAAACATAGAAGACACGTTATATTCTTTTTATATTCTTTATTCTTCATCGATAGAATATAAAATCAATGAAATTGAACGAGATTTCAAATTTTCGTTTTTCGACGATACGCGTATATGAGCGAAAAATCTCATATACGAACGATACAATGTTAAAACTTCGATACCAATATAAAATAGATGTTTGATCTTATGAAATGCAATGTTCTGCATCGATTGGTAACATTTTTCAAACTGTGGCGCAAGTATTACTAAAGATTTCACGTAATTAACTTCGCGTAAAGCGAAATTCGCGTATGTCGATTAAGTTTTTCGATAAAAATCATATGAAAACGCCTATTTAAACATAGCAAACACGTTATATTCTTGTTATATTCTTTATTCTTCATCGATAGAATATAAAATCAATGAAATTGAACGAGATTTCAACTTTTCGTTTTTCGACGATACGCGTATATGAGCGAAAAATCTCATATACGTACGAAACAATGTTAAAACTTCGATACCAATATAAAATAGATGTTTGATCTTATGAAATGCAATGTTCTGCATCGATTGGTAACATTTTTCAAACTGTGGCGCAAGTATTACTAAAGATTTCACGAAATTAACTTCGCGTATAGCGAAATTCGCGTATGTCGATTAAGTTTTTCGATAAAAATCATATGAAACGCCTATTTAAACATAGCAAACACGTTATATTCTCGTTATATTCTTTATTCTGCATCGATAGAATATAAAATCAATGAAATTGAACGAGATTTCAACTTTTCGTTTTTCGACGATACGCGTATATGAGCGAAAAATCTCATATACGAACGAAACAATGTTAAAACTTCGATTCCAATATAAAATAGATGTTTGATCTTATGAAATGCAATGTTCTGCATCGATTGGTAACATTTTTCAAACTGTGGCGCAAGTATTACTAAAGATTTCACGAAATTAACTTCGCGTATAGCGAAATTCGCGTATATCGATTAAGTTTTTCGATAAAAATCATATGAAAACGCCTATTTAACATAGCAAACACGTTATATTCTTTTTATATTCTTTATTCTGCATCGATAGAATATAAAATCAATGAAATTGAACGAGATTTCAACTTTTCGTTTTTCGACGAAACACGTATATGAGCGAAAAATCGTATATACGATGCGAAACAATGTTAAAACTTTGATTCCAATATAAAATAGATGTTTGATCTTATGAAATGCAATGTTCTGAATCGATTGGTAACATTTTTCAAACTGTGGCGCAAGTATTACTAAAGATTTCACGAAATTAACTTCGCGTAAAGCGAAATTCGCGTATGTCGGTTAAGTATTTCGATAAAAATCATATGAAAACGCCTATTTAAACATAGCAAACACGTTATATTCTTGTTATATTCTTTATTCTGCATCGATAGAATATAAAATCAATGAAATTGGACGAGATTTCAACTTTTCGTTTTTCGACGATACGCGTATATGAGCGAAAAATCGTATATACGATGCGAAACAATGTTAAAACTTAGATTCCAATATAAAATTGATGTTTGATCTTATGAAATGCAATGTTCTGCATCGATTGGTATCATTTTTCAAACTGTGGCTCAAGTATTACTAAAGATTTCACGAATTTAACTTCGCGTATAGCGAAATTCGCGTATGTCGATTAAGTTTTTCGATAAAAATCATATGAAAACGCCTATTTAAACATAGCAAACACGTTATATTCTTGTTATATTCTTTATTCTTCATCGATAGAATATAAAATGAATGAAATTGAACGAGATTTCAACTTTTCGTTTTTCGACGATACGCGTATATGAGCGAAAAATCTCATATACGAACGAAACAATGTTAAAAAATCGATTCCAATATAAAATAGATGTTTGATCTTATGAAATGCAATGTTCTGCATCGATTGGTAACATTTTTCAAACTGTGGCGCAAGTATTACTAAAGATTTCACGAAATTAACTTCGCGTAAAGCGAAATTCGCGTATGTCGATTAAGTTTTTCGATAAAAATCATATGAAAACGCCTATTTAAACATAGCAAACACGTTATATTCTTGTTATATTCTTTATTCTGCATCGATAGAATATAGAATCAATGAAATTGAACGAGATTTCAACTTTTCGTTTTTCGACGAT